>NC_136494.1:42432715-42517715 GCF_053919585.1 Euprymna scolopes
AAATTCCGGGAAGATTGATCCCTTACCATAATAAAAGTATCCTATGTGTATAAATTGGTGTTAGTCTATGCGTTTTGTCATTTTTGACATTTTTGTGAGGAGAGCTTATCTTAAACCAGACAAGGTCTCACAAAGGCTATAAATCTCATGACTGATATATCCCTTTATAGTTTTTATTCGTGTTGCAGGCAATATAGCGGAGAACTACCTATAAGTAGTCATAGATTCTATACAGGGAATCACAACGGACCAGTGGTCTTTCCCAGCTTGTAACATATTGTAACATATTGTAAAACGATATTTTTAATTTTTCGTTTCCTTTTCCTTTAACAAATCTATTTCATAGCATTAAAAACAAATATGAATGCTGAACTCATCTTTTTCTTATAACATATTATGGAGATATGAATATATAATACATACACATTTACTCCATTTTTTTTTTTTTTTTTTGGGCTTTTCAAGTTTTTAGATATGCTCTTCATCTGTCTATATTTTTCTTTTTTGCTTACAGTGACATTATCTTCTAACTTCTCTGTTAAACAAAATAAAAGAAACAGATTGCTAATCAAACATCGACTATAAGTCCTGAGTGCCTCCCTCTAAATGTTTTCTATTAACTTTTTGGGGTCAGCATTCATAACAGACAACCATAAGCAGCAAATAATTCAGTAGTTCAATGTTGAGGCCTGGAATTTCTTGATCAAATATATTTTCCCAGACAATGAAGAGACACATATCTTGATAGTTTATATAATAATGCACTAAGGCATTTCATTTTCATATGTACATTATTACCTTCAACCTATATTTAAAGGATCGAATCACCCAATCGCCGAGGATGCAATGCAATGCAATGCAAAAAAAAAAAAAAAAATTAAAATAAATTATTAAACTATTAATTAATAACTGGAGTTGGAAGAGAAAATTGACTTTACTTTATTATGGAGATATGAATATATAATACATACACATTTGCATGTGGCCAGAAGTAAGAATTCAAAATTTGCTCTTTTGTTGAAAGGAATTAAATAGAATGAGTAAATTATTAGCTGCTGATAGATCTTTCCTGTTTGGGGAACTGTATATCATCAAGTGATAATAGCCATGCTTGGAGTGACTAGTCTACAGGTGGTAGGAGAGAATGTAGGCATTTTACTTCATGGTTGTCTGAAAACTTTCTGCTTAATTTGCAAACCCTAATTTGATTGGCCATTATGTGACTAAAAACCTGCATTAGGATTGTTCTCTGACAGAGGAAATAAATCCCAATGTTAATCACTGCTACCAATATTCTCTTCTCACAATCTTGGTAAATTTTCTATTATGATTCCATGTGAATAATTGTTCTTTTTTGTTTTTTGTTTTTTGTAGATGTGCTATTCCTGATCTTGACAATGACACTTATAAAATCCAAAACGAGGCTCATGCTGAGCTTATCAACAAAACCATTCCGTACGTATGGAGGAATAAAGAATTGGAATATGCACCATGTGAAATCTTTGACACCAATGAAACATCCTTTTATTCCTTGTTACTCAACGAGACCAACAGAACAAAAGTGGCTTGTCATAAATGGGTTTATGATAAAAGCACTGTTATACAAACAGTTGCAACAGAGGTAAGATAGGAAACACTATTTTTGTACACTATCTTTTTTTCTGCGGGTTTTTTTTTTTTTTTTTTTTTTTTTTTTTTTTACATAGGCATCACCACATTATCAAGGCCAAGAGGCCACTCAAGGATAAGGGTTAAAGAGTGTACAGAAGAAATTGGACATTATAGTAATCATTAGTAATGAAAATTTGGTAAAGTTGATAACTTATATGGAACGGCTCATCAAGAACTTATTTACGTTAGACTTGAAGACAACCATATTGTAGTCAGCCGGAAAGCAGGAAAACGGAAGACAATTCCACAGGCGTGCAGTTCTAATAAAAAAGCTTTGTTCATGGAATCTACGTTTAGGTTTAGGCACAGATAAAGAGTGGGGGGAATTATTGATAGTGTTTACAGCTAGACGAGTGTTTCTTGTGAAAGTTTGGTGAGGGGGGACCATAGATTGAAGCTCATTCGAACACTTTCCATGAAAATAACGATACATCAGAGACAAACTCGCAACATCTCTTCTGTGAGATAAAGGTTGCAAGGAAGAGAAAAGAACATCTACGAGGCTACGAAGTCTATTTTGAACTCTATCAAGGCAGGCCAAGTCCTTTCTAGCAGCTCCTGCCCAGATGTGGCAACAGTATTCCATCCTTGGACGTACCTGGCTCTTATATAGATAGAGAATAGCATCAGCAGTGAGATATCTACCGGATCGATAGAAAGATCCCACCATTTTTCCAGCGGCCTTGGCAACAGATTTGATGTATGTGTTCCATTTAAGATCAGGAGTAATGGTCAAGCCAAGAAGTTTGTCAAAACTTGAGGCCTCCTGAAGACGAGAGCCATTCATTTCAATTGATGTCAGATGTGGATCAGAATGTTGATGATGTAAAGAGAGAAGCTTGGTTTTAGATGCATTAAAAGTAACCAGCCATTCTTTACCCCATTGTACTACGTGCTCAAGATCAGAGGAGAGAGAATTGGAGAGAACTTGGTCGTTTACTGTCTTAGATGTGCTACCATAAATGGTAGTGTCGTCAGCATAGATGTCTACAAATGATGTAAGGATGTGATTTGGAAGATCATTAATGTAGATCAGGAAAAGATTTGGGCCCAGGATGGACCCCTGAGGGACACCGGCATTAATACTGTGAGCTTCTGATTTTTGCCCCTCAACTACTACTCTTATGAACCTATCAGAAAGAAATGATTTAATAATTGAGAAGACATTTCCAGCAATACCATAGCTAGAGATCTTATGAAGTAAACCTTTATGCCATACCCTATCGAAGGCCTTAGATATGTCAAGAGCAATTGCCCTAGAAAGGTTGCCTCCGTCGAGAGATTTGCTAATCCTATGAGATATAACTGTAAGCACATCTGCTGTAAATCTAGCAGAACGGAAACCATATTGAGTGTCACTAAGAAGGTTATTTTTGTTGAGATGGTTGATTACTTCTGTATTTAACACAGATTCCAGCAACTTACTCATGACGCACAGGAGACTTATTGGCCTGTACTGAGAGGGAGATGAGCGATCACCTGAATTCTTAAATACAGGGCATACTGATGAAATTTTCCAGGGAGATGGGAAACTATTCTCCTTAAGACAACGTTTAAACAGTTTTGTAAGTATGGGCGCTAGTTCAGGTTGAAGTTTTTTGAGTACTATAATTGGAATACCGTCAGGGCCAGTTGCTTTACTGGAATCAAGGTTTTTGATTAGCTTGGCAACATCACGTACAGATATACGTATATCACATAACGTGTTTTCTGATACAGGAGGAAATATGGGGGGTTGGCAGCCTTGATCGCAAAGGGTAGAATTAGCTGCGAAGTTCTTGACAAAGAGTTCGGCTTTGTCTGATGCTGACGAGATTACCTCAGGTCCATTGATAATAGTTGGGATGGAGCACACGCTTCTGTTCATGATTCTGTTTGCTATTTGCCAAAACTGGTGGGAACCAAGCCGCTGCTCAGCTACTTTGGACTTAACAGATTGAGCATACAACTCTCTTGCGTTCTTTATTACTTTCTTACAATGGTTGCTAGCAGTCCTGAAAGCGGCTTTAGTTTTCATACATCTATTACGTTCGAAACAGTGGAAAAAGTGATTTCTGTGTGCAATGGCAGCAGCACATTCTGGAGAGAACCATGGCTGGCTGTTAGGTTTTTGCTGAAACTTTTTCGAGGGTATGAAATGGTCAATACCTACAATTAACCATTCCGTCAGGTCTATTACTATAGAGGACACATCCTTTTTAAACATGGAATGCAGAGGTAGATCAGATATAAATGTACGGAAGCTATCCCAGTCAGCCTTAGTGTATCGATATACTGTACGATGGAGAGGTACGTCTGGGGACTTATTACATTTCATTTTTATCTTAATTGATACAACAGAGTGGTTGGAAGAGCCAAGAGGCGACAGAACAGAAACTGAACATAGTTCAGGGCAAGTTGTGAGAAAAAGGTCTAGTAGGCTCGCATACTGGCCATCATTGTCGGGCACACGGGTGGGTTCCTGAACAATCTGAGTGAGGTCATAGGCAATGGAGAAATCATGACAGAACCTTCCCTCATCATCGGTCTTGTTAGAGTGGGTCAACCATTCGATGTTGTGAACATTGAAGTCACCACATACGTGAATGTTAGCTGAAGGATAAGCAGATAAGACTTGGTCAATTTTCTTAGATATGCTTTGAAAGATAGTAACTCCGCTGTTATGGGGGCGATAGAGAGTAAATATAAATGCCGTAGTGTGAGCTAAAGCAACCCGGAAGCACATATAGGGTAAGTTAGGATCTTCCCGGGAGATGTCCCTACCACATGGAAAGTTATCCCTAATATAGGCACAAATTCCATGCCCATGGCGATCTTGGGGGTCAGATTTAGAAGTTAAGTTAGAGTATCCTTTAATTGCGAACTCTTCTAGGGAAATAGCCTGTCCAATACCAGTTTCACTTAAAAATAAAAGGTCTGGTTTAGTCTCCTGTAATTGGGTTTCAACCTCTGGAAGGTTAGAACGTAGACCCCTGATGTTGGAGAAGGAGACATGGTAGTAGGGGTCTACGTTGAAAGTTGGAGAACCGGGTTTAATCGTGTATTTTTTCTTGAAACTTGTCATGATGAATTTTTGGAATTTGTGGACTAGGTTGTCAGATTTACTTAGAGCAGGACAGAGAGGGGAAACTAAGAGAGAAAAAGAAACAAAGACTTTTTTTTAATTTTTTTTTTTTATTTGTAGCTAATGAAAAGGTAAAGCCGTAACAATTACCCACTAGTATGGCATCGAGAGGCCCCACCAGAAGCTACTGCATGGTCCAGAATCCATTCACCAAATGGCAATACAGCAGCTCCAGTACTTTGCACCTGCTGATAGGACAGCCTCCTTGGTGGTTAATCCAAGGTTCGGGTCCCTGACTGTCAGGCGGATAACGTCAGCCCAGACAAAACGTTTACCTCCAGCACCCTTACTAGTGACATGGCTACAAGGATAGACATAGAAACAGAAAATTTCCGCCATCTCTGCCAACTGTTCGCGCAAAATACTGCCAACCTAGAAAACAGCTTTTTCTTCTCCCTTTGTCAGAAAAATCACTAATTAAAAAATGAGGACTGAGGGACAAATAAAAAGAAGCGAGAGTAACAGGAGCTGCCGATAACGCATCCACAATGCGTTTTCTACTCTCCATTTAAAAAAAAAAAAAAAAAAAAAACTATTAAGTATTATACTTAATAAAAGTCCAACGGACGTGTTTAAGGGAAAGTATGGTGATAGATTCCCCTCTCACGAACTAAGAATGAGTACAAATTCGTAATCTATTTTTGCAATCAACTTGGTAGATAAATAAACATTTATGGAACGAGAAAAAAAGCTAGCATTTAATAAAACAGAAATACATAAATTAAATACTGAAATAAAATGGAGTTATTAATATTTGAATCTAAAAATAAAAAGTATGATTGAAATTGAAAACACTTATCTCAACAAAAACACGGCCGATTCCAAAATGTAAACTGAAATGAGGAAATTTAAGTTAACAGCGTTCAAAAAGATTTTTTTTAAAAAATTAACCGTTAAAAGAAAGCGTGATTTTATTCTGAACTTTAGCTAGTCACGTTATAAGAAATTTACGATAAAAAAGAAAAGCGTATGGGGGGGGGGGTTCTTCCGAAAATTACATAAATTAAATACTGAAATAAAATGGAGTTATTAATATTTGAATCTAAAAATAAAAAGTATGATTAAAATTGAAAACACTTATCTCAACAAAAACACGGCCGATTCCAAAATGTAAACTGAAATGAGGAAATTTAAGTTAACAGCGTTCAAAAAGATTTTTTTTTTTAAATTAACCGTTAAAAGAAAGCGTGATTTTATTCTGAACTTTAGCTAGTCACGTTATAAGAAATTTACGATAAAAAAGAAAAGCGTATGGGGGGGGTCTTCTGAAAATTACATAAATTAAATACTGAAATAAAATGGAGTTATTAATATTTGAATCTAAAAATAAAAAGTATGATTAAAATTGAAAACACTTATCTCAACAAAAACACGGCCGATTCCAAAATGTAAACTGAAATGAGGAAATTTAAGTTAACAGCGTTCAAAAAGATTTTTTTTTTTAAATTAACCGTTAAAAGAAAGCGTGATTTTATTCTGAACTTTAGCTAGTCACGTTATAAGAAATTTACGATAAAAAAGAAAAGCGTATGGGGGTAGGGGGTTCTTCCGAAAATTACATAAATTAAATTAGTCTTTATTTACTTACCTTCTCACAAGGGCTAAGATAAACATAAAGTCTGTTTTTAAAATGGGGAAAATCCAACTCTCAAAAAGGAGTAGTCTGAATTGAGACAAAAATAAAAATTGCCCAAGTCTAGAAGGATTTTTTCTTTACTAGTTGAGGACAGAAATTTGAATTAGCATTACAAGTTGATTTTTTCTTTTTTGATAATTGTTATTTTATCAACTTGCATGAAAAGAGCTATATAAAAGATGCTTAAAGTCGTTTAAATTATGCAAATAATAATAATTCATCAGTTGTTCAAAAGTTATGAGAATTTTAAGTGCCAAAATTTAGGCTTTTCCGTAGACATTTTTCTTTAGAAAAAGTGGGCTAAATTACGCACTTCAACATTTCAAGAAATTTGGTAATTTCGCCACCATTTATTTATTTTTCAAGTTATTCTCATGAAACTTGGCACTCTTATGTAAAATTGTGTGCTCTTTCTGATTATGCAGTTAAATCTGATGTATCTCTTTACCATAAGCCATGAATTATAAATCAAGATGTACAAATTTCAATTTTTTTTTAAACTGGCGCATGGTATCATACAGTGGGTGTCTCTTCATGAACAAAACTAAGTATTATACCGGTATTTAAATATATCCTTATTGAGAGTAGGTATTTACCTGCCTCCCCTCCAAAGGAGAGCTTAATCTTGGGTGTAGCCATTGAATGCCTAAAGAGCATTCATGGCCGGTATTTACTACTCCCCTAAAAGAAAAGAAAAAATTGAGTAGATATCAATTAATCTCGGAAATAAACCGAAGAAAATTTTTCATATAGATTTTATATTTCTATAAAAGATGTAAATTCCCATAATTGACCAGAACTTATGCATTTTGGGACCAGTCCAATTTTCAATTTTGTAAATCCTCTCTGTCTGGCCCAAAATACACCCCTATTTTCTGAGATGCAACCATAAATTGTACTCTACATGAATCCTCGAATGTAACTTCCAGGATACCAGGAATCCCTATAAACAACAACTATATAGTCGCCAGTTGATGGTAATTTTCGTCATTTCTGCTCTGTTGGACATTTATTAGTTGGGCTTCTAACAGTATTTTGTATATTTTTAAGTCATTGTTGAGATTTCAAAGACACGAGATACCACGTGGTTAGTTTTCTTGTGCTTGTGTAACACTAATCATCGAAATAAACATTTTACATTAAATAAATACACTAAAAATTTATCCAACTATGTAGAAGAGTAACATCTTGCCTTTGGTAATATTTATTTGGGTGCTTATGCACTTATCGTGCTAATTTTTCAAATAGTATTTTCAAGTTAGATTCAAGTTTCACAATATCTTTTTTTATTTAATTGTTAGGTGAAAGTACAGAATAGTTAACAAAACACCCTTCCCTCTCCATGTTAAGAATGGGTTTCTAAATAATAACATTATTTTAGCATGGTATTTTTTTTTTTTTTGACCACTAAAAAACACAATTCTACAAGTAAGAAGTTATAAATATAATGATAACAGAAACACACGTACTTAGTACATTTTGTTGTTTTTTAACGTTTTTAGTACATGTGTACTAAAAGCGTTAAAACAACAAAATAGTATTGTTTGGAAATAAAATTTGAAAAACTTGAAAATAATTTTTTTAAATTGACAAACTTAGAATAAAAAATGAAACTTTTTGCTACTCTCGTTCTGTGGTCAATGCATTAGCGCATAGCGAGCCGTTTTCCATTAAATTCTATATTCTGTAATTTCTATAAAAGATAACATTCTAAAGAAATTTCCGCACAATTAATAATTATTAAATATTTACATATTATACATGAAAATAATTCTGAAACTATAATATGAAAATGAATGATATATACGGATTTATCTTATCAATTTAGAAATATTCTTCATCAACTTTGCTCGGTCGTAACTTTGCTTCCTGTGGTTGTAAAAAAAAAAATCAAAGACCAGTAGAGATGGACTTCTATACTTATATAGCCTGTAAAATGTCAGCCATATCCAATCAAATTTAACCCTGCGCATATGTATCCAAACGTAACGTATGAAATGTAAACATTGAAAAAACAGTTTCCCTTTTTGCTGTCATCATTTTTTACCGTTTTTTCATTTTTAACTTGGAGCATAAAAACATTGAAAGCATAAAAGAAAAATAAATTAACATTATTGGAATGCTTATTCTATTCTCTTTCCATCAATGTAATTTTTTTAAAAATTGACCCCAAAATAAAAAAATATGACTTGTTGAAGCACATTAGGTATGTAATATTGCCGATGTCCAGGAAAATACAGCATACGCTTGTAATGCTATTTGAATTGTTTATTTGCAAAAAATATTAAAAAAATTTTACGAATTAGGCACAAGACCATCCAAAGTGTGGGGGTATGAGTGATGTTGGTTAACTTTTGTATATTCTATTTATCTATCTCACTTTGCTGAAATCATTTCAGTCACCACAATATCACATTTATTCTTGGGACCATCCCATTAAAAATGTTCACAAGGTGTTAAGAATATAAAATTTTTATTCATAAATATATGTATCTATAAATTCTTTGGAAATAGAAAGTGGGACAACAAAAAACATAATCGGTTTGTACCCACTGTTTTCTGGTTTGTTTAGAACCGAAAGCAAGCAGATTGATCTCTAAATGGAAGTGGGACTTATGTGGAAGAAAATGAGGAAGAGATTGAGTTTGGGGATAAATGGTGTCCTTCCAAGATAAATTTAATTTGGTAAAGTTAAGGTCAAAATAAGAGTAAAGAGAAGGCATCTAGGAGGAGTGCTATTACCAAAAAGTAAAAATGAGGACAGGACTCATTCACTCGATTTGCTAATTTACCTATAGGGTTAGGGCTTGGCATGACCATGGAACACTACTCATATTAGACTCCTTTTTGTACACATAATTTGCATCCACAGTTTGTCCAATTACAAAGAATGTAATCTTTTTTCTATCACATCTAATTTTGACCATAAGCTGATGCTTAAAGAACGCAATCAAACCTTAATCAGAGAAAAGTTTTCCCCTTGAGATTTCTTCCGATGTAATGTCACTCGAGCTACAGCAAGGATCGTGACAAACACCATAGTCTCTCCCTGTCCTGTGGCAGTTCATTGTTGTCAATAGATAAGTCACAGTTAGTGAGAGAGGATACTTGAGACGTCACATCGCTGACATACGTCCAGTACTATTTGAGTTAGTAATATTTTAAGAAAGTGTGATTATGCAGTGAGGACAATCTGGTGAGTCTGCAATTTTTTCATTGTATTTCATGTAAAGTTTGAGCCAAGAAAAAGTTTGCAAACAAAAATGTAATGTTTATTATGTATTTACTTCATGATATTTCAAAAGATTTCCTTATGTACTCATATTTAACTAAATAAAACAGAATGTATAACAAATGTGTTTCAGCTTCACATCATATGATCCAACAATTTCAAAAATCTATCATAGGTCAAACTGAATTTTCTTTTGCCAATAAAGATAAGGGTCAAAGGTACTAGGCACGGATTGACAAGTTGGAACTTCTATAAAAGATATATCTTCTCATCCCTTGTACTTGCCAATCTTGCTGCAGATGGAATAATGTAATGCTGATCAATTATCTGCTGTCTTGTTATTGTTATTATTGACTAAATTGGATTTCTATATAAAATCGATAAAAATTGACTCATCTGGTTTGCATGAAGTCCTCCTTGTTAACCATAGTTATTCATTACTTTTGTAGATTTTTACTCTTAACACCTAGAACACAAGGCTCAGCAGTTGCATATGTAGTCAAGAAAAGTTTGGCCAAAAACACAGAAGGATATGGTAGCTGCCATATGCAAAAGTAATATTCTTAACCTCAATCCATGAATTTTTTTTTTTACATGCAAAGGTAAAGGTAATTAGAAGATGGCGGGTCCTGATGTTAACTCCTCCCCCAAAGCCATGTTAGTTGGATATCCTTGACACTACCATGTTGTCACAGTGAGGAAAAGTTGGACTTGGGCAAATCCTACTGCCCTCACAGTGGATTTCAACTCTGGTTCTTGTATCTTGAGATAGCACTACTTTTCTAGTTGCCAGCTTATTATAAAAGATCTGATGCAGCATTCTATAACTGCTACATAATGAAATGAAAAGGGTTTTCTTTTAACGTGAACCATGTAATTTCCATGGATCTCACTTGTAATAATTTTATTTGGTGATCTGTGTCCGTATAGTTATTCAAACTTTCGTCAATTTCGGAAAACTCATGAAGAATATGTCAAATATAAAGAATGTATTTTTCAGATGAATTTCGTGTGTAGTAAGGAGATATATGGTTCCTTGACAAAAATGTGGTTCATGGTCGGAATGTTGGTAGGTTCCTTTGTGTTAGGAATTATGTCAGACAAGTAAGTATTAGAGTTTTAATATTTTTATATTTTCAAAACTGCTTCTGTAAAAATTTACATTGAAAAATAACATACATTTGTTATTTTTCTTTCTTTTTAAGATAATTATTTTTTCCTTAAAAAAAATTTAAAAAATGAAGTAAAATATTTTTTAATTTTCAGTAACAATTATCTAGCTTAAAGTTAAGTAACATGACAATTTTAATTTCAGTTTTTCCTTAGTTATTTTAATTAGTTATTATTCCATGTCCCATTGAATTATGCCACCATCAAACTATTGAATGCTGTCAATTTGTAACTCGATCATTCTCATATTAAGGTGTTGTGAAATACAACTTTTTCAGGTATTTCATTTTTGATACTTCATAAAAAATAAATGTTTCATGAAAAATAGAATAAAAAATAAAACTTTAAATCTTCATTCTGTTCTAATTCTCAAACCTTCTTATTTTGGCATGCTTTTTGGGTCGGGGTGGTAGTCATAAAAAAATGAAAATAATTAGTGAGAGATTCAGACTTTGAAGTAAATTCAGCATGCCTTCTTTTGATCTACTTTTTTTAAGGTACAATTTACTTTGAATTGAAATTTGAAAAAAAAACAGTAAGATTTTTAAAAATCTATATAAAGATGAGGTTTTTATCGCACTAGCATTGATATTAAAAGCCTGCTTTTTCTATTTAGAAAATTATTAAAACAAACATTTTAATATGCTCAGTCATGAATATGCGAGCGACTTCATAAAGACTAACTAATTTACATATTCCTTTGATAAACTAACTTTTATTAATTTATTATTCATTTTTTATGGTTTCTTATTAAATGATTGGTTTCATTTAACTATTACATCTAGTTTTATTTATACATATTTTCTACATTGTACATAATTGCATAGTATTTAGTATGAAAATGTTCTAGCACATGCACATATCTACCCATCTCTCTCTCTCTCTCTCTCTCTCTCTATATATATATATATATATATATATATATATATATAATTATAATTAAAGTACATAACAAAATATTAAATAAAAGCAATGAAAACAATAACAAAATAAACAATAAAAAAAGTGGACATCATGACAAAAATACAACTAACACAAAGGACACATATGTAACTAGTAGAAATAATAATAATAATAATAATAATAAACCAACTCCAGACAACCACAACCATAGTAGAAATAAAAATAAAAATACTAATAATGAACAAGATAAATGCAACTGTAGATCCCGCTCACTTTGCCCACTTCAAAATAAATGTCTAACGAAAAGCATAGTTTACCAGACCACAATATTTGTGAAAGAAAACCCGAATAACAAGAAATATTATATAGATATGACTTCCTTAGATTTCAAAACCTGATATTATGACCACGAAAGTACGTTCAAAAATAAAAAAAACACTGAATAAAAACAACACTAGCAAACCAATACTGGGAACTCAAAGAAAGCGGCCGTTTGCAGGTGGTCGAATGGAAAATAGTAAGACCAGAAAACACATGTAGAGACCTAGACGATCCATGTAGATTCATGAAAAATTTACTATCCTATACTTTAAAGAATCCCAACATCTATTAAACTGTAGGAAAGAAATAGCAAACAACTGTGTTCATAGGATAAAATTTACTAGGATAGCGATACAAAATAATTTTTAAATTAACAATAACAATAGAAAATAAATAAAATGGTACTTGTGCATTTAACGAACCAGACATAACTCAGCATTTTCTCGGCTTTGTCTGGCGCATGATGTCAACAGCCAGATAAAACCGAGCATTGCTGATAAAAAAAAACAATGCTACAAAATAACTATGAAATGAAATTTTAAATGTAGAAAAATCCCAAAATAAATAAATAAAAAGCAAAAACCTACCGTTCATTTATGTTTTTTTATTATTATTAGTATTATGGTTTGAAATTGTTTTCTGTTTGCAAAATAAATACATATAAAACATTTTTTGTGAACAAATAATAGTAATTATTTTTGAAAATGAAACTTTTTTTTTTTCAACTATTTACGTAAAAATAACCAACAAAAATGATATTTGTAGAATAATTTTTTTTTAACAAATAATAGTAATTGTTTTTATGAAACAGTTTTTTTGTTTTTTTTCAACTATTTTTTTGCCAGGAACATATTTTCTCAGGAGGATGAATTTTCCTCAGACTTTTGGAGGGAATCAGACGACAAAGTAGACGAAGATGAGATAGCGGATGTGATAGAAAGCTCCGTACCAACCAGGTAGCTTTTGGCGATGTAGGTTAATATGGAGTCAAACGGCTGTCTACCAAACTTTTGTCTCCACATAAACTCTAAAAGATATGTGTCCAAAAGCTCCCGGTTGATTCCGCATTCTCGTTTATTGTGCTGCTTTGCTTCCTTCCATGCTCTACATGATTTGTTGTTGCCTATGTTATGGGATCTACAAAATTAAGGCTGTGGTTCACCGTTAAATGGTGATACCCCTCCTCTCCTCCCACTTTGCTGTAAGCCCTCCAACAGTCTGATATGACCGTGGTCCCCGGTAGAATGTATTTTCTTATTAGTGGAAGGAGGATTTTGGCATTCCTATTTGGTATGTTAACCAAAACTCCTCCTTTTCAGTGGGGTCAGCATATCCACCAAAGACCCAAACCGGTGTTAGATGTTTACCGACGTTGTGTTAACAGTGGTGGTTGAAGACAGACTTGTCGATTTCGACCGTATGGCCTGGGCCTCCTATCTGAGAAAGTAATCCCAGCATATATCTCGCAGGAAATTCTTCCAGTCCACAATTGTGTGGCGTGACCGCAACCCACATTTGCGCTGGAGATTCCTAGTTACCACCATCTCGAATACCCATATTGAAATTATCGTCTGCTGCTCGGCGCATCGAGTTGAAACTAAGCGTCCAGCGTTTTGATTGACTGATGATCATGTTTTGTCAGACAGCAGCAAAACCTGAGCTGTTGACGTCATGTGCCGGACAAAGCTGAGCAAATGCTGAGTTACGTCTGGTTCGTTAAATGCACAAGTACCAATAAATAAATTAAATAAACATACATATACATAAATTATCATATATATATAATATATATATATATATATATATATACATATAAAACTAACATAATATTTAAAAAAAAATATAGGCAAAAAAAAATCACATTTAACTACACCTAGGTTTAAAATAGGTTAAATCACTAGATATCTATGCTTCCCGCTAAAAAAGCACATACAAAGGAAGGGTTGAACCTAAGGTCAACTGGGCCTTTGTCCGGTAAGTGCCTGCCCATTGGCTGATTAGGAGAGGCACGGTGGAAACTAAGCTGATTGGCTAACTAAAAACTCAATAGAATGTGCATTTATAAAAATGCGAGATAACCATAAGTCTTCGCATAAGCCTGACAAATCCTAGCATGGATGAAACGTGGAATATTCCGTGTAGCTTAATTGCCATATATATTTTTATTACTTACTATATATATATATATATATATATATATATATATATATATATATATATACTAACAAAAGTACCCGTCGTTGACTGGGTTCAAAAATAGCCTACAGAAAATGGACTCTGATTTATGAAAGTATGATAGGTTATGAAAAGAAAGGGTTGTAAATTTAGGTTGAATTTGGAGGTATCAAAACCAAAGCAAAATATGATGAAAGTAAAAATAAAATAGATAAACCCCATAATTTATTATACCATACCTGTTCACACTGAAACACTTATCACAATATTCTATGGATCTATATTAAAAAACCTTGTAAAACTTTGTGACATATTTCCATTCTATGGAGGTCAGGTGCGAACGAACACCTAATAATTTTATTATACCATATTTCTTCAAACTGAAACATAATTATCAAAGTATACTTAAGCATATAGGTATGAAAAGTCTTTATTAAAGTTTGTGCCTATTTCCATTCTATGGAGGCCAGGCGCGAATGCAGACCCCACAATTTTATTATACCATCCCTATTTAAGTTAAAACATACTTATCAAAGTATTCTGATGTACATCTATATCAAAAACACTTGTAAACGTTTTTTTTTAATTTTTAAATTTTTTATTTCCATACTTTGTGGACCAGGCACGAACGCAGATCCCACAATTTTAATGAACCACCATTCTGCCATATCAAACATACCCATTCCTGTGTCTCGATACATCTTCTATCATTATATGTAATCAGTTTTTTAAAATAGTCAACCATATAGGAGCCTATTCGTGACCACACACACACACACACACACACACACACACACACACACACACACACACACACACACACACATTCAGCTTTATATTATAGATATATATAAAATAGATGTATGTATGTGTCTCTGTGTAAATATTTAACTGATAAACTTTTAAACTATTGGTCACATAACACTCAAATCAAAGATGTAGTATTCATACACCAAGGATGGTTTCTAATGAGTAAAATCTTTGTTTGGATGGATGAATAACATGTACAGAAATATGTTGGCAAGTTAAAATGCAAAATGTTCATTTCAACTTGTCAACATATTTCTATTACTTGTGTGTATGTGTAAATTCAAAGGTCGCTTGAAGTGGTTTGATTTAAAATTTTTCCTATTTATCTGTCGATAGTTCAAATGGTAGGAAACATGGTTAGGAAACATGAAACATGCATAAATTAAAATATATTTAAGCATATTTTACAAATGGTCATTACTGAGTAGCCTGCTTGTAAATGTATATATTCTTGAGGCAGTATCTATTAATTTGCACCAACCGTCTCTATGTAAACAAAAAAAACATACCAATAATTTGGAACTCATGGATGTTCGTTGAGATTGTTTCCTTTTCTCCTTTCTGTCATACTAATTTTTTTTCTACCTTTACTAATAATTTATGATCTTTTGATCACGTTTTTAAACAATGTTTCGCCCCCTGTTATGGATGTTCATTTTGAAAAGTGTCGGCCAAAAGACCTCTCCTAACATGGAGTATGTTCACGAATTCACTTAAAAATTCTCGAAGTGATATATATATATATATATATATATATATATATATATATATATATATATATATATATATATATAAATTGATTGAAACAATGCTTAAAATAAATATTATTAGTGAAATTTGCAGTTATGTTATAAATAAATACAAAATTTTCTTTGTCTTAAATTTTGAATGTCTTGGTTTTGATTTTAAAGCTTACTTAAATATTTAAAATTAAAAAACTGTAAAAGGTCACAAGTTTAAATTTATTGATGTTTTCTTGATTCTAGTTAGTATTTATTTCGAAAGATTGTACTTTACTTTAAAAAATATGGATAAATTCTTTTTGCAATAAAAGCATATAAAAAAGAGCAAACAATTGTTACAGAAATATGTCTAATATTTAACCAAGGAAAATTGTAATGGCTAGTATATTTCATATTACAGCATAGATCTCGTTTTTTTATATACCGGGCTTTCAGAAAGATGAAAAGTTTAAGAAAAAAGTAATACTTTTGGCAATAATATTGGCTCTTTTCTGGTTGAATGAACATACATTGATAGAGATCAATAGAAATACAAGTCAGATGTTTGTGACTCATTCAGTTAATTACAAATTTCGGCTGATTAGAAGAATTCAAATGGATTATTTTCAAACAACTCAGTCTCAGAAGTAAGCAATATTTTATCATGTCACTATAGAAACAAACATTGGGGAACTTTGCATGTTTTACTTTTAATTTTATTTTCCATCAGATACGTTGTTAAATATTTGAATTTGTGACAAATGTGATATTGTAGTCAGTTAATGATATTGTTTTAACATTTCAGGTTTGGCAGAAAACCCACCTATTTTATTTGTCTACTGGGTAACATTGCATCAACCTCGTCTCTCTATTGGGTCCCAGAAGTAATATCGCTTGAAGCAGTTCGATTTATAAGTGGAGTCTTTATTGTGGGACTTTATATGATTATTTTTGTTATTTGTAAGTATTAAGAAACATATGAGTTGCCTTATTCTGACAAAAAAAAAAAAAATGGAATTGTATTAAAAGAATTTTTTTTTAACTTATTTTTTTTTCAATTGAACATGAAAATAAGAATATATAGATTTATAGTGAAATTTAGTGAAATCTTTATAATAATTTAGTGAAATCTTTATAATTTACTACTTTCTATCCAAATCTGTTATGGACATTTTATAGATTTCCTCAGGTATATTTATTTTTAATCTCATGTTTCTTTTATATCTATCTATCTATATATCTATCTATACATACTATTAAATAGTCATGGTGTTTTTGAAGTTTTCTGTTTATACACAAATAGAATATGTAAAATAAAAAAGAAGTAGGAAAAGTATACGTTACTGAGGCAGTAGTTGTTATGATATCAATACCAGAGTTCGAATCTTACAATTAATTTTTTCAACTGGATACATATTTTGTAAATTTCAAGAAATTAACTAAAAAAGCAGTCTATAAATATACTTTTTTAAAACTAAGTGGCCACACAAAGTATACCGAAATGGTATGTGACATCAGTTTAAAATTAATTATTTTTGCCTAACAACATAATTTTTTAATGTTTTTTCAATTTTTTTTTTTTTTGCCAATAGAAACAACATCATCGTAGTTACTTAATCTCTCATTCAAATACTAAAGTAGCATGTTTTTTACACAAATACTTTTGTTTGTATTAGTTATAAAGCTGTAGAAGCTAGGTAAAGGTGGAAGTTGACATACCCAGGTACTATGCCAATACAGTTCAAGGTGGTGGTATAAACTAGTATATTGTTAAATAGATCTTTATATAGTTTATTATTTGATTCAGTAATAGAACAATTATACATATCGTCTAGGAAGTCTTTTAACCTTAAAAACCTAAAAAAAAAAACAATAATGTTTTTTTAATCTTTTAGTCCTTGTTGGAAAATTATTTTGTTAGTAAATCCATGCATTTGAAAGTAAAAGTGATTATATATATATATATATATATATATATATATATATATATATATATATATATATATATATATATATATATATGGAAACATTTTTTGTTGTTAGTGTTGTCCTATTTTATTTAAAAACATCAAAGCTTAAGAATTTTTATGTAGGAAGATCGCAATTTGTTCACAAGTATATAATGGCAATTCCCTAAAGAAGATATTCTATTGTTCTCTAAACTTTATATTGGAAATTTGTCTAAACTTTTTAAAAAGAAATGTGAGTTTCTGTTTTATATCATATCAACCCCTTTTTAGAGGGTAATCTGCTCCCAAATAATTGTTATCCATTGAATACAAATTACTATTTTAAAACATAGCTTATTGCAAGTTCATGCCTTTGATAACAATGTAAGCACATAATTAAATGCAATTAAATGATAAATAACCAATCCTCATCTAAAAAATTCCGAAATGTTAAATGCAATGTTTTTTGGTTTCACAGTCATGGTGGTAACGGTTAATTGACTGCAAGAGGTGTACAAACTACAATCTTTTGAGTTAACGTTTCATAAACCCAGTGATAAGAAAAGCAAACTAAAATTTGTGTTATTTTGGTCTTTTTCTTTCTAGACTAGTTGCCTCTACCAAAGCTTGAGAGTGTAGTCTACTCTGTTTTATAGTTAGTATGGATGAGATCTCATGTGTGACATCACAATCAGTCCTTTTGCCAGCATCAAACATCTGAAGCAGATGTTATTTGAATTCATGTTGATCCTTCTTTTCTTCCAAAGGCCACTATGGTGGGAAAAATGAAAGGTTTTTCAACGTCGTTCAATTAACCAGTACGGTTCTGTAATATCCTGGCCAGAGCGATATAAAATTAATAAAAATCTATGAATTGTGAAGAAATGTGTGTTGTTTTCATCTTGAGCAGATTTTGTGTGAGCTCATGCTCATGTGTTTTTATAAATAGGATGACATTATGCTTATGCTTTGATATACCGATTGTGAACACCTCATATTGTGACAACCAATATAAGACCTTACTTCTGAAAGAGACAAGACAACAATTCACCATTTTGTTATCCACTCCAGCCATGTAACAGCAATACTATTCCACCCTTGAATTCATACAAGAGTATGAGAAAAGGAACATTTTTAGAATCGATTTCACTTTCAAACGCACCTTGTATTCACAAATAGTCACTCATCTAAATAATGGCAGATACAGCATTATGTGAGTTTGATGATTATAACCAGCAATCATTAGATCAATTATAAAGTCTGACATTGATTAATTTACAATTCTATTTCATTTTCAGCGGTTGAACATGTGGGAAGCTCAAAAAGAACTTTAGTTGGTGTCGTTTTAAATATACTTTACACAATAGGAGAAATCCTTACGGGACTTGTGGCATATTTTGTGAGAGATTGGAGAACACTTTGCCTTATTCTCTCCTCTGTTCTCTGGCCAACAATTTTTTATTGGTGGTAAGTATCTGAATTGCACCTTTATTTTAAAACTTTTCGCTTCATTCAGATATTGAAATTATATATTGGTGCATCAGAGTCCAATAGTTAAACAATAATAAATGCACTCAGAATTTAATGTCAGAAATTTACTTCATTTTTTTTTTTTTTTAATAATTTATTTATAGTCTTTTGGGATAAGTTTATTCTGGCAGTGAGAAGTGTTTATCTCTCCATGACATCTCCCCATTTTTAGATTTAACTTCCTCCAGAAGTTATATTTTTTCTTTTTGGACCAATGTGTAAAGTCAAAAATGGTTTTCTTTTAGTTTGGCTAGAACGTTTCTGTTCTGGTGCTACTTGAGGTTTTTGTATTTCCATAGAAGGTTGGTCTTCCTATAATATTTTGTAACAAATGCATGGACTATGACAACAATATATATATATATATATATATATATATATATATATATATATATATATATATATATATATATATATATATATATATTGGAATTGGGAATTTCTCTGTGACTTGTATGATTCTCTAAAGGCTGGGAAATAGTCCTTTAAAGTTCCTGTTGCAATTAATACGCCCTGAAGTTAAATTAGTTCACATATGACCAAACTACCTCACAGGGGCTGCTCTCTGTGAAGAGAAAGAAATGTTAATGGGTATGACTGCTACATGTCAAATAAATCATAAATCACTTTCATAAACTCTTCCCTCAGATGATTTGTGTCTTTTAACAATCCATTTGGGATGTTTAATGATATACATTAGTCATCCAATTCATTTCCCAATAATACCTTCCTTACACCTAATTTTTTATTTTTATAATTTTGAAAAAAGATATTTTTTCACTTAATCAAATATTTTTGTGCCAGCTTTATTATATTTTTCAAGCTTTAAGTTTGTTAGTTTATCAAATATTGATCTAATTTTTCTTGTGAACAAAAGTTAAGTTGGTAATATTTTTTTTCTTTAATAATTTGCTACCATTGCACATCATCAACAAAGTTTCAGCTAATAAGTGTAACTTCTAATGAGATCTTTAATCCGTGATTCTAGAATGTTCTGTATGAAAATTCTTAATTTTTTTCAGACATGTCTGTATCACCACACACTCATTCATCAATACTTAAAACTATTCTTTACTTCATTTAATATTATTTTCACATATTTAGCATATTCTTCTTGATATACACACTTAATTTATAGTTAAGATATGCTACTGCAAAATCAACATGGCATCTATTATTTGCTGAAATATTCCAGACATGACCTTTATATAAAAAGGCCATACATTGATCTTCTACAAACTTTTGTGTGTGTTTATTGCCAATAATTTTGTGCATTAGTAATTGTCTGTATTTTTGAGATGAGGTGTTTTCATTGATTCAAATTGTCGGACTGACTTCCTCATCTTGGTTGTTATTGTCACAACGTTTCGGCCGTTTTTGCCCTCCGGCCTTCGGCAGATGTTTTGTATCGAACTGGGGAACCGTTTGTTAGGAGTCTTGAACCCAACCCTTTATTATTATTACGGGGGTACCGTGTTTGGACTCCAGCTAGGCTTTGGGACATAGCTGGAGTCCGAACACAGTACCCCCATAATAATAATAAAGGGTTGGGTTCGAGACTCCTAACAAACGGTTCCCCAGTTCGATACAAAACATCTGATGAAGGCCGGAAGGCAAAACGGCTGAAACGTTGTGACAATAACAACCAAGATGAGGAAGTCAGTCCGACAATCTCAATCAATTTTGTGCATTTCTCTTCCAATGCTATTTGTAGGTATGCATCTGATAAAATCAAGGTTTGAAAATAGTTTTTCCTTCATTTAATTTTTTAAAATATCTTTTTAAGTAATGGGTAATTGTAAGTTTTTGAACAATATTTTAGTTTAGTTAAGTAATCTTAAGTTAAATAAATTCTTTTTTATGTCAACTATGGGACTCACGCTTTTTACTTTACTAATTATTTATAAGCTATCCAGTTCTTTTTTAATAATATCTTGAGCTGAGAAAATATCTTGTGCTGAAAAAATCCTTGTCTTTTTAGTCCAAAAAATCTTGTGCATTATTTTTCAATTCAGATGTTGCCTTTTTCTTTGAACACATTCCTAACCCTTGATCTGGTGCTACCAGATCAGACTGTCTGAAGATACTGGTTTCCTGGTCTAAAATACACCAAACATTGATGTTATTGTTTTTTTCCTTTCCTTTTGCAAAATTCAATCCTGTTCTGCAAAGTCAAAAACAAAGACAACAATTCTCCTCTACAAAACATCCAAACCTAACACGATGAATAAATATTTGAAAATATAAAGAACTTGAAGCATAAAATGTTTTTCTAATATTACTGAATTTGGCATTAAATAATCCAAAAAGGATTGATATGCCATAAAACAAAAATAAAAAATCTAACCCTTGAGAAATAATGTCGGGAAAATTGAAATTTCCTTTTTACACAAAATGTATTTATTGTCGGATGGTTCGATCCCGTCTATTCCAAATCCATTTTGAAATTGATCCATGACAAATGATTTCACTTAAAATCTTTTGTTCATAAATAATACATTAACATTTACTTAAAATTTTAAATATTTAGCAGTTATTTTCTGGGCAATTAAAAAAGGATTGATCTGCTGATTTTATTTATTATGATAAAGGCAGATTCTGATTGGTTGAATTAAAATTTAATATTTGTGACTTCCATTTGCACATTTACAAAGTTTTATTTCATCATAGTAAATGCATCTGCTGTCTTATAGATTTAACCATATTTTTAACTTTCGGATTCGTTTTTTTTTCTAGGTTCTTTACTGCAATGTGAGAACTTTTGTCCCCTATTGCCTTATGTCACCTATTTGGTCAGATTAAGGCATTGCCAACATGTATTGAAAAGTGAACTTTCGCCAACATTTTTTGTTAACAGCAAAATGGTTTCCAGAAACGAAATATCTCTTGGATCCTTTGGTAGTATGTAATTAGCACACTTTTCATGTTCAATGGCCCTAAATTTCCAAACAACCAATATTCAAACGTTTTTCTTGTTTGATTATGTAGAACAATCTTTTTTTTTTTTAAATAATCTTTTAAAATATTCTGCAAATATGACCTCTTCTTTTGGTCTGTACTAAAATTCTCCAAATGATTTGATTACAGAATCCCAAGAAAAAGAGCTAGAGTTACCTTCATCACTTTCTTACTAATCAATGTTATCTCATTTTTTTTTCCTTTTTACACAATAGTGCAATGCATAAAAACTGATGTATTGGTTTTCGAAGAAGTAAATATCAGTTGCAGTCATGTTATTATGTAATGTTATATTTTTGTTATTTTTTGTCAGACAGAACGATTCAAATTATCAAAGAAAACTTTTTCAGCACCTCCCCCTCTCAAATTTTTATTTTATTTTGACAGCCAAAGTTTCGATGAAATTGAATTTTGATCTTTTAAGTTAATACTAAAATTTACTGATGAAAATGTTGATTCTCTAACATTAAATCAATATTTTCATATATGTCAACAGACTTGTAGTAATCAGTTTATTTTCTTTTCCTTTTCTTTCTCTCAGATGACATCACAAATTGCATATTATAGTAATTTTTTTCTGGTAACTCTTAATCTATACACACAAACATAGAAGTGTATACATATACACAAACATGCATTTGTTGTTAGAATGATATTTTTTTGTGAAGTTGTTTATTTTTTACAATTCTGAAAAATAGAACCAAAATTTCATTCAAATCATTAAAGGAAATAAAATAGCAATAGCAATAGTTTTTTTTTTTTAAATTATTATTATTATTATTATTATAACATTAATAATAATAATAATAATAATAATAATAATAATAATAATAATAATAATATGTGTGTATGCATATCTTAAAAATGTCTAATAAACTTTTAGCCAGTTTCATAACTTGTCTTTGATGTGCAGTAAAAGGGAATTTCTTTGCTTAGAATTCAACAAACCCCATTTTCTGATGTTATGTTTATATAAATTAATATCAATGCAAAATATTTTAAAATTATATTCATGTCATTTGGTATCAAATTTCAAACTATTAAAAGATTTCCGCTTATGTTTGTTGACCTTCAGATGTGTTGCCATCAAATTGCATAAATTAGCTTTGACTCGTAAATCTCAATGGAAAAAAATTCTTGTATTTTTTGTGTTTCCTTATTTATTTTTTCCAATTAAGATGAATAAAAGATTCATCACATGAAATCATTTTGTATCAAAATATCAAATTAAAATTAAATGCATTCAAAGTTTGTTTTTTTTTGCTAGAAATAAATTAATAAAATTTTACTTTTAATTTTTCAGTTGAAAAAATGCATTTGAGAATGTATAAAGGTCTATTAAGCCGGAACATGAAGATTGCTGTGCAATACAAAAATGAGTTTATCATTATTCCATGTTTTTTCTTCTATTCATTTGGTTCATCTAAAGATGGAACATGTTATCTGTTTGATGTTTCTTAGATTTTAATAAATCCAATGATTTTCATGATGATTTTATCATTTAATTTTCAACTAATGAATAGGCAAAGTAGAGTAGTATATCAGATATCTTTGATCCACCACCAGTATCCCCCGCCCCCAATGATATTGGACTAATTTGTTATATTATTTAGATTATTTATTCTCATCACGAGTGTTATTTTTACAACAGTTCGTCTTTTATTAACCTTTTTCAGGTGTATCTTGTTGAATTTGTGAAAATTTCTGTTGAACTTGAGAATCTGCATTGGAAACCATTATTTAATCTACGAAGATAGCATGCTCTCATTTTGTCATTGTTCAAAATTCTCTGATGATTTCTGAGCTCAATAAAAAATTCCTGAGTTCAACAAGATACACCTAAAGAAGATCAGAGGTTACATTGGCAAACGTTGTGAAAATAACAGTCAAGATGAGAACAGTAATTCGAATGATCCAAAAATATGAATTATTAATCCTCATCTAAAAAATTCAGAAACAATTTACATAGGAAGTAAATTAGCACAAGTTAAAACAGTATTAACTCACAATCTAATATCAGAACATGCTATACCTGTTAATCTGAAACTTTACAGTTGGGATCAAAGTGTAGTATACTTTTTTATTAATGCAAAAAATAATTGATAGTATCTATTAGGTCCTCAGGGGTAGAGAAATCCTTCTTGATTGGAGCAATTTTAATTTTTTCACCAATCTAGTTAGCCTCTTTTTGGGGAGCTGAATATACCCTCACATTAAAAACTGACCTTTGCCTTTTTGAGGAGAGACAGTAAATAGTGACATAAACATTTTTTCTAAAATAAGTAATGTTTATATAATGCTCGCTCTGCAATTATGTTGTGCTATGCATGCAGATTGGCTAATTTCAAAATAACGAAATCTACAGTTGCTTAGATCAGGGGTCGGCAACCTTTTGTTTAGCGTGTGCCGACTTAGGGTTTCAAATTATTCAGCGTGCCAACATTTATTATTTATAACGATCAAGGTCAATATACCTGTTCTCTATATTTATTTCATAAAATATATAATAATGTCAAAGTTTATAAATAATGTGAAAAAACTGTTTCTGAAAAGTTTTTATTATTAATGGGACCCTTGTCCTTGCATGGTCTTTGCCAATTCCTCAATGTCGGGAACATACTTTGTAACTTTGAGCTTAACACAGTTTTCTGAATGTTCAGGTGTTAGACGACTTCGACGTGGAGACAACACTGCTTTCATGTGAGAGAAAATTTGCTCACAAGAATAAGTTGAACCAAAAGCTGAGAGAAGAGCAAAAGCAATTTTCTTCAAACAGATGAATGAGCTTGGGAGGGAGATCCAACAGTTCAGAATAGCACCAGACTTTTCAAAATTTTCATCTTCCAGAGACTTTCTTAGTTCAGCAAATTTTAATGTCCATATTTCTGAAGACCTAAATTCAATCTGTTGCATTTCAAAATCATCAATGTCCATCCAGCTAAAAAGTTCCAGTTGGGCATTTGTCAAATCAAGCATGTCGGGCTTAATCAGATATGAAAATAAGGATCCATGAATGTAGAAGTCCTGGCTTCGTTTTTCGAATTCTGCTTTGAGTGCTTTCACGTACTCCTGAAGCTCATCTGTGTTCACTTCGAATTGATTTGCATGATTTTTCACATTTGGAAAGTACTTAAATGCTTTGATGTTGATGTCACGGGTAAAAATGTCAAGTTTCATTGTAAACGCTTTCCAATAGCTGAAAAGATCAAGGACTATTTGTCCCTGTCCTTGTAATTTCAAATTAAGCTCATTCAAATGTGTGTTTATGTCGGTCATAAACATCAACTTCAACAACCAGCTTTCATCATTCAGCTGAGGGAATCGTTTCTGTTTTTCATCAAGAAACATCTTAATAGCCTCAAGACAACAAACAAATCTAGCTAAAACTTTGCCTCGACTAAGCCAGCGAACATTGTTGTATAACAGAAGATCTCCATATTCACACTCAACTTCTTGTAGAAGCGATTTGAATTGCCTGTGAACCAATGAAGAGCGAGAAATAAGAAAGTTGATTATCTCAACAACAGTTTTCATCACAGAGACCAAATCCAAAGACGAGGTCTTTGCACATAAGCCCTCCTGATGTATAATACAATGAAAACTTAACAGTTTGCGTCCAACATGATTTTCCAGAAGTTTTACAAATCCTTTCTTCTTGCCAACCATTGCAGCAGCACCATCGGTTGTTACGCAGAATAATTTGTTCAAGTTAATGTCTTGTTTAGAAAAATAACCAGTAAATGCACACAAAATATCTTCTGCTTTGGTTGTATCATGAAGGGGTAATAAACAACACAACTCCTCATAAATGTGATTATTCTCGAGATATCTTGCAACCACTGCTAGGCGAGACGCATCGTTTACATCGGTGCTTTCATCAAGAGCGACACTAAATACAAGGGATTGCTTTAATCCAGTTGTTTGCTTAGTTGTCACATTTTCAGCCAAGTCAGATATGCGCCTCTCAACTGATCTTGCAGAGACTGGTATTTCTCTAATTCGAGAGAGTATAATGTCCTTATTTTTTAAATCACGAAACAAAACTTCAGCACCACTCAAAAAAGCTTCTTTGATGTATTCACCATCTGTAAAAGGTTTACCATTTAAAGCCACACACTGGGCTATTTTGTAACTACATTCAGTAGCTTTACTCTTCATTCCAACAGCTTGGCTCAAAATAACAGTTTGTTTTTTGAAACCAGAAATAGCTTTTTTGATGGCTTCACCTTTTTCTTCTGAAGTTTTAAACTTAGATTGATGTTTGGTTTGAAAGTGCCTTTGTACACTAGATGTGCGACACACAACACTTTCGCAACAGAAAGCACAAACAGCACGATCCTTTTGTTCCACAAATCCATATTCTATTGTCCAATTGTCTTGAAATGGGCGATGATCAAGTTTTCTTTTCTTTTCAGTCATATCTAACAGCAGGGGTATTCTGAAAATATAAATAGGCCTAATTACGTAAACATCAATTATGATATATATAAAATACCAAACAAATTATTCTTGCCTTTGCTGTGGGAGAACCAGGATACATTTTAATAAAAATTGTGGAGAAAAATTATGTACAGGGTGTCCCAGAAAAAGTCTAAAGGTTTTGATTAGCTCGAGCTAGGATCCTATTCGTGCGTGGCATTCACAATTTAAAAAAAATATTTCATCCACGTATTCCTCCAATCATACCATTTTGTTTAGTATGAAGATGATCGAAATTGCTCATCTCTTCTAATCCCAGTTACGAGCTTGAAAATTAAAAGTACAATTTCAAGAATTTGAAAGGCAATTATACCTTATCTTGTATTCATATTCTGACCACTGAACAATTCTGTAACTCTAGCACCCTTCCTAAATTTAACACCCCTCAATTTCAAACAGCAAATAAAATGTTTAAAACTAATAATTTTCAAAATTTTTTTAGCTCATTGTGTTTAGGAAAGATTTTTCTTAAAGAAAAGTAAAACTTTTTAAAATAAAATCTCATATAATTAATTTTATCGTAAAAAATATCACAAAAAAGTCAAAGCTTCCTTACTGCGCGTGAGCGTTTTCACGTAATAGTTTCAATTTCAATTTGTAAATTTGTAAATTCTTGAAAATTTTCTATGATTTTAAAAATCGATAATTTTTTTTCTATTCATCAAATCCTTTTCATTTTTTCAGATTTTATGTAAAATTCTACGCTCTTTCGAATGGAAATAAAATTATTTTCTGAAAAATTCATTTTCATACTTCTTTTATTTATTTTTACCCCCCCTCTGTCTAAAAGTATGAAAGTATGAATTTCTATTAAAAATTCGTCTCGGAACACTCTAATTTATATCTTTATTTAAAGATCATAAAAAAATGAATAAAATAATGTGTTGTTTTTTTTTAAACCTTTATCCCTTCATTTTGAAAATAAACGCTAAAGTTTAAAATATGTACATTCTTTTATTTTTTAAAAAAGATTTATGAGCTGTGTAATTTTTTTATTTTTATCATGCTAAAAAAATTAAAGTTTCTTTAGTCTTTCCCTTAAAATTAAATTTGCTCTTTCGAAGATCTGCTAAAATAGCTATTTTATCTGTATCGGAACACTTAGTAAATGTTACGAAAAAAAAAAAACCATGTAAAAATATTTAAAAACAAAAAAAAAATATAAACTGAAAGTTATCCCTTCTATTTATAATCATTATTTAAAGCTTAAAGTACTCACAACAAACATTCTCCTTTTTTCAAATAGAGTCCACGTGTTTTTAATCTCTCTTAGAGCTGATGACAGATTTATGACAAGCTTAGTGAAAGAAAGGGTAAGTGGTAAGTTAGAGAGTTACAGTATAGGGAGATAACAAAAATGGAAGTTTGTTTTGTTTTGGTAAGCTTTAACCCCAAAATGACCCATTGCCAGTCATCGTCTCTTCACAAGGGATGGTAAATAGTGTCATTTAGTGTGAAAAAAGGAGGGGTTTTACATATTGTTCCAGAACATTATAATCATTTCTCACTCTTTCTCTCTCTTTCTGCTAAACGAACGACAAACAGACAGCCAGACAGATATTGAAAAAAAAATGACTACCAAAAAATAATTTGTTTCCTAATAAGGTTTATCATATTTTGAATATGGTAGCATATACTTAGTTTCATTACAAAACTTAAATAATAATAAAAAGCTAAAAACAAAAGTTTTATAATTACAAATAAAAATTTATATACTTTTCTTAACTTTTTTTCCGGCATTGTTTTTTTATTTGTATAAATATTAAAATAAATTTAAACAAAAACAAATAAACTCCATGTTACACGTGTTGTTATTATCACTGGTAAGTGTTTTATTTTAATTAAGATAATCATAGTCAAAAGATTTTTTGGTTTACATATACACTTTTTATAATTTCAAGTTAAATTTTATATACACTTCAAGGCATCCGTAGATTTCAAATGTCAGCGCTGCTGCTGATGTAAACAAAACTTCCGGCGATTCGTTGAAATTTTGGGCGGATTTTATCAACCTATCTCTGAAAATATTGCTTTAATTTCCAAATTTATGAATTCTTGATTATTTTTATTGTTGATTTTTGTAGAGGAATCATTCATTTACTTAATGGTCATTTATTTTCGTCTGATAAGTTACTTTTTATATATTTATTAGATTTTTTTATTATGATTTTTGACTAAATTTTACATTTGCAACTCTCTCACGCTACGTTGTATTTCATCTGGGTCGGTGAGACTGAGTCACCAGACTCAATTCAAAACGCATTTCAAAATTATAGTATCTGACAGAACATACTTTGAACGAGCATGGAGCATCTAACGCCTACGGTTCGCACGGACAAAAATAAAACGCGTTTTCTTGTTGTGGGCATGCACTTAGGTGGCAAGAGTACGCAAGAGATCGCAGATATCCTCATAATTCCAAGGAGAACTGTTTCCTTTTGGCTGTATGAAGTTTAAAAGATTTGGAGGCTCGGCGTGCCATTAGAATTGCTTGGCGTGCCACCTGTGGCCGACCCCTGGCTTAGATTTAAATGTATAGCATTAGGGTTCAAAATACATTGGACAATTGATTTGATTTTTATTACGTGATGCTCTACTAGATTATTTTCTGCATTCATTCACAATATTTGCAGTCTTTCAATATTACTCTTCAACCCTCTGTATTCAGTCTTTTAATTACCATTATTTTCACACACACACACACACACACAGACAGAGACAGAAAGAGAGAGAGAGAGATAAAAACAAATAAAGTAAAAGCAAAATTGAATTTTCAACTACTTTATATAAGAAACCTCACCATACACTAATAAGGTACTTATACAGAATATGTACTGAAGTAACATCATTATTTCGAAACCCATTCTTAACGATTCTGTATTTCTAACTAACAAAAGATATCGTAAAACATTAATTTAATTTGAAAATTTTATAAAACAAAATAGTATGGTCTATATTCTGCATAATATACATTATATTTAAAAATGGAAAAATCGACACTTCATCTGAAGCAGGACCAAGAAACATAGGCCAAAACATAATATAAATGGAAATATTAGCATTAATAATGACAATAGTACAATGTAAAATGATGTTATATACTGATTTACTTTCTCTTTGCCATTGTGATAGATTTTCCTTTCAAATTCTAAAGACTGAATTTTGTTAATCTTCACTTTTAGTGTTCTTGTAGAATCTCCACGTTGGCTGATCCTGAAGAAAAGATATGCTGAGGCTGAAATGATTTTTCGAAAAGCTGCATATGTAAATAAAGTTGAATTACCCGACGATTTATTTACACCCGATGAAGACAACAAAGATGAACGAGTTATGGCACGTGAAGGATTTCAAAAATTATTCCGATCCAAAATTCTCTTAGTACGAAGTTTGATTATATTTTTTAATTGGTAATTTTTCAAACTTTTTTTTCAATATTTTAAAGCTTTTTAAATCTATTTTGGTGATGTTACTAGAGAATTGTGACTTAAGGTAAGAATATTTGTTAAAATATTTTTATGGTAAAACATTTTTGTATTTTTTTATTACTCAAATTGCTTTTAATATTTAAAATTTAATTCTGACAATATACAGTATGTTATGTTTCAAACTGTTGATGCATAACATATTGTATACTACTTGAAGGAATTTACTTTTCAAGTTAAATTATAATTTTAAAGATGAATTAAATATGATTTTCAAATTGAAATTTACTTATCAGTCACCATTATCAAGACCAAAAATCAGTCGAAAATAAGGGATAAAGGAAATATTATCAGTTTAGAGATGAAGAAACATATGAGATAATTGAATCTGATTAATTAACAAAGTTGATCAGTTATTAGGGATTTATGACAAGAATCTGTGGAAGTTAGATTTGAAGAATGTTGTAATCTGTAGTGAAGCAGGTCTGTAGTAATGTGTTCCATAAATGGGAAGTCCAAGTGAAGAAGCTCTTAGACAAGATTGAAATCGGTCATGGTCCAATATGAATCTGATTTGAAGTTAAATAGTCAATTGCTGAATAATAGACTGTTGGTTTCTTTTTAGCAAATTCATGATGTCCCAAAACATGTTACAAGATGGTCAACCATTGATAAATTCAGTTAGATGGTCACCCATATAAAAGGCTTGATTCAGAAGTCATTCTTCTTTTCCATATCTATCTTTTGGTTTAATTCCTGAGGCAACAATAACATATCTGCCGTTTAGATTTTGTCCAGACCAGTTCTATGATGTGTTTGATCTCCTCACTAAAACAGACTAGTTCTGTTGATGTAACCCCAAAACCTGGGTATTTCAACCTGTTCATATATCCATGGATGAGGGAGTTTTAACAAGTGTACATGTTTTAGTTTATTACTTGTTAGCACAAATACATCTTGTTATATTTTTATAAGTGCTTTTTGTTTTAGTTCTTTTTTGTTTATCTGTTTTGTTTGTAAAACAAAAACTGAAAATACTTATACAATTTAAGTGAAAAGCATATAAAATCGCATGTTGCAAGAACTTTTCGGGATGATCCAACCAGAAGCAACTCTTAATGAAAGAAAATATGGATATCTATATAATTAGTATAAATAAAATATACTTAAAGTTTGAATCATTTTTATGTGTATACTCGTTTCCTGTCTCAAGGAAAAAAAAAATCAGCAGAAAATAGATTTGTTATATGCACATAAATATAGAAATTACAGTATGAGACTTGTTGGTGCATGGTCTCCTATTTTGAGATTGCATTTTAATTTCAAGCATAAAGGACCAAATGTTCCCAGACAATGAGGAAACAGAAGAGGAAAAGAAGGGACAGCAAGCAGAAAGCTAGCATGTGAAAAGAAAGCAGTTAAAAAAAACAGGCGAACACCTGCTGACACAGCAGTGGATGCTGACAATGAGAAAAAGGAAATTATTGTTTCTCACAGAAAGGCAGGCATCGATCATATTTTTGCTCTAAATCTCAAAGAAGGAATCACTAGAAAGGCAAATAATTAAGAGGTCATTTCTGTGGTGAAAAGGAATTGCATTCACCAAAATCTCCAAACGATGAAATTGCCATTCCTTTATCATTCCAACTCCACTAGTAACAAAGCTTTCTAATTCACTCCATGAAAAACTTACATAAAGTATAAGCTAAATTTAACGACAATGTAAAGATGATTTCCTAAATTAAACCTTAAATTGTTTTTTATAACATCAAAAAATACAAATAATTTAAACAGCATAACATTTCAAATTTCGATTGCGAGGGACTCAACCGAGCTAGCAAACCAATTCTACCAAGAAATTGCATAGACATTTTATTTGTTTTTGTTTGTTTTGTTTTCATGTTAATAAATGCATATTAGTGTTCATAAAACCTGTCTCATGTTTTATTTGTTTTGAACATTTTCAATAATTATTATTATTATCGATTTTTTAATGTTGCACAAGCAAGATTATTATCTTCATATTATCTTGTTGAAAACATAAGTTTTATTTATGTGCCTCCTCGCAAGGACAGAATAAATGTAAGTGTTAACAAAAAATCAAGTATATAACAGTTTCAATTCTAATTTGTGAGAAAAACAGGAGGTCAAAGACATAACTTTCACCAAAGTTATATAACAATTAAACAAAGTTTATATTGCAATTAAATCTAAAAAAATATCATGTTGGATTTAAAAATAAAATATTGATTCTTTTTCTCAAACATTTAGTCAAAATGTACATTTGACTTGGTTTTCTCAGTGTAACAGGAATATTTACAATTCTCTGAATCATATCTAACCATGTATTTTGAAATTATGCAATATTGGAAATGACAAGATGATCATAAACTAATCTATGCTATTAGGTATGAAGTAAAATTTTTAATTCAAACACATGTAATCAAGAAATTATTTGATTATTATCAAATTCTATCAAGATTCTAAAAGTTTAAGACTATTAAAATGTCCATGCCAAACAGTTTTGGAAAAAAAAATTTTTTTTCATGGTGCTGTGATTTTAATTCTGTAATTCTACATATATATCAGTTATATATATATATATATATATATATATATATATATATATAAGAAGTAAGGTATTCCTTGCTTTGACTGGGCTCCAAATGCTAAAAATCCCAAAACGAATCCGTGCATGCCATGTGATAAGACATTCATGGTAATGGAGTGAAGGGGTGTGAACAATGTGCCTAATTTTTTCATGACTTTTTTCTTCTTTGATTTTATATGATATTTTTAATTTAATTTATACATTAACAGGAAGGTTCAGGATTAAATATCAGGTAGACAAGAAAGTTCTTGCATTTTTTAACTTTTAAATTCAAATAAACATATCTTGATTAAACAAGAATTTATTAATCGAAATAAGCACCTTTAGAATCAACACACTTTTGCCAACGCAAAACAAGTGTATTCACGCTAGTAACATAAAAATCTTGCATTCTGGTGGCCATGAAGTTGCTGAAGGCGTTTTTGATATTGCTCAGGCTTTTTAAGCATTTCTCGTGCAGAAAATTGTCAAGATGCTTGAAAAAGTGGTAATCAGTAGGTGAGAGGTCTGGAGAGTATGGCGGATGAGGCAAAGTTTTGTAGCCCAATTCGTTCAACTTCTGCAGGATCGGTTTCGCAACATGCAGTTGGGTATTGTGATAAAGGAGAATTAGGCCTTTTCTGTTGACTAATGCTGGGTGTTGTTGTCAAAGTTTCTGATGCATTTCATCCATTTGTTGACAGTACTTTTCATCGTAATGGTTTCACTTGCATTCAAAAACCTGTAATAGATGAAACCGATCATAGACCACTAAACAGTCAGCATGACCTTTTTTTGGTGCGACTCTGGCTTCAGGAAGTGTCATGGAGCTTCGTCAGCATTTAACCACTGAACTGAGTATCACCAGTTATTGTAAAGAACCTACTTTTCGTTACAAGTCACAATCCGGTCGAGAAACGGGTCGTTCTTGTTGCATAAAAGAAAGTAAGATGATAACGGCATTTTTTTTGGTTGTTGTTCAATTCATGAGGCACCCATTTATCAACTTTTTTTGCCTTTTCAAATATGTATTAAGTGGTTGGAAATTGTATGTTACATCTAATTCAGACGCAAGTTTTCAAACAGTTGTGCGTAGATTGGCTTTGCTAAGGCTCTTAATCGATCATTGTCAACATCAGATGATTGACTACTATGCTCATCATCTTCAAGACTATTGTCGGGGTCACAAAATTTTTTAAACCTTCATTGTGCTGTGCGTTCACTAATGGTTCCTGGGCCAAACACTTTGTTGATATCACAAGCTGTTTCGGCAGCTTTTCAGCCTATCTTGAATTGAAATAAGAAAATTATGCGAATTTGCTTCTTTAACATCTTGTATTCAATGTTTTGAAAAGAAGGCAATTATTTTAAAACGATTGTAATTTAAACGATTAGATAGAGCAAAAAACGCTCTTTAAAATGATATATAAAGTAAAGTAATGAAAACTTATTTGAAAATGCATCATTTAAAATCAAAATTAAAAATTCCACAAAATCCTTCTTGTCAACCTAATAGAAAACTCAGCCCATCACAACATATTACCTTTTTTTTTTTTATTTAAATATTTTTTCACAATTTTTCAATTTTTGGTGTTGATTGGTGAGGGAGTATATGAGCACAGTGACATTAATCAAAATAAATTTTGGTAAATTTATAGTCTTCAATTCCCTTGATGATTGCTGCGTAGTGCTGAAAGTTCAGAACTTCATCTATTATTTTTTAATTTTTATAATTTTTAAATTATAAATCAATTGAAAAATATTGTTTATCTATGATATTATTGATTATTTGATCAAAATGAATTATCTTTATCCAAGTATTTTTTGTAATACTTAAAATAAAATATTATTTTGCATTTTAAAATTTGTTATAGTTTTATTTAAAAAATTATTTTCAAAATAATGATTTTATAATTCACTTCTATTGATTTCTGTTCAGTTTCTTATTTCTGTTTGTATAGAAAAATTCCTTTAAAACACAAAATAAAGTAAAAACGGAATGCAATTATGAAGAAAGTGTATATACTATTTTCCCTATCATTAAAGAATAAAAGATCTCTATCATAAAAATGTATTGGAATAAAACACACTTGCCATCTCTTCTCACGCTCACTTGTCATCTCTTTTTGTGCTATAAATTTATTGGCAAGATATATTTTGGCAAAAACTAAATCTACCGTTAAATTAGATGTTTTTTTTCTATAGAGTAATATTTGCTGTGGAAAAAGATACCTCCAAAAACTAAAAATAAGATTAGTGTAAAAATTTTAAGAATCAACTGAGTAATGATGATAAAAAAATGAAATTACATTTTGATACGTTTGGAGTACCTCATCATCAACATCTGTTTTGCATTTTTACAATTTTGAAAAGTCGTCCAACATGTGTGTTGAATGATTTTTCAAAATTGACTTTCTGGTCTTTATAGTTATATTTCATTCTCACAGGTCCCTCTTTATCACTTCCTCCCATGTTTTCTTTAGCTTTTCCCTGTCAATTATCCCTGCTACCTTAACTATATCTACTAATCCAAAATCTCTCGTCCATTCTTTCAATGTGACCAACCAATGAAGTCTCTTGTTCTGCACACATCTATTATACTGTCCAGCTTCAATCCTTTTCTGATCAAATATTTAAAACAATGTAATCTGCATATTCATAATGTATTCAGAATTTATTTTTCATTAAAAATTGAATTGAGATTATTACTTGAAATAGATGCCACTAAAGAGGCTTTATAAATAAACCACTGTAAATCATGTCACATGCACAGATTCGATAGTGTTTTTTTTGTTCATCTTGAATCCAAGCAAGAAAAACCAAAGACAATCTTAAAAATGTTGTATGACTAAAAAGCGAAATATTTGCTATTTTTCAGGAGTGTCATCAGTTTTGTATTCTTTGGTCTGCTCATGATAAGCAACAATTTGGCAGGAAACTTATATGTAAATACTACGGTAAACGCAGCTGTTGAAATCCCCGCTGTCCTAGGTGTTCTCTTTGTGCTGGATCGGTGGGGACGTAAACCTCTTTATTTTGCTTCTGTGGTGTTAGCTGGAGTAGCATGTCTTGCCTCAGGTTTGATCAACATGTTTCTGTCAGATAGTAAGTATCAATTATTTGAAGAATTTTATTTAAAAAAAAACTTTTGGCAAAACAAAAAAATTAAATTATGTTTAGCTAGCAGGACTCATTAACTGGCATTGCCCAATGGAAGCATGCCCCCTCCTCGTAAAAAAATAAACTACGATTGTTGTTGGTGACCAATTCCCTACATCCTAATGTTAAGAACGAATGTTGGAATAGACATGCTAACCTCCTCATATTAAGAATGTCGCATGGAATAGACATGGTAAGAATGGCTTCTGGAATAGATACCTCATTTTATGAGTTAAGGGGGGGACTATCCAAGTATTTGCCCCAAGTTCAATCTTGATATATGTTGTCAGCATACCACCCACAAAAACTATAAACCAAAAAAAAAAAGGGGAATGGGTGGCAGTGTTGTGTCGAGAGAAATACATTTTTTTTTATCGCTTGTGCATAGAGCGGTGAATTACAGTGCATAATGCATGTCATTATATCTCGAAAACTACTTGTCTCCACCAAAGTTAAAATAGAATGTTTTATTCAGAATAGTCTAAAACCTATAAAAGTTGTCAGTTTAAAGGAAATAGTGTAGTTGGTGCTAAGGTAAAAAGTACCTAAAAAAAAAGTTAATGTCTGAGCAGTGTGGAAAGTATGAAAAGAGAACTAAACAGAAAACAACTATGTTAAAAAAAACAAAACAATATAACAAATAAGTATATACGTAGGCAATGTAATAAAGAGGAAATTTGTACTTTAGCAGCAAACAAAAAAGATAGACAAAGAAAGTAAAAAATTTTTAAAAAACTGGCGTAAATGTCGTCAAATACAAACTGAATGAAAAGTAATGAAAATGATAATTTATGTGGACGTAATTCAGGCTTAGCGTGTGAAAATGTGTTTTACATAAAAAGAAATCGTTTTTATGATTTGAAAGTGAAAAATAATAATTTTTTTTGTTTAATCACCCCAATCTAGGCTCGGTGCCACTTTGATGTAGGGAGCTATTACAACTCTCTTTTATTAAGAGATTCGGCAGACGTTTATGAAAATGCCTTCTCCCTGTAAATTCCACAATTTACATTTCTTTTTGCGTTTTTCACATTAATCTCATTGATTACAAACTTAACTTTCAGTTATAAAAAAGTAAAATCGAAAAAAAACCCCACTTTTTTATGATTTTTATCGTCGGGGATCAGTTTTCAATTATAACGTTCTACTAAATTGAACATGTACTTTGTGACTATCACCAACAGCAATATTGTCGCAATATTTTTCTCGGTGACGGTCACAAAGTATGTGTTCAATTTAGTAGAAGGTTATAATTGAAAACTGATCCCCAACGATAAAAATCATAGAAAAGTGTTTTTTAATCTGAAAAGTAACTTTGTAATTGATGAGATTAACGTGAATAAATTGTGGAATTTAGAGGGGGGGGATTATCAATTTCCAAAACGTCCGCCAGAGATTCGTTCATATTTACATCTCATAAGTTTTGACAGTCGATTGACTAATATTTTTTATTAAATCAAATCATTAAATGAAAAAAGCTGGGACAATTTTTGTTTTTTATTTAATGTAGAAGACAAACGTTTTACAGACGTTACCATAACGTGTGCTGGTGGAAAGAAAAAAACCCAAAAAAGACAAACGTTTTACAGACGTTACCATAACGTGTGCTGGTAGAAAGAAAACAAACAAAAAAGATAAACGTTTTACAGACGTTACCATAATGTGTGCTGGTAGAAAGAAAACAAACAAAAAAGATAAACGTTTTACAGACGTTACCATAACGTGTGCTGGTGGAAAGAAAAAAAAAAAAAAAAAAGACAAACGTTTTACAGACGTTACCATAACGTGTGCTGGTGGAAAGAAAAAAAAAAACAAAAAAGATAAACGTTTTACAGACGTTACCATAACGTGTGCTGGTAGAAAGAAAACAAACAAAAAAGATAAACGTTTTACAGACGTTACCATAACGTGTGCTGGTGGAAAGAAAAAAAAAACAAAAAAGATAAACGTTTTACAGACGTTACCATAACGTGTGCTGGTAGAAAGAAAACAAACAAAAAAGACAAACGTTTTACAGACGTTACCATAACGTGTGCTGGTGTAAAGAAAAAAAAAAAAAAAGAAATAGTTATTTTGTAAATATTTTGAGTGATTGGAAATATTGTTGGTTCATTAATTGTTTCGAAAAACCATACCATATCATTTACTGCTAAATCCATGGAAAAGGTATAATGGTTATATATCGTATATTTACCTGGTTTTGATTGGGAGAGGGTTTTTCAGGTAGAGGAGAATATACAAACTACTTTGTCTATAGATCTTGGCAATCATGATGATGTCATTCGTAGGAAGTAAGATAGGATTTTATTATACCGAATAAATGTGTCTGTAACGGCGTTCAAAAGTTACATACGATTGGGGGTAAAAGTTTAGACATAATAAATTTGTATGTGGCATCTGTTATTACAAACCTACCGTAATTTGGTCCAGAGGGGAATTTCTGCAATCAAATTATAAAATATAGGAAATAGCATAAACCAACAATAAAATTTTTCCTTGAGTGTTTACAAATATTTGTAATTTTGTGGCATTAATTTTCAAGAATCTATTTCATTTTCAGTCATCTCTTATTATTTTCTGATACATATGTATATACTTTTATTTTTTATACTTATATATATATATATATATATATATATTAGACTATCCGTAACCCGTTGGTTCAGTATGTTATATTAGCTATGGAATTCATGAGTGTGACACTTGTGACGTAAAGAAAATAATTCTTTTTTGACATAACAGACATAATGTTCTATGAAAGTATAATAAAATGAAAAAAAGAATATAGATAGATTTCTATGAGTCGTTCTGTTTATTATAACTGATTATTTTTGACAAAAAGATTTACAGGTACTGAATTATAAGTGGTTGGCCATACTTATAGGTAAATGTGCACTGAACAAATACCAGAATACTTATAGTTAAATTCAAATGTTGATATATCTGCTTTTTTTTTTTTTTTTACATCATTCATTTCTGTATTATGTTTAAGTTATTTTAAACCCCACTCTTCCCATGTTAAATAATAATTTCGAAATAATAACGTTAATATTTCAGCGTCCCAATTGTTCTTTTGTTTTTTTTGTTTATTTTAAACCCCACTCTTCTCATGTTAAATAATAATTTCGAAAAAATAATGTTAATATTTCAGCGTCCTAATTGTTCTTTGTTTTTTTTTTAACGTTAAAATTATCAAAATAAACAATTGTTAATACTGTCTGCTTTCTTTTTTTTTACATCGTTCATTTCTGTATTACGTTTGAGTTATTTTAAACCCCACTCTTCCTATGTTAAATAATAATTTCAAAATAATAATGTTAATATTTCAGTGCGCAGATCATGTGCGCACGCGCAACCGGATGTCGTAAACTGGAAAGTGGGTTACATACATCGTTACAAGATTATTTGAGTTTTATAATTATATAGATATATATATATATATGAGATCTAACTTGGGTATTGATGTCATAAAATCCACTGCTTTATTAATGGTGTACTCTGCCTATTCCTTTCTTTGTCAACCAATCACATGTTTCTGTTTATGTATGTACAAACTTCCAAAGCATAACTTTTTAATAGTATACAGAATATTAATGTTTATATTAAATTTCCTTCATTTTTTTTTTTTTTCATTCTTAGATTATCAATGGATTTCTGTGTCAGCTGCAATGGTTGGAAAATTCGGAGCTTCTGCTGGATTTACTATCATCTACATTTTTACAACAGAACTTTTCCCGACAGTTGTTCGAAATGCTGGTGTTGGAGCAAGTTCTTGTGCTGCTCGAATAGGCAGCATTGTGGCTCCTTACACTGTAGATTTGGTAATAATCCTTTGCTTTTTATCCTTTGACCTCCAATGAGAAAGGGACATTGGTGTACTGTCATACAACATGCCTTATGCAGTTGGGCTTCGTGCTGAACCCATCCTTAAATTGGGCCCAGCAAGCTGAAAATACTATTTACCCCATAGAATATAAAATGAGCACAATAATTTCTATTTATTTATTGCTCTTATATCATTATTAAATAAGCTTCTGATTAGACGAATTTTCAATGAAGCCAGAAGAAGTGGTAGCTGCACAGTTGCAAGATCTGCTGAAATGGGTTGCCCTCATGGATATTGATATTGTTAACAGAAAGAAAAAAAAACGCTTTGTTGGTATTGAAATGTAAAATACGTAAAAATCAGATAGTTTGAGATTTGGAAGGCCCCAATAGACAGGGGAAGGGAAGGGTGATTAAAGTTGCCTTGGAGAGAACTGCTGCAGAGAGATCACATAGCATGGAAGCTCTCTGCAGTTGATGTTAATGAGAGATTTTTTGAGAGGTGTTGAGTGATATTTTCCATGTGTGCAGCTATCCAGCTATCTGGATGGGACCCACCAGTGTGGATGATGTCCTTCAACCTGAACATTGATAACAAAAAGTACCGATGATGATGAAGTGAAAATTTGTTAATGTTACAAAAAATGTTTAGGATGTTCAAACGTGATTATAGTAGTAGAGCAATTCAATGTTTCAGACCAACTTTTTATTAAACAAAAAATTGTGCTAATTTCTTATTAGCTTGAATAATCCTATTATGGTTTTTTTTTTTTTTTTAAGAAATATTATTTGTTAATCTGATTTAATTAACATAAAATAATGAAAACAAGGTCTTGTATGAATCATGCCCCACTGTTAATACAAGAAAAAGCAATTTTGTATCATTTATAATTAAAGCTGATTGTTCAATTGCAGGGCCTTCTTATAAGCAGTGGGCCATTTGGTACAGCTTTCCCCATGATTTTGTACGGAGTTTTGTCATTAATTGCGGCAACTCTTGCTCTGCTTTTGCCTGAGACACTTGGAAAAGATTTACCTGAAACAATTGCGGATGGAGAAAGATTTGGAAAGTAAGTTTAACATTTTTAATTATTGTAATAATTATTTATCATTATTATTTCTAGATGTTCTTTATTTCTAGCTTCTTCTTCATCTTCATCTTCTGTCTTATTTTGTATTCTGAAATATTTATATTCCTAATTGTTGTTTTTCTTCTTTATTCCAAGTCATAATTCTTTCTTTTCTTTATCATCTATATTTCTAGTCTTCTTGCTAATTTTTATCTGTATCCCTGCCCCTTCCTCTTTTTCCCTTTTTTCTTTGAATTTCTTCATTTCTAAATGATTTTGTTTCATGATTATCCTATGTTTTTTTACAGTTGCTTATCATATTTGATAAAGTTTAATCATTGCTCACTTGAAATTGTTCAACCTGCTATCATCATATTATTACACTCTAAACATTTATCAATTATGCTAAAGCAAAGTACTGATGTTATAATCTGCAAACAAATAAAACAACTTGTAATTACAAAAACGATAAACTCTGAAGAGTTTCTTTACAGCAGCTGAATACTTGATACTAGAAACATGTTTGCTAGAAGTGTTTATTATACAGTGGAAGTTTGATTATTTATATGATAAATTATCAGTGGTTTAAAAATATGTGGGAAATTTTACTCATTGGTTAGAAAAATCACTGCAGTTTCATCGTCAGTAAAATGTAAATTTGTTTGAATTCTTCACTGTATCATATTACCCATGATATTATTCACTTATGAAATTTAATTGAATTCTCTGTATTTATTCCTTCTGAATGACATAACTGATTTGTGTTTGTGCATGTGTGTAAGGTAATTTGATCTCTCACCAACGAAAAAATGAGAAAACAGCAAAATGCAAATAAAGCTAAAGATTAACGATACTAACTTTATTTTAAAAATCAACCCAGTTTAATAGAGTCGCTAATTGCATTGATTTTATCATGCGTTTGTGGCACAGGTGTTCACTCTATCAACAATAAAAATACGTGTTAGCAGCAGATGCCAAAAAGTTATTTCTTTTTCTTGATTAGCCTTGCTTTTTATTTTCAGATGTTTTTATTACGGCTTTTATATTGAGACTTTTGTACAGCTTCTCTTTCAGTCTTCTATTAATTTTTAATAAAAAAGAGCTTTATGAAAAATGTCTTGCTTTATTAATTTTTTTTTTTTGCACGGTTACAAAGTAATTTCTTTTCTATATTTTAAGTTCAAAATTTATTGTATGCAAGAAAATAGGATCATTTTGGTTTGACATGGTTGGTTCAAATACAAATAAATAAAAACGTTTCTGTAATGAAACTAACTTCATATCAAATCAACGATTACTATTTAAAGCTGTTCATGGTTCGATATATTTGTTGTGCACTTTTGGTTTTACTTAATTGTTTCCGTTGTTCAATATTTACTTTGAAAATCGTCTGCTTGTTTTGATTTAGACTATAAGTTTTGTTTGTTTTGAACATTTTATTTTCAAACATAATTATGATTCATTGTTTATTGTAAAAAACTTGTCTGCTGTGTTTTTTTTTTTCATGATTTTGTTTATTTTTTTTAGAAATTATTTTATATTGATGATTGCATCATATTCCAAAACAAATTATGACACAATAAATGACACAATATGATGTGTGAATATCAAAGGAAATCAAATAGCGAATCTGTGTTTGTTAGCATGTAAACTAAAATGACGTAATCATCTCTTGTTTGTGAAATTATGCAACTTGAAGAGAAAAACGATTTCTTTTTAGGCCTATCTATGCTTTTTTGGTGAAGTTTTTGTTGTAAGATGCAATTTAGTATCTGCTTCACTAGCGATTGATCAGATGAAGAAACCACAACTTGTTGCACCACCATCAATATTCAGAGACGAAGTAAAGTTCATGATACGAAAAAGTAGGCCACAGTCGAAGTACATTGACTTTGCGGTTGACAAGCAAGCCTAAAACAAAAAGGAAGAACACGTAAAAAGGATAATGACTTATCGATTTGTCTTCATCTTTCCACATCTAATGTGGATTTCATGTTGGCCATGACGTTACATTTTCTTCTGAATGTTTTAATTTAAAGAATTCTTTTGAGACTCAACAAAAAGAAATGTTCAACGAAAGAACCCAAAATAGTGAATAGCACATTTTCTTTTTTTTCTCTAAGTCTGTAATATGTGACAGCCAAGTCGGTTCGATTTAAATATTGTAGTAATTTTTCTGACAATGTTTTACTTTGAACTATCTCAGATAATCAATTCCAAAATGATGTCAATCATTTTAAAATGCCATGTAACATCTTGCAAATAAATCTTAATAAACTTGGAAATAATTTTAAGCTGAGAAATGCTAAGTAATCGTCGACTTTTGTGTAAAACGCTGATTCTCATACAAAGTTGATTTTCTTTGCAGCTCTTCTTACACATTCCTTACTAGCGATGGTGAGGCGGATCCTAATGCAAGTACCATTTGGTATAAATTTAGCTTCGGTTCATGTTGCATGCATTTCTCTTCTATTTCACTTCTTTATTTAAAACATTTTTTTTGCATGCTGTTGTCCTTTTCTGTGTTGTTATTTAATCAGTTCCCTGGTTTGGACCTTTCATAATAACCTATTCATAACTGTATTATATTTATGATATTCAGGCGATACAATTCAAAACAAAACCTTATATGAAGATCGCACACAATTGTTCTAGAGTGAATTTTTATGTTGAATCCAATTGTTGCATACAAAACTTGTGTAATTATTTTTTACAATGATATTGTCATGTTTGTGTTCATCTACAAACAGTGAAAGGTACATTTAACTTTTCTTAAATTTACAACACAATCTTGTAACAAGATTAAAAACAACTTTTCTAGGGTAACATTTTATGAGGAATCTAATGATGTTAATTATTTTTCTTACTAACTAGTCATCACTCATCAAGGTGAAAAAGCCACTAGAGGATAAAGGTTTGACTCAGTGGATGGTGAAACTAATACTATGAAGATTGGATCTGAGCAGAAGCTGATTACTTAAGAGAAGAATTGGTTAACATTGGATTTGAAAATGACCATATTATAGTCGGCTGGAAAGCAGCCCCGTGGTATTACATTCCACAGACAGAGAGAAACTGATTATGGAAGTTCCACTTAGCTTAATGTATACCATACTTTTCCCATAAAAATAATTACTATTATCAGCTAACTATTCTTTAAATAAAGCAAATGTGTCTCTTATTTAATTCTTTTTAAAACAATAAATGTTCTTTTTCTTCTTACTATAAAATAATTGTCAGCTTAATATTCTTCAAATTAATAGAATGTCACTTTTTAAAACATATTTATTTAAAATTGTATCGTTTTAGTCAACTGAATGATAGACTTGATTTTGTAAGAATTCGTTTTAAAAAGGTTGAAATCTTTTATCTTAGCAATATCAGATTGATCACCAATCGCCATCTTTGTTGAGTGGTCGATCTCGTTTTTTAGAAATGTGTGTGAAAAGTGATAACATATGTACAAACACAAAATTCATATTTTTATAAATAGAAAAACAATGTAGTTTTTCTTTAAACGTTATAAAAACAATCGAAAATTATAATGTTTTATTTCCCATATATTTCTTCAAATTTAGTAAACTAATGTGTTTATTTCTTCGTTTGTTAGACATTAACGTGACTAACAATATATACATTTTAATCTATTTTACTAATTTTAATTTATCATTTAATTAACAAATAATTTTTGGAAGGTTTCTTTATTTTTTTATTATTAATTCTGTAATATTAATTTTAACAAAATAAATAAAAATTTAAAAATATTAAATAACATTTCAATTATCAGATGTGAATGATAAAAATTGTTTGCACAAATAATCTTTTGGGGCATACATATACAAATAAGTATGTTTTTATTACTAACTTTCAATTTAAAATTTCCGAAGAATTTTGTACTATTATGCTTAGTTTTATTTTCTTTCACATATTCTGCTCTTGCGATAATTCATATTCATAATATATAATATTTAAAACAATATTCAAATAATGTATTACTTAAAAGCATAATGCTGAGAATAAATTTTAGATTTAATGTGAGATACTATATAATTCTTTCTATTCAATAATAACACTAGACTCTAGTTTCACCCTCCTTAGGGCTCATCAGTTGGACATATCCAAACTCAGAATTCCAAATTTGAGTCATTTGCATGCAAAACGAGTACTCTGCCACTTGAGTCATGCCATGCACAAAAATGTCTATTAACATGCAAACCCACGGCAAGCAACCAACTCTTCTCAACCAGGGTTGTAGTTAGCTGACTACAAAGAACCCAAGCTGATATATCACAAGTAGGATCTTTTATTCATTAGGCTGATGCTATCAAACAAGAGAACCCACCAAGCAAATTAATATCAGATTTAATGTGAGATAATGTATAATTAATTTCTCAAAAAAAAAAAAAAAAAGACATTTTGGTTTGTAATCAGCTTTTGTAAAAAAATTATATGTATGTTGCATATTAATAAATTGGCTTTATATAGTTTATTTAAACATTTAAATATTTTGGGTTCATTCCTATAGGAGAGTACACCCCCACCCCTGTCAAAAATTATTCCCCCCCAAAATGTGTTTTGCCAGCTGTTTTATATTAATTTTATTCACACTAATATTTATATTAATATAAAATAATCTCACAGCTAGTGAAGTTAAAAAAAGAAAGAAATTGTCTCAAATTTTAAAATTTTAAAAGCAAAAATGAAAAGAAAAGAAAAAACGTATCAATCGATATAGAAAGAATAAAGGAAAAGAAAGAAAACGTTTCAGTATGGAAATAGAATAAAGGATTCATTTTAGATACTATTTGCTTTCTCCCTTCATTTGACAGTTTTGTTTTTTTTTTCTAAATTTTGTGTAATGAGAAGGATACATATCTATTTCTATACAGATATCTTTGTCATAGAGTTGATGGATGCATATGAAAACAAAAAAGATCAGCTCTAATCAACGCCGACCCAAAAGCTCTATGTTACATTGGCTACTACACCAAGATGCAGGGGATGGTGCTACTTCTTTCACTGGATTACTCCACTTACCCTTGACCCACACCTTATAATGTTGAGTGTTTATCAAGGAGGCATGAGATATCATTTTTAGTCTTTGGTATCACTGGTCTCCTATTCCATTAACAGTCACCCAAACCATGATGGGCATAATGTATGCAAATGGATGTTGATCTAAAGAATTGGAAATGATGAAATCAGTAGCACAAAACTAGGTTCGAACATTTATTTATTTATTTTTTTTATTCACACCGGATCAAATGGTTTTGAATAACAAAGATATAAAAAGGAGAAAAGGAATTACTATTAATTTAACAAAACTAGTTTCACTTTTAGTCCAGAAACTTTTTATTTAACAGGATCAAAGTGTAGTATCTGTTCTGTCTACAGTCAGTGAAGGAGACATTCTTCTAGACTGAGGCAATTTTTATATTTGCTTCAATTCAGAGTGGCCCTTTTTGGGGAACTGGATTTTCCTCACATTAAATCTCGGCCTTGTGTCTAACTCTGCCTTTGTAGTGAAGAAAATAAATAGTGATTGATTTGAATTACATTTGCTTTGAACAATTAGAGGTGGAGAACTAAAGGTCTCAAGTGTGTGACATTCACCCCCCCCCCCATAATCTTCTGTTCGTTTTGCCTTTGCATCATATTCATCTGTCTGTCAAGTTTGTTGAAAGGTAGACTTGTAGACAAAGGTTCCATCCTCTTAACATGTGTGGGTGTTGGCGGGGGTGATGCTAAGTCATTTCGTAGGCATTACATTCTATGTGTACCTGCCCCTTTTTTAGCTTCAGTTTTGTTTTGCTATTTCGTTTTAACTATGTCATTCTTTTCTTTTCTATCTTTTTAAATAAATTATTAGCTTAAAAAATTACTTTGAAGGTTAATTTTAATTATTCCAGTATCATTTGGTTATTCAATTTTTAATTGAATCAAATTGTTATAAATTATAGCGAATATTGTTTAAATCTCTATTTATAAAATTATTTAATGCAAATAGCTTTGAAAACTTTCAATCTTTTAATATACAAAGATTTTCTAAGACTTTTAAAGTGAGAAATGGCTTTTTATTCGGCAGTTTAAATGTTTGCAAATCTTTTAAAGATTTTGAATGTTGCAAAGTATATTTTAACTATTAAAAAATATTAAAATGACTGACTTGTTTATGAGAGAACAGGAATACATTTTAGTGGATTTAATTTTGTAATTATATTTTATGTAGGAATTTTCAAAAGTCTGTTCTAGTACATTACAATATTGCATAATTGATTAAAATAATCAATTAATAGTAAATAAAATAATAATGTGTGAATTACGAAAAGGTGCAAAACACACACTCACATGCAAAGACATATAAGAAGTGCTCACGTGAATTTCTTAAATGTAATCTCACAAGAGAACAAAACTATTTAATGTTCTACTCCGAAATATTAGAAAACTAGCACAACCCGTGTACCAGCATTGCCCAAGGAAAAGATAGTATAAAGCCATAACAAATCTGTTAAGACACCCTCCCCCTCAAAACAAATTAAACTTATTTTATTTTAGGAAATGGTAGGTAAGTTAAGAATTCAGGTTCCCACCAATAAAAAAAATCTTAAAAACCAAAAACAAAAAATTTGCTTCCCTCCTTCACGCTCACGCATCGACTCAAATAGAATTTGAATTCTTACGTAGCCTTTGACCTGTATGTATGCTCATATAATAATTATCACATGACACCAATGTTATATTCTCTGTTTTTATCAACACTTACGTTTTTTCTGTCATTGCAGGAAGGCACGTAAATAAAATCATATCAGCAACAGGTGTACAAAAATAATCTTTCTTGTGCGACATTAAAAAAACGTTAATATATTGAAAATGTTTAGAACAAAGAAAACATGAGGCTTCATGAACAGGAACATTTATTAAAGTGAAAACAAAGCAAGTAAAAACAAACGGAATGTCTACGTGGTTACTTGGCAGATTAGCTTGTTAGTTTGATTGAGGCCATTGCAGTTGAAATTCAAAATATTATGATGTGTTAGTTTTTTGTTTGATGAAAAATGAGCGATTAAAATTCCACTAAGGAAAGCATAAAAAGAAATCTAGTAGTAGTAACCACACAATGATAATAATAAGAAAAAGACAGAAGATACACACACACACACACACACACACACACACACACACACACACACACACACACACACACACACACACACACACACACACGCATTTCGTAAAATACGAATTGTGATAACTAATGGCCTCATTGTTTGGAAAGAATAGAGTATGACAACCATGTTTATGTAGTGTTCGATAAATAAAAACTATAAAATGAAGGTTTACATTTGAGTAACTAATGAAATTGTTGTTAAAAGTAACAGTGAAAAGGAAGGAAGTATTATTTTCCTAAGAAATGAGTTTTAGGTGAAGGATAAAATCATCTGAAAAAAAAAAATAATTACAGTGAATCATGATAAACGTAGACTATGAAGTATTTGATCTGGTGATTTTGGGAGAGTGAAAGTAGAAAACAATGAGCGGGGGTGCCCCAGGGATCTATCCTTGGACCTCTGCTGTTCCTGATATTCATGAATGACCTCCCCGACAAAATTGCCTCTGAGATGGGTATATATGCTGATGACACCACACTCTATAGCAGGAACGACAGGAAAACAAATGAACATATATCTAAAGTAATGGCAGAAGCACTAGAGGATGACCTCCAATCAGTAGTGGAATGGGGACAAAAATGGATGGTCACGTTCAATGCCGCCAAGACAAAACTGGTTTCATTCAATAATTACAAGAAACCTTCTCTACCACCTATAGCAATGACCAACGACTCTTTATCTGAGAGTACGTATTTCAAGCTCCTTGGCCTAACGTTCACAGGAAACATGAGTTGGAACACTTACATCGAGAGCATTGCCAGGGCCGCTGTGAAGAAGGTGGGCTCTCTCTACTGTGCTAGAAAACTTCTAACACCCGAAAGTATCCTATACCTCTATAAGGCCACTATTCGCCCATGTATGGAGTATTGCTGTCATATTTGGGCTGGTGCATCGGTTACTAGTCTCTCGCTCCTTGACAGGGTTCAAAAGAGAGTCGCAAATCTGATAGGCCCTAAACTGGCATCTAAGCTTCAGCCTCTGTCCCATCGTCGAAACGTTGCATCCCTCTGCCTGTTTTACAAGTATTATAATGGTGAATGCTCTGATGAACTGCAAGCACTTGTGCCCCCACGACGTGAACTCCCTCGACAGACCCGACAAGCTGCAAAATCCCACCCCCACACTGTAGAGATCCCTAGATGTAAAAGATCTTTCTACTCTAGTAGTTTCTTCCCCAGAACTGCTAGACTTTGGAATTCCATTCCAGGTCACTGCTTCCCCAACTGTACTGACATGCATAAGTTCAAGTGCAACGTGAACCAACATCTCGCTGCCCTAATCCCTACATAGTACCCCAGTAGATGTTTCCCCTGATAGTAGCCCCCTACACCAAAGTGGCAATGTGCCTTGTTTGGGGTGAAAATGTAAAAAAAAAAAAAAAAAAAAAAAAGTAAGATGTCCTATAAATGACTTATTTATAGCTCCGATGTTTCTTTTATTATAATGTCTTTTTATAGACAGCAATAATCATCTCTATTTTATTAATATAGATAGAAGAGAAAACATAGAAGCAGATAAAATCATTGTGCAGAAATTTAAAAAGTAGCTTTTCTAATATGATGTTATATCACATTATTTTTTTTGTTTTTCTTGTGATTCTTAATTCTGAATTTATCACATTCTAAGGAGGAGTGATGCTCTTTCTTGATCACCAGAAACTCAACAATTTTGAGATGTAACCAAACAAAAACTATTTCAGTTTTTGTGGTCAATAAAGTTACTTTTGGCGGTAACATACTAAAAAAATAAAAATAAAATAATAATCCAGTTGTATTAGTTTCCAGAAAAAAAACTTGGATTTTTTTGTTCAAGACGTATTTTGAGATGTGAAACAAATAAAAGGGGTTTTAAGTTAGGAAAGGTGTAACTTTGAGATCTGATGTTCTGTCAGTTGTTTGCACAATTGAGCTGCTGAAATACGCATGGCCACGATAGGTATAATGACAATAGACTCGTCTATTAATTTAATGCATGAGGAGGATCTTATGTCAATTTTAATGTTTGTATTTCATGTGAGTTGTTGATACAACATAGACATTCCTAGAAGTCTGCAAATAATACATTCAGATGTGAATGTAGGTGGAATGATGCGGCACTGAAGAATTTGGTTTTCTGATACTTTAACCTCTTTTATCAACTGATGTGTACTGCTTAGAACTTTATCAACTGATGTGTACTGCTTAAAACTTTATCAACTGATGTGTACTGCTTAAAACTTTATCAACTGATGTGTACTGCTTAAAACTGTATCAACTGATGTGTACTGCTTAGAACTTTATCAACTGATGTGTACTGCTTAAAACTGTATCAACTGATGTGTACTGCTTAAAACTTTATCAACTGATGTGTACTGCTTAAAACTGTATCAACTGATGTGTACTGCTTAAAACTTTATCAACTGATGTGTACTGCTTAGAACTTTATCAACTGATGTGTACTGCTTAAAACTGTATCAACTGATGTGTACTGCTTAAAACTGTATCAACTGATGTGTACTGCTTAAAACTGTATCAACTGATGTGTACTGCTTAAAACTGTATCAACTGATGTGTACTGCTTAAAACTGTATCAACTGATGTGTACTGCTTAAAACTGTATCAACTGATGTGTACTGCTTAGAACTTTATCAACTGATGTGTACTGCTTAAAACTGTATCAACTGATGTGTACTGCTTAAAACTGTATCAACTGATGTGTACTGCTTAGAACTTTATCAACTGATGTGTACTGCTTAAAACTGTATCAACTGATGTGTACTGCTTAAAACTTTATCAACTGATGTGTACTGCTTAGAACTGTATCAACTGATGTGTACTGCTTAAAACTGTATCAACTGATGTGTACTGCTTAGAACTTTATCAACTGATGTGTACTGCTTAAAACTGTATCAACTGATGTGTACTGCTTAAAACTGTATCAACTGATGTGTACTGCTTAAAACTTTATCAACTGATGTGTACTGCTTAAAACTGTATCAACTGATGTGTACTGCTTAAAACTTTATCAACTGATGTGTACTGCTTAAAACTTTATCAACTGATGTGTACTGCTTAAAACTGTATCAACAGTGAAACTGAAAAAATTTAAGATTGGTATTTAGCTTATGTACTCGATTCATGGTTTTCCAAATGTGAGATTTTCTGTTAATTATTGAATAAATAAATACAAATAAATAAATACAAATAAATAAGGAAGAATGCATACACAGAGTTAGCAAAGATGATGGAGACGCGCAGAAGAAAAATGGTGGATGATAGGATAACAAATGAGTTCTCAAGGAATACGTAGTAAATGTTCTGTGATTCTTTTGTTGATTTGTTAGATTTGGAAACTACAATGTCGTAGTTTGCAGAGAACTAGCCCAATTGCAATGTGTTTCACTGATAAGATGTTCTTGTAAAGAAATTTTATTTATAGAATTTCTGCCTGATGTTAAGCACACAGGAGAGGAGGATAGATAACTGTGATAGAAAAACGAGTTCATGCTGGAAACCAGAGATTCGAGCTCATGAAAGTTTTTAACACAAGCCGAAAATACAAAGCTTTCTAAACTGGTCCAATAAGTTAGCAAGAAACAAACATAAGCTGTATTTGTTACATAATAAATTACGGTATTTTTTTGATATCATCTCATATGATTATGTGCATGTTGTATATGTGTGCTGATTAATTTTTGTTGAATGTTGAAATCACATTGGTTTTAAAGTACTGTGCACCATTAATTCCAGTAATTACAACATTGTTTTCCATTATCCATAGATATGTACTTCAATAATTTACCAAAAAAAAAAAAAAAAAAAATCATAGTCACCATGAAAATTATAATTCTATGTAAAAATAAAATGATACTTAGCAGATAATCATTTCAATTTAATATACAAGTAAGGAGTTGATTAGTCTTGCCTGATCATCCCTCTCTGACATAATATTTGTTGTTGTTTAACTTTTATTTTTACTAACGCTCTAACAAAAATGTTAATAAAATTTACATTTACTTTCTTTAATATTAATTTTTTTATTAACGCTATCAACATTAATTTTTAACAATAATCTTTGGTACAATTCTATATTCTTTAATTTTCAAGAAAATATAGTAAATTTAATTCTAACTAGTTATTTTGATAAAGTTTATTTTTATTAAAACATGCAATGCAGAATATTTTATTTTATTAAATAGTATATTATTTATTTCAATTTTATTTTCAAATAATTTTATCAACACAACAGAATTTTATTTATTTAATTTAAATTTTGCAAAACACCATTTTATTTATTTACAACTAATTTTTCATTTATTTTTATTAGCATGAAATTACATTTTTAAATTTCTATTTTAATTTATTTTTTAATAAAATTACATATAATCTTACTTACTAATTTTCATTTCATTTTTATTGAAATAGAAATAGAAAGCATAGCATATTTAATCATTTTATTTTGTATTCATTTATTTTTTATACATGTAGTCTTTTTAATTTATTTATATATTTAGTTTTTTATATATATATTTAGTCTTTTTTCAATAAACATTTCTTTTCCTTTCTTATAGGATGAGATTGATGCTGAAGGTACAGGACATTTCTTTTTGCAATTTTATTGTCATTTATTTTACACATTGCTAAGTTTTTCACTTTTTCTCACAACTTTATTCCCTACAAATGCATGCATTGGGACTCTTTTCATTTTTCTTTGAATGCTTTTTCTTTTTTTCATTCCCTAATCTCTATTTGAACACTATCAATATGTGTTCTCTTATCATAATTGTGATCTTACTAATTTAAATCGTTAAAAAAAAAACGTATTTTTTTACCAGAAAACAAACAGATTAAAGTAAGTAATAAATTGATGGGTTTTGCAAAAAACAAAAAAATCTTGAAAAAAACAACTTTTTTTTTCACTAAAAAAAAGTAAGAGCTTGATCCTGATAGAATGTTTAAAAAGGTTTTGTCTAAAGGTTTGTTCAATTTCATAATCTTTACTTCTGTATATATGAAACTCTGACTATACAAAGTATCCACTTATATATGAAAGGGTTAAATACTTTTAACAACATTCATGAGAAACGATAGAAACATGAAATTTTAACAGTTGCAAAATTTTTTTAAATGTTTTTAATTAGAAATTTTCTGAAATGTCTGTTGTAATGCCAGTGTGTAGGAACTCATTTGCACTTTAAAAAGATACAAACCCGGAATGTCTGCTGCATCTTCAAAAACAGAAGAATAGTGAAAGCTTCCTTCTCAATCCATGACAAGTTTAGTGACTGAGTCACCTTTTGTCATCCAGTCTTTTTCATTTCCAAATCTTTACTCTTTAAAAATTTACTTTCTTGTAAGTTTCTTTTTCATTCTCTATTTCAATAAGTTTATTCATGACACCATCAAATCTGGCCTCATATGCATCCCCAAATATTAGAATAACATGATTTGATATGATTTGTTACAAACTGTTCCTTTCTCTTACACTGAAACTCATTCACAATGATCACCAACCAACCATTATATGCAATTAGCATTACATACAAGCATACACACATATTACTAGAGACAATGACAGATTCATATTTTTAAAGTCATGAAACAAAGATTTATTTGGTTTTCTTTTTTTAACCACATCTCAGATTTTGATAATTTGAGATATTGAAAATACTGAAATTTTTTAAAAATTTATTTTTTATTCTTACGCCGATTTAATTAGATGCATATTATCTCTTCATCTCTTTGAAAATAGGTGAAAGCTTGAAATATAAATGGGAAAGTTTGATTTTTGAACAGTTTTTGTTTATTTTACAATCTGATTTGTGTAAATGTGTTCAGATTTTGCAAAGCATGATGAACGGACACAAAATGTCGATTTTGTATTTTAGATGAGGAATGGTAATTTGAATTATTTGGAATACTATCCTCATCTTGGTTGTTATTTTTGCAACCAAAGTATAACTTCCAACTTTCTTCAGGTGCATTGTTACAGACTTTGAAATTTTTATGTCAAACTCGGGAACAAATTTCAAACTGAACCTTTTTATTTAATCGATGGAGGTAAATTGTTCTCGTTCTGTAAGTGTAAGTGCATCAAGGCGTGAAAGGTGCCAATCGACCGTACAACTAATAAAGGTAGATACAATGCAAAGAGGAAACGGTAATAGCAAAAGAAGAATGACAGACACTCGTTTTCATTTAAAGATGATGGATATCGTGTTTTATTTACCAAGAAAACAAAAGTGGTAAATTTGTAGGCCATAGAGATTGTATAATCAGGATCAGTCCAAGTGAGACAGAATCAGTCACTGGAAACTGGTAGCTGGACATCAGAGGGCACTGGAACCAGAGATTTGATAATCTGAGATATTGAAAATACTGACATTTTTTTTAAATCAGTAGGACGTCAGTGGGCACTGGAACATGTAGCTGAATGTCAGTGGGCTCTAGAACAATTAGCTGGATGTCATTGGGCTCTGGAACAGGTATCTGGATGTCAGAGAGCACTAGAACAGGTAGTTAGACATCAGCAAAGGTAACTGGAGATTCAGAAAAAAGTATTCTCTCTGGCAACAGTAATAATCTTTGTGAATTACTTTTTATTGAATATTGTTCATTTCGTAAACCCACAAAAATTGCAACGGTTTGTTCTAAAATAACATCAGCTGCCGTAAAACAAAATCTTAACTGATTTTAATGTTAATCAAATTATTGTGTATAACAAAGTATTACTTAAATGCCAGTCATTATGAATGAACATTTTATTACAAATGAATTTTTTTTATATTTGATACCTTTTTTCCCCATAAGATTATTAACTGTTTATCACGTCTAACAGGTAAAGTGCAAACTTTTATTTTGTGCAATCAGTTTTGTTTTTATTTTTATTCTTTGTTTACATTAAAAGGAAAAAATATTAAAGAAATTGTTTTATACAGATTTATTTGCTTTTTTATCTGCTCGAATTTGGGATTTTTTAAGCTTTGCTTAAAGATTGTAGAAGTCCTTTTTTATTGAAAAACTGAAAACCAGTTTTCTAAAAAAGGAAGATCCAAATATCTGTATTTAAAAATTTAACTCCATTTAATTATGAGTATGCTTATTTGTAAACACGATATTGTCTTAAGATATGATTATTGAAAAAAAAACTGCAAAAAAAATAGGATTATTTTGTTTTTTAATGACAAAAGTGCATGAGAAAATCAGTTTTTCCTTTGTTTAGGAGTGCAAATGAGCAATAATACTTGACTTTTGCTTTAATTCAATGCAGAAATTATGGCAAGACTTCAAAATTAGAAAGTAATTTCGAAGTGTTATGATAGTCAACATGGCACAGTGGATAGAGCCGTTGAATCTCTATGGTTCCAGGTGAGCATTGTCTGAAGAAAGCGGTTTCAATCCTACCCAAAGCCGGCCAGACGATTATTTGTCCAAAACGTGGTACGACAACAACAACTATGGAAGGCAGTAATTACTGAGGATACAGTTAAGAGATTCAGCATTCCTATCCTGTTGTGGTTAACCACCTGACGAAGGCCAGATGAATAGTTGTCCAAAACATTGTGAAACAATAATTATAAAGATGAGGATAACAGTCCACAAATAAACAAATAAAGATAATTTTGAAGTGTTATGATAGTAAACATATGTCAACCATTTTGAATCTATCAATGGTATATTAAAATGGTTGACATTTTTCATTTAATATTGTGTTATTTGGAAAAAAATCAAGTATTATTGTTCATTTGTGCTCCTAAAATAAAATATTATCTTTCTCATGTGATTCTGTCATAACAAAAAATGAACATTTTTCTAAGAAATAAACTTTTTGATATATTAATGGGAAAAGCTTATTCTGGGACAAATTCCAGTCATTTAGCAGAAACAAAAAAGGCCACTGATATTTAGTTTTCAATTTGCAGTTTGACAAAAAATATACATCCAAACTATTTTGCCAACAGTTATGCTAATTCATGGCTACAAATTTATAGTTGAGGCAGTATGATTTGGATTGTAGTAAATTAACAGTAATGGTAAAATAGTCTGATAAGAAGGAGAGAGAGAAAGAGCAAAAAAATGGGAAAGGAAAGCAAAAAGCACTCGAGCAGAGAAAGAGAGAGAGAGAGAGAGAGAGAGAGAGAGAGATTTGTTGAGAACAGAGGCTCATGGTTGCATGGTGTTGCCAGAGAAGAAAACTAAATGTCATCAATGTAATCATATTTCATCTGATGTTTTGATTATTGACTTATGCATGAACATCAATCATGCATGTTATCTTTGCTTACGCTTGGGGAGGCGTTTCAGTAACCTCAACCTTGGTGTTAGGCTAAACCTGTCCCTTTTAAGAGATTATTTGTTTCTAGCTTTAATAATAAAAAAAAAAAGATGTTGAACGTGCTATCTTGTGCGCATGTGCAGTCAAAACCGTTGCTTTTGTTAATCTTATGTAAAGCGTGTTCCCTTCTGTTAAGCTGTAAAACCCCTCTACCTTGTGATTTAATGAGAACTATAACATTATTAACACTAATTTTAGTTTCTTGTGATCATGTTATCGTTTAATTATCTGGAAAAAATTTGTCCGTCCAACACTATATTATGTGAGCGCCACTTTAAAAAAATGACAAAAATCCAGGATTTTTTTTTATTTTGTATCTATGATACCTGAGAATATTAGTTTTTAAAAATAGTCTTCACTCCTTAAATAGTTAATTATTTTTTAAAATAGTCTTTACTCCTTAAATAGTTAATTAGTTTTTAAAAATAGTCTCCACTCCTTAAATAGTTAATTAGTTTTTAAAAATAGTCTTTACTCCTTAAATAGTTAATTAGTTTTTAAAAATAGTCATTACTCCTTAAATGATTAATTAGTTTTTCAAAATAGTATTTACTCCTTAAATAGTTAATTAGTTTTTAAAAATAGTCTTTACTCCTTTTTATGTTCTAACATAATTGTTGAAGGGTATTTTATTGGAAAATCATTGAAGGAACACAAAAACGTTCTAAAATAAAATAAAAGTGAATATTGCAGATGAATTTCGATTGACACGCATGTTTAACATTCTTTCTATTTTCTTTCAAGTTTTTCTTTTTTTAACTGCATTTTTTTCGGATGGGGGAGAGTGTGAAGTAATGAATACGCAGATTATGGTCTTGCCTAAGTTGATGCTAAGTGCAATCCCATCTATTATGGTCACTTATACCACAATACCATTGGGGAAAGTATCAATAATTCTCCTCACCTATGAGTAGAACCTGTGTTTAACAAATTGATTCTAAGAGGTATCGTCTTTCAATATTAAATAATCCGAGAAGGGTTGACATGCTATAATTCAGATCAGGTAGAAAAACTTACTTCAAAAAATGGATAGCAAAGATTTTTTGTATTTATTCTCATAACATCTGTTAGGGTAGCATAATAGTAGTAGTAGTAGTAGTAGTAGTAGTAGTAGTCATAATAATAATAATAATAATGAATAATCATAATGACAATAATAATAAATAATAATCATAAATAATAATAATAATAATAATCTTAGTTTAAACATCAACAGAACTTTGCTTACTGAACGTATCCGACACAATTTGAAAAGATGCCCATTAGAGGTAAGTAGCTTAGGATTCTCTCAAATCTTCTCAATGCCTTTATTCAATGCTATTTTCAAGGGTTGTGCAGTGTTGTGGAAGTTTAGAATAACTTGTGTTCATAATCACGCGTGTGAACATAAAAATCAGCTAATAATTAACTTCTGTCTCATAAAATATATTAACAATGAATTTGCTGACGTCATTTTTGCATTTTGTAAAAAGAAAAGGAAGATATTTGAATGAATTAATAAAGTATTTTTGTTGTATAATTAGTTACATACCAAAAGTACTCTACCCTGGACTGTACTTATCTCTCTCTTGCTTCTCTACTGGCATTATCCAGTTGACGAATCACTGACTTTTTAATGAATTTTATACTACCTCCGGTCGGAAATAGTTGGTGCAGAATTAAAACTGTCCACGTTTTAGGTTTTGTCACGCACCATTTCAATGTTTTAGGGGGTAACTGGTAGTACTTTAGAGCGTGCTTAATTGAAAAAGAAGTTTTCGTTCTAAAAGTCATTTAGAGTTTAATCTATGCACATTACTTTGTTGCCTGTTATATAATCTATTTTTAAAAATATCTGCAGTGGCTATATAAATATGGAAAATGTAGTTGATGCCAATGTGGAAGGTAAAAACAGAAGTGATAAGAGAGAATTGACAAATTCAAGATGAACAGCAGTTCTGCAAGCCTTGCTACAAAGGTCTAAAGCACTCATCCTAGAACGAGGTGCAATCAAGATGTTGCCACAAAATTCGGAAATTAGGAAGAAATACTGTAGGAAGAATTTGGTCACGAGCACTAGACAGTTCGTCCGATATATCGGTGCCAATGGATTCTTTGAGCCGTAAGTTTCTCTGTGGCCAAAAAAAGAAGGACTATAGTTCACAGTTGGCAAAAATAAACACCATTCCCTTAAGAAAAAGAACCACTTTGAGGTCTACTGCTCAAGCATGTGGAATACCTAAGACAACGTTGATTGCAAGGATGAAAGATGGCGTAATTCGGCACATTCAAATGCTGTAAAATCGATTCTCACGATAGAAAACATGAAATGTTGTGTTGATTTTTGCCGTTCGCAGTTGGATTTAAATCGAGGAACTTTTAGAGAAATATTTGATGTCATACATATTGATGAGAAATGGTTTTACATGACGCAAAATGCAAGGAAATTTTATTTAGGCAAAGATGAACATGACCATTTAAGAACCACTAAAAGCAAGCGTTTCATTACAAAGGTAATGTTTCTTGCTGCCGTGGCTTGACCCCGTTGGGATCCACATCGCAAATGTTACTTTGACAGGAAGATTGGAATTTGGCCATTTGTCAAACAAGAGGCAGCTAAACGTAATGGTAACTAAAGTCATGGATATTATCATGAAAATTCAGATTCATGAATTCCTTGTTGAAAAGGTCCTTGTTTCCACACAGAACAAATGGCCAAATGGATCCATTGCACAACGAATCATAATTCAACAAGACAATGCTAAGCCACACGTATATCCAATGGACCCGGTGTTCAAACAAGAATCGGAGAGATTAGGGCTGAACATTGAACTGGTTAACCAGCCTGCAAACAGTCCGGATCTGAATGTGCTTGACCTAAGTTACTTCAATACAATCCATTCAACACCAAAAGGCTCCAAAGAATATTGATGAATTAATTGAAGCAGTTGAAACCAGATTTCAAGAATTAGAAAAATCAAAGTTGAACAACATTTTCCTGACATTGCAGGAGACAATGGAACAAATAATTTTGGCTGATGGTGGCAACAATTACAGGCTTCAGCATATGTCAAAAGCACAGCTAGAAAGAAAAGGAAAACTTCAATTTTGATATCAGAAGAATTGAAAAGTAAATTAACACAATTGATTAAATAGTTAGATGTTTTAGCTTTTTGCATTAATGTTTTGTATATTTATTTAATCATACATTGTAAGAATGTACATACAATCAATTGTCAATTTAATTTAGTATAATTATTTGGTTAACCTGTATTTCCTTTCAAAAGTACTGCCTTATAAAACTTGAAACTTGTATGCACCAAGTATTTCCGACCAATTTTTGTGCACCAACTATGTCCGACTGGAGGTAGTATTATTTTTAATTCAGGAAAATATTTATTTTTCTTTTTGCTGATTTTAGGTGCATACTTGTAACAAATTTATTTGTGTCTTTTTGCTTTGGGAAACAATCTGTATCTTTGCTGATTTGGCTTTGGATTAGTTTTCACTTGGTTTCTGTCGTTTGTGCTTTTTAACAGCATAATCCAAATGGTTTCTGGGAAACAAATTCTGACATTTTACTAAAATTCTTGGCTTTTGAAATTGTTAAATATTAATGGAACATAAATTTTGAATGTCATATTCTAACATAATTGTTGAAGGGTACAATTACAAAATATTGACGCCACAAGCATTTATCAGTAAATTAGAATTGACTTTTATCTAAGGAAGGCCTTATTAACCTATTAGAAGGAAGGCCTTATTAACCTATTAGAAGGAAGGCCTTATTAACCTATTAGAAGGAAGGCCTTATTAACCTATAGTCCGTAATAATAATTTCTCCAGCTGTTCTGTGTACTATCCTAGTCTAATAATTCTAAACTAGCAGTGACAATGGGACTTATTCTCTTTTTTCTCCATTCGTTTAGTCTACTTTTTCCTTTTCATTTATTCCTTCCTGTATCGAGTGGAAATGGTGTTGTGTAGATCTCCTTTCTGAGGGGAGGTTTATAAAAAACCATTTCCACAAGCAAAATACATGCAAAGCAGAACAACATACTGTTTTGTTTGTTAACCAAGTTTTTCTCTCTCAGTTGTAACTCTCTTTTGCTAAGTGGCGACCTATTCTCAATCATTCATACAATTTTGTTCATTTGTTAATAGTCAGCACGAGTCTTCATATTTGACAAAGATGTGACCATCATCATCTTATCCAAGCTAGACGACTTTTACTTTTGTCTGTTTCACACTGGTTTTCTCTTTGTTCCTCTTGCTGCTGTAAATTTTTTCATATTTTCTATTTTGCTATTTCTGTAACATAGTTATATACGTACTTACTTAAATCTTTATATTCTATGGCTATACACCCATTGTCACTACTATGTTAATGCTGTTAGGACAAATGTAGAAAGATTGTAAGTTATTTGGATTATCTGTAACTATACAAAACTGATTTTCATAAATAATTGTAAGAGTTAGTATACTAGTTAAGGAGATAGGGAGAACACTGATAATTATTGTGGCCATTTGTAATGATAAAAATTGTTGATTTTTCAAAAATAAATGCTTGTAAAAGTTTTTTATTATGACTTGAGCCAATTATGAAAAATATCTTAAGAAATTACCACAGTTCTCTGCATTTGTCCAAAACATTAGCATGTCCAGTGTTGCAATCATGTAAATTTGTTTATATTAATAAAAATATATATTGCTCTTCTTCTATTGAGCACTTTTAATAACCTCGTTAAATTCATTAGTTATCACTCTTTATCCTGATATATATATATATATATATATATATATATATATATATATATATATATATATATATATAATTTTACAGTAGGCCAGGAAAACAGTACTGCCTGTTTCAAATCAAATACAGGAGAAAAGTTTGAACTATCTTCAGCCTCTGTTTTTTGTTATTCTCAGAAATGGCGACCGCGTGTTTTTATATTTAACTCATAAATTATTTATTTATCAATTTATTATTTTTTAAAATTTTTTATGAATTTATTATTGATTATATTTTTATGAACTTATATTTTTATTTTATTTTTTTTTGGTAACTTCCGGTTTATGTGTTACGCTCGGGCAAAATCTTGTTTCTCGATGTGTCTTTCGCTGATTTTAAAATAACTATTGATTCTTATATGAATAATCGGGAAGAACAGATGAAAAAGAGGCTGAAGAGACATTAATATTTCTCAACCATAAACTGGTTCCACTGGATTTGAAACCGGAAGTATTGATTTTTTCTCACCTTCTGTAAAACTTTTAAAATAAATATTATACTCTAATATTGAATTTTATTTTTAATAATCGAGCACTTTGCTGGGGTTCTTTCCCACAAACAGCACACAGTTATATATATATATATATATATATATATATATATATATATATATATATATATATATATTCAAACACTTCTAATTGAGCATGACAGTTATTCTTTTTTCCAATCTTAAGATCTTAATGGATAAAAAAATGGGAAAAAGAATAACTCCATCGTGTTCAATCAGACGTGTCTGAATAATAACCTGCTGCAAAAAAAAATAAAAAATAAAATATATATATATATATATATATATATATATATATATATATATATATATAAAGTAATAATCTTATGAATATTAGATCAACATTTTAAATTCATTAATTTATTTATCTGTAAAAAATTAATGTTAAATACAAATAAAATTATCATTAATCTATTTTCTATTCATTAAAGCCAATTCTGCAATTTTATCAAAGTTAATGAGAATTAAATGTTGTAAGATAATTATTACAAAAAAATTCAAACATTGAAAACTATTGAGTTTTAGGAGTTTTTTTTATTCCTGATGTCTCCATGTTTATTGTTATGGATACATTTCAGCTGCCTTTTTTCATATCCAGCTTTTGTTCAGTTGTCTGTTGTGGTTGGGTTAATAAATTGTCTGTTGTAGTTGGGTTAATAAATGCCGTAAATTCAAAACGAGTTTATACGCAGACATCAAGGACATTTTAAGTATCTTCCATTACTCTGTAGATATAACATTCTATGCCGAATTACTCTTTATTATTCTTATTTATTAAAAACAATTTTTTTTTCATCACTCACGAGGAGTTTTTACACAAATCATTATCAATGATTGCTCATTGCCAATAACCAGTGGTGTTCTCTGGAATCTAAGTAACAACAAGTCTTTCCAGATTTCCAGCACTTTCTGCCTCTTTTGGTAACCACTTCAAATCATTTTACCATTGATTCTTTTATTATTAGATTAACTTTAAACATAATGAGCTGTACTTACCTGGAGTTTCCAGGGATGCAGTGAAGTAATTTTAGTTTTTAATTTTTATTTGCACATTTTTAAAACTTAGGGTAGACAACTCTCAATTCATAATGCATTATTATAATACATTTTTCAATTAAAATTGTGTTACATTTTATACACTAAACTGTTAGTAAATGTATCAATGCACAATTTTCATCAATTATAACAACTTGTGTACAATTCAGTGCATACCTTGAATACAATAGGTATTATGCCGCCATATTAAATAGGTTCTAAAATGTTGATTCGCTGTTAAACAAACAAATGAAACCATCAATTCATCCTAATTTGACTTGCGTTCAATAATTTGTAAAATTAGAAATGACTACTATAATCTTATATGACTAATATAACCTTATAGTAATATTTTTTTGTTTTTTGTTTTTGAATTTTTGAGATGAAGATTGATAATTTAGATTATTCGGATTACTGTTCTCATCTTGAATGTTATTCTTATAATATTTTGGCTGATGTGACCTCCGACCTTTAGGTATGTCTAGTTGAACTCAGAAATTTTTATGTCAGACTAACTTAAGAATCTATATGAAATTTTGGACAGAACCTTTTATTTAATCGATGGGGATAGCTTGCTCTAATTCTGTCAGCCATGACAGATAGAATTAATTCGTAATTCTGTCTTGTTCCTTTCTTAGTTTGAAAAAGACTAAATACAATTTTTGAAGACTAAACTGCTTCAAAAAAGGCCGAATTTGCAAAATTTGGCTTTAAAAAGGCCAACCTGGCAACCTGGACAAAAATATTAGAGTAATCTCCCTTTGAGGTAACTTCATTTTCAAATATCATTATAATATGATCATTCTTGTTACGGTGTGAGAAAGGAACTCATAGTAATTTCAACGGGCAGCGATTATTCAACAAAGAAAAAAGTCAGTGTAATATTATGTAAAAAAAGGGAATATTTGAAAGAAACAGGGTGAAAAAAAGAACATTGTCTGCCAAGAGGTGCTGGACTGAAGGAGTAAATTAAAGAGTGTATCTTACAATGTGATTTTATTATTTGTATTGAACTATGTAGCACAATATTACTTTTGGAATATTTATTAGTATTTATTAATTTATCTCATATAGATCAGTTCTGTATTGAAAATACAATGGACACTATTTTCATAGAAATTGTAATAAACTCATATTTGTTGTGTTATTAGTTTTGCTATCCCCCCCAAAAAAACAGTTTTTTGCACTATCTATTAATATATCAACTTTATCGTACTATATTTGTTGATTAAATATATTTCTCATTCTGTGAAATTTCCACAGGTTCTGCTAGTTCTTCTTATTAGTGTGTTATGTGACTTTTGGAGGTTAAAGAACATTTGAAAGAAACAAGGTGAAAAAAGAACATTGTCTGCCAGGAGGTGCTGGACTGAAGGAGTAAATTAAAGATTGTATCTTACAATGTTTATTATTTTATTGAAACATATACAGCTGCGATAGATAACCTAAAATGTCCTTGCATTTCGTAATAAAAGAACATTTATAGAATGTGGAGATAGAGAGCTTTACAAAGACATCATTTCACAAAAATATTCTCATTTGAATATCTCTCATCTGTGAAAATATTTCATACAGATTTTAAATCGTTTAAAAAGGCCTTTAAAATAGACGCCTGCTTTTTTCAAGAATTGTTAATTTTCATTTGTTCATCGATGAAACTATAAACACTGGATTCTTTGAAAGTGACTCATTTTTTTATATTACTTTTTATGATGATTTGATTTTTTTCTGCTGATTAGTTAATTCTAATTATCCCTTGCTGGAAGACAGTGCAATTGTTTTGATGAAGACTTCTCCTTACAAAGAAGAATTCACAGAGGTATTTTTAATTTTAACATTTTGCTTTTTTTGTGTTTGTTTTTCAGATTATATGAAAAAAAAAAAACACACACACATTTGACTTTTCATTTCATTCTACATATTCAATCAGTTTCAACATATTCTAGTTTTAAAAACTTTGCAAAATTTTGACTTTGCTTTTTAATCAGGATTTTTTTTACAGAATAAAACAGAACTAAATCGGCCAATTAACCCATTTCATTTGGGAAATGATATTCAACAATGACAATGAGGATGATGATGATGGTGGTGGTGGTGGTGATGATGATGATAATGATGGTGGTGGCTGCGGCGATGGTTGCTATAATTTATTTGGCTTTATCAGCCAAATAAATTATAGCAACCATCGCCATCATCACCATCATCATCATTACCATAAGGTATAGTGGGCAACACTAGGCAACATATCATGTGCATGTTCTCCATGTGGTTGATAACAGTCATGTTGTAAGCAGACAAATCACTTCATACGCACTCAAGTCAGGTTTTCCTTTCATAAATAATTATTCATTAAAAAATTTGCAATGATTTGAGCGAGTATTATTCTTTTACTTGTAATTTAAAGAATAGACAGAAAATAACATTGAAATCGAAATTACTTTTTCATAACAAAATATTTTGTACAAATAATCTATTAATGTCATTTAATCTGATTGTGAAGTTTTTTGCATTTTTATGTTAACGGATGTACGAAACCTATCAAATATTTTTCATTACTATTTCAGTAGTTAGACAGAATAGAGACCATGGTTGTCATAAATTCTGGGCAGGTAAATCGGAAGGAGGTGCCAAAATACTTTGGTATTTTAGGAAGCTAATATTGAATTTTCTCAAAAATGGAAACCTATCTGTAAACATAACGCTCTAACCCTAAACCCTAACAGAAACACAACTCAACCCTAACCACCTAACTCTAGTTGAAAATAAGTTGTCAAAAAAAAATATTAAGAATTTAAAAATATTAATTTGCTATGAAAAAAATTAAATATTTATTCATGAAACTCATGAATAAATGAATTCATGAGCTCTCTTCTTTATTTGAACTTTTTCCTTTTTAATTTTAAAGTGTCTTAGAAATTTTCCATTAGTTTTCCATTGTATTTTCTTTATAACAACAAAAATAATATTTGCAATGGTTGACTTTGAAAAATTTTTGTGAAAAAACAAAACAAAAAACAAAACTTTTATTCTGCATCTTTTGGCAGTTTACATAACCTGTCCGTTTTCATACCCATATAGCCATGTTATATAACTTCTTTTTGATAAAATCCAAATCTCTTTTTTTAATATAATTTTTGAATTTATAGTAAATATTTATAGTAATATTTAATTGCTTATTACTGAATTTGTTATTTAAATTTTTATTAAGGGAAAAGTTTTTACTAAATAAAATTTTGAAAATGATTCTTTTCCATTTTCGAAATAATTTCTTCTCTTGACTAGAATTTTTTTCTAAGAATGTTTCTATTCAAAATTTTTTATTGTTTGCAATTTAAAGTGTGTGTCTTAATGCATAAAACAGTAAAATCTGTGGCATTTGTGAAATGAACTTTTCAAAGTTCAGCCATCATGTGTAAACCTTGTTTTATGAGAAATGCAATGATTAATCATATTCATTTTCTCTACATTTTTCGATTCTTTTCTCTGCCTTTTTCAACTTTTTAATATTTTTCCCTGCATTTTTCAACTTTTTAATATTATTAATATTTTCTTTAATTTAAAAAAAAAATTGCTTTTTATGTGAATGCACTCAAAATTTATCAAAATTTGTTTTTCTCATTTCACAATATATTTTTAACTGTAGAACCTGTTAATCTTGATTGATACAATTTTCCAACATCGGATTACGTGTACAGATTTTTTTTATCCAATCTTGTTAATGTCTGCAAAACAAAAGTGACTTTCAGAAGGTAACAAAATGAAGATAAAGACAAAGTGAAATTTCTTTATATTTAAAAATTGGTTCATTAATACATTGGTTATAGTGAGTATATATATATATATATATATATATATATATATATATATATATATATATATATATATATATATATATATATAATCACGAATTTTTGTTAATATTTGTCATATATGACTGGCAGAATAGATTTTTTTAGATTAAGATTTAAATCTAAAATATATTTTTTAAAATTTCTTTTGTCACTCACATAAAGCAAATATTGGTTCGTGTTGTTAACAAAAAAATATTTTCAATCGATTTCATCGATTTTAATATATAATCTGATTAACAGTTTTGTTTTCGTTACTTATATGATAGAAAGAGATAATCTTCCTGCTACTCATATCACTGGGTACTAATTTAATTTTTGATATTCACTGGTATCAAAAAAAAAAAACACACATAAGTCATTTTATATCACTATTAGTCTTCCATAGCAAGAAAAGAACAATTCAATCTTTGAGCTGGTTATGGTAAAAAAAAAAAAATACTTTATTAATTTACTTGGGTCTCATGGGCCAATTTAGGGTTAGAAAAATACTCTCTAGTATTAGTAAAATATTCAAATTTGAAATTAATGAATTTCTTACTATTCTACTTCGCACATGTTGCATGGCAATTATAAACAAACATGTTTTCCTATTCAAATTATGCTTTAAATAATATGAAAATTATATTTAAAAAGCCAACAAAGGCTTATTTTTATAATTCTAAACATTTATTTTATGCTTAAAATTAATTAACAAAATATGGTGATGCTGATTCTAAATCATCATGATGATCATCATATTTGGTTTAACCTTTACTGAAACATTTTATGGCTGTAAAAAAGTGCCAAACATAGGCTCTGGGTTATGGATGATCCCCTTAATGTGCAACCTTAAGGGCAAATGTCACATAGCCATGAAAATAACGATACAGCAGAGACACACTCGCAACATCTCTTCTGTGAGATAGAGGTTGCAGGGAAGAGAAAAGGATATCTTCTATGAGACTACGAAGTCTATTTTGAACTCTATCAAGGCAGGACAAGTCCTTTCTAGCAGCTCTTGCCCAGATGTGGCAACAGTACTTCATCCTTGGACGTACCTGGCTCTTATATAGATAGAGAATTGCATCAGCAGTGAGATATCTACTGGATCGATAGAAGGATCCCACCATTTTTCCAGCGGCCTTAGCAACAGATTTGATGTACGTGCTCCATTTAAGATCAGGAGTAATGGTCAAGTCCAGAAGCTTGTCAAAACTTGAGGCCTCCTCAAGACGAGAGCCATTCATTTCAACTGATGCCAGATGGGGATCAGAACGCTGATGATGTAAAGAGAGAAGCTTAGTTTTAGATGCATTAAAAGTAACCAGCCACTTCATTCCCCATTGTACCACGTGAAAATGTTTTGAGATTGAAAATTAAGAAAAGATCAAAACAGGTTCAACAGATTAAAAATTTGCATTGAATGTTTTTTTAACTTTTGTGCTGCTTTTTTTTTTTTTTGACATATTTTCCATTTTTCTAATATTAACCTGATGCTTACTAATATTTCAGGCCAGCATCTATGCTTAAAACATGACTAATGAGTGACCACTTATCAAGGCTAAAAGCTACCTGAGGATAAGGGTTAATGAGATAGATTATCAAGTGAATGATGAAAAATATGAGAGGACTGAAAACAATAAATCGAATGAACAAAATTTGATTTCATGAGGATAGTCTATGACAAGTATGTGTTGAATTTGAAGATGATTATGCATGCAAGGAAGCAGTTCTGTGGTAATATGTTCCACAGAGGGGAAGTTTTTTAAGAAACTGTTCAGCTCAATTATCTAATTTTGTTGCTAATGATTTAAGAAAAACGGAAAGTACAGCAGTCAAAACATTGTGAAGATAATAATAAAATGCTGAGTGTGTGATAGGAAGAGATGTTAATATTATTTACTGTTATTAATAAAAATAAGAAAGATGTATAGGCTCCAAAAATAATGGAGAAAATTGCACAGGATTTGTAATGAAGTATTCTTGGTATGATTGGGAGTCAGAATTTGGATAATACTACTCCTGCTTATAAGAATAATAATAATAATAATAATAATCAGTTATGGGAAAATTCCACATATGCACATATGACACAAAAAATATATCAAAGGTGGGTTAATAATATTGGCTATATTTAGTTTAATTTAGTTTTATGTAAAGGGGGCAAAACGTGGGTGGAATCTCTTTGTGAACATTGAGACACCTCTAATGTGTGCGAAATGTTAACGAAAAGTAAATGAACACTAGAGAGAACACATGAATTATCACAAAATATACAGATTAAATTCAACTAAATATTTCATTAGATCTCAAAATTTGTTCGCAACACAAAATTGCTGATCTCATTCTTAATAGATTTTTTCTAATTTTGAAAAACAAAAAAAAAACTTAAGTTTATGGTAGATTTAGTTTTTAAAATCTTTTTTTGCCAATAAATTTCAAGGACTAAAATTATTAAAATAATTCATTAAATATTTTGATTCTCTCAATTATTCCTTTATGATTCTTCTCGCTTGTAAAACAATTAAATAATCTAACAATTTTTTTGCTCACTTAATCGTTGAGATGAATTGAACAACAACAACATAGCTGTTCGTTTTCAGGTGACTGCAGCTCTTGATCTTGCTTTCCTTTCCGGCATTCTGTCCTTTTAATGGTCACTTTAAAACGATTCATAATTCTCAATTATGGTGTTATGGTTTTATGATTTCAGAAAGGCAAGCGGAACGCATATGAATTTTTTGAAGAGTATTACCAATGAACAATACATTAATTGGTCAATAGAAGAGAATTGAACGTTTTGAAAGGTAAGCTCTTGTTTTATATTGAATTTTGATTTATTTTGAGCTAAGAACTGTTTTTTAAAGGTGGGGTCATCCCCACCTTTAAAAAACTAAATTAAATTATCCTTTTGCCAGAATCATCTTTAATAAATAGAAATTTAATTTGTAATAAATAGAAATTAAATTCGTAATAAATAGAAATTAAATTCGTAATAAATAGAAATCTCTGGGCAGCAAATATTTATTTATTGAGAATTCATGCCACTCACTTTCATTAATCATTGGATATCAATGAAAGCAACCAACATGAATATTTTTATTTTGTCAGAAGGTAAACAAATATAATATACATACATTTGATATACTATACAAAAAGTAAAAAATATACTAAAATGTAAACATCATAACATCTCAAAATTTTTTTCAAATTATCACATTCTTTTCTTAACTACTTTTGAATTGTGCCTCCATGCATATTATTCTTTTTATTGCTCCCTCACCCCCCCCCCAAAAAAAAGAAAGAAGATGATACTGGATAAAAAACAACACAAGTAAAACAAGATGAAAACAAGTTTGTTTTGAACAAAAAATGTATTAAAAAATTGAAAAGAATGCATAAAAAAACATGTGAGTAGTAAGTGTTGGGTGAACGCTATATGAGCTGCTTGTTTGTCTACTGTTCAAAAAATTACATTCTATTATTCTAGAATAAAAATCAGTGTATGATTATAAAAATCTCTAATGGAGAAATAACAAGTGAGTGAATATGAAATGCACATAAGAAAGGTATGATAAATAAGATATGAAATGCAGTAAGAAAGTGCATCAGAAGTATATATTAAAAAAAAGAGAAACCAGTAGCAAGAATGGGAAAAATAAAATAATGATGACGAAAATATTCTATGAAAAATAATTCCTGGCATAAGGTGATGACAATAGAATAATGGAAACAAAGTGAAGAATTAAAAAAAGATTTTCTATTAATATCATTCAGTTTCAATTGGAAGATTCCAGAAAAGACAAGAAATATACTTAAATGTTTATATTGAAATATGTAAGTTTACATTTAGAAAGCAAAAGTACAATGCAGATTTAAAAAAAAAAAACCCAAGAAACAAATATTTATGTTTAAAAATCAAAATTTTCGATGATCATTGCATCCTTGTTTTCTCCCTTTTCTCTTTTTCTTCCTTCCATGTTGTCAATATGAAGATAAAAAGGAAATCTGCACGTTGTTTTTCAGTGGTGATATTTTCAAATGTCTGGGATAGGTATGTGGCATGCATGAAATCAACCAGCCAAGACTGTCCTATCCACAATGCAAGCATTGTCCAAAATTCAAACTGAAACATGCAAGTTTATGCCCAGAAGTCAAAATGCATTTTTCTCCCTCCACTAATACCATACCATGAAGAAGGAAGAAAAGGGAAAAACAAAACACACATTGGTTCCAATCCTGATGAAGATGCCATGATCACCGAAAACCCCAACCCCAAACAAAGACCTGTCTATTTAAAAAAAAAAATCTTTGCTGCGCCCTCCAAACACAAACCCCAAACTCAACTTAAACACCAAATGCAACGCCTACATTATGGAGAAAACAATCCCAACCAACCCACCTTATACCATGCCATGTGTTCTTCCTATCTTAGATAATTTTGTCCCAGATGTACATTTTTCTCTCAATCCTGACAAAGAAAATATTTTCCAAAGTTTTTGTTTCCTTTTTTGTCACTTTTTTATTTATAATTATTATTTGAAATCTTTTTTTTTTTTTTTGACAGGGTAAATGAAAACAAGTTTATTGGGGCACAACCGGCAAATACAAATTCAGAAGCTGTCATTCAACATTTTTGTTTTTTATTATAATTTTCATTTGAGATATACTCATTTGCAAGCTGCAATAGAGAAAGAGATTAGACAAAAATCATGGAAAAACATTAAAAAGTCATTACATTCAGATAACAAATTATGGTTAATAAAAAAATTTTTTTTTTAAATTCCAGGATGAAAAAGAAAAGACTCAAAACATCCAAATTATTTGAAAAAGTTAAATTCATTTGTGTTTTATATCCATGGAAAAACGTTCTTATTTTTGAAAACTTTTTTGCATTTTAATTTTTTAAACCAAGCTCGTCAAAAAAAAAAAAAAAAATTCCATCCTTGCTGAATGAATTACATTTGTTTGCATTCCAACATTGATCACAATAAAGTGATAAATATAAATATATATATATATATATATAAATAAATATATATATTTTTACATACGCCAATTTATTTTTTATTGCATTTTAAACTGTTAAACTCTTCATCATTTGATTTTTCTTTATATTCTTTTTGAAACAAATTTGACACCTTTTGGAAAGAAAAGAAAAATGTCATATTTTTAGTCAATAATTAATGTATTAGAGGATCTTTTGTTGAATAGAGCTCACTAGGCATGCACCATGATGAGTCTAAACTGTACACAAATAGCCTTCACTGCATCTTTCATTAGTTTGATCATGGTAGTCAACTTGTCCTTGGTGTTGCAGTGATATATTTGTCTTTTTCGGCTGCACCCCCCCCTCTCACATGGGGTTCCAAACAGGCGACTTGAAGGTCCACATGTTGAGATGTTGAGGCTGGTCAAAATTACTTAAAGTTATTAGGCAGTTACTTCTTAGTTTTCCTGGAAATGTGATATCTGTAGCTAAGTCCTTCAGCCACATGTATGGCCTTCCTGCAGCAATTCTTATCACCCAACTTTGACCACAATAAACAGCAACTCAAAAAATGTGGAGCAGCATGATATTGCTTTTACTGAAAACTCATCCAAAAATCATGACAGTTTGAGGGAATTTGGTCTTTATGAGCACAGAATTTTGTGCAGATTATAAGCTTGGTCAACTGGCCCTGAGAATGTTCACTGGATGCCTAACCTTATTTTATAAGATGGTTCTTTTGAGCCTTGGTGGTGTGTAGTTGGTCCTTGCATCTATTGTATGACAAGGAGCGAAAATCGTCCTTCAGAGCTTTCTTCAATTTGATACCCATCTCTGTTGCTAAAGTTCACATTGCCTCAAATCTTGCCACATCTTTTTTTGCAGTTTCTCAACACATTTTGTTATGCAGAAACAGAATGTCTGCAAGCCACTGTTTCCAAATCCGTCTCCATTTTACAGTTTCCATCTCACGGTCTGCAAGATATTCAAAGAGCATGGAACTACAGCTAAGATTTCTTAATGTTTTAATCATAATGTAGATTCTCTTCCAATATTCTGGTGCTTTCTAGCCCTAAATTCCTAAATTCAACAAGTGTACACAAAAGCAGCTATATACTATTAAATACTTCAAATGGATGCTTAAACAGCGCATATCTATAAAAGTGAAAGTGTCTGTCTGTCTGTCTGTGTGTGTCTGTGTACATTTCCTTACTCTGTCTACAGACTCGAAATTTGATATACAGGGTACTGAGATTTGGGAAAATCTTTGTAATCCGTTTTCGGCCAGAAATTTGGCTGTTAGGGGGTCAAAGTTCAACGATTTGAACTTTGAGAACTCTACCAAACTTCTCCGCCAATTTTGGAAATTTTGGATATAGGCTCCTTGAACATGAATCTAACTTAATAACTTGATTTGAGCCTAAAACAATAAATGTTAAGGGGTCATAATAGGGGTCAAATTTTTAAAAATTGACCGCTTCGGTCTCTACCAAATTACTCAGACAATTTCTGGTCTAAACATTTGAAATTTTACATAAAGGGTATTCAGAGATAGGGCAAGCTTTTTAATCGGTTTGGGTCGAAAATTTGACTTACCAATATATAACTGTATGCATGCATGTATGTATGTTTGCATGTCTGCCTAAAACTTTTGACAGAGGCGACGGATTTTTACTAGGTTAAGATATTAATGTTTTTAGGCAATTTTGGATATTTGTCGTCTGAAAGGTCAAACTTCAAAACGATATCAGTATCGTTTTGAAGTTCGACCTTTCAGACGACAAATATCCAAAAATTGCCTAAAAACATTAATATCTTAACCTTCAACTGGGCACTTTTCTACAGGGGAGGGGTCACTTTTTTTCGCCGATATTTTCGAAAGTCATCCTCTCCTTTCGATTGTCTAGCCTTAATTAAAACCTACGTCACCTCCGGTTTGGCGGTGGTCGTAACAGCAAAGACGTCACGTTTTTTCCTGTTCTTTTCCTCTTTTGCGATATGGTTTCGAGCCTGCATTCCTGCTACCACTTTTTTTTTTCTCAATACACACCTCCAAACACCTGGGCAACGCCGGACTGAAATGCTAGTGTGTGTATGTATATATATATATATATATAGGCTAAGTTATTTTTTAATCATATAATTTAAGTTTATTTCAATATGTATGTTTACTTGTATAATCTTTGCAATTCACATCTTATGTCCAAGATCATTGGTTTTTTTCTTTCTTTTAAAAAATTTCTTGCGTCTTAAAACTGTTTTTCCAGTGAGAAATACGAGATCACTTGTTTATATTTGATGCCAAGGGACGAGTGTGTTTTTTTTTATTTGTTAATCTAATTTTATAATTTTACCATACTGAAAACAAAAGACGTATTAATAATTGCTTGACAAAATTGAGAAATAATTGATAGATTTTACCAATTATTTTTTTATTCATTCAGTTGTCCTAAACGGAAATTCGTTTTTTTTCTTTTTCATTTTTTTTCATTTCCGGGTTATTTAGTTGAATTTTTCCTTTGTTTAATTTCTCATTCATATTGTGGCTAATTTGATTTCTTAAAAAATAATGCTTACACATGACTGGAACTATTTAACAAATATCACTCCACCGTTCAACAAGTTTTGTCTGCAGAACATCTATTTTCTTTCAGGAAAATATAGATTGGCCATTTCTATGAGTTTTTTCAGAAACAGCTCTGTGAAATGAAGAAAAACAATGAAAATTGCATATATATCATCCTTCCAGATTCATACTTAAAGTAAAGTGCATTGAACAAGCTTATATCAGAATTAAAGTCATATTTTTGAGGAAAAAATAAGAAACTCATACTGAGATGACTTTTAAATCACTTTCCCAGCACACCTGTGAACTCAGATGCAACCAAAGAAAAATATGTTACAGTTTTTTTTCTAGAAATCGAGATTAGCTAAGAGGAATTGATTATTTAAGAGAATGGCTCAACAAACTTAAAGACAAACATACGTCAGTTGAGGAGCAGATTTGTGGTATTTTGTTCCATAGACAGGATATTCTAGGAAAGAAACTTTGGAAATTTCATTTGAGTTTTGGTAAGAAAAGAGAGAAAGGAAAGTTTTTTGCTGTAGTTGTAACTAACTGTAGTTATGAAAGTTTTACAATCCTATGAAGCAAGAACATAAATATATAGAAACTAGTGTAATGGACAAGATATCAACTCATATTCTGCCTATAAAAAAAAATATATATTTCTAATACATTTGAAAAGCTTCACCTATTGCTGGATATAAAAGCAGCACTAAAAGCTGTTCAAAATGGTTGAGATGAAAGTTCTTTAAATTCTGATTAGTTTTTATTCTATTTAATTAAAGGAGTTTTTAATTCTGATCCTTTAATTAAATCATTTCTTCTTAACTGGATGTTTAAGGAGCTCTTAATAAACATCGATTTGAACCGTTAGATTCAATAGAAAACGTTTTTTTATTGGCCTCAGCTTCTGCTGCTAAACTAAGTTTTTTTTTTTTTTTGTTTGTTTTTTTTACACAGTGAAGTAAATGCTTCATTAATAGCATTTGAATTGTTTGACCGATGGTACTATATAGCCACACTGATGAAAGAGCCTTCTTTTATTCCCTTTTCACTGCTTGAAACCAAACAGTTGCAGCAGCATAATACAGCATGTTTTTTTATTAACAAAAGAACCAATCAATCTGATTTGTAGAATATTAAAATGATTGTGTCTACTAGTAAACTTGTACATGAAACTTTGGATAAATTAATTCCAAAAGATATTAGGGCTTATGATATTAGTGGCAAGACCTTATCTCGAGTTTTGTTTAATTGAACTTCACTGAGAGATATCCTTCAAACAGCTTGTTATTTTTAAGAAAATACATCTGCAAGATGGAGGGAAGAGAATTTTGCAAGACAGAATTTTAAAAGGCTAATTGAACAGGTTCTTTTATTCTTTTCCTATCACCCAGAATTCCGCGACAAATTCTATTCATTGACTATACAGGTAAGTATTGCAGGTAAGCTCCCTTCAAATCGGGGACTTTGAGAGAAATATGAAAAGTATTTAATCCAGCAATATTGCAAAAGTTCTTTTCCTTCATAGAAGATTAACTACTATTTGAGAATTACTCTATTTGTAAATAAATACAGGGTTTATTTCATTTACATTTAATATGGCTGTCACTGTAACCGAATGGATAAGGATGTTAGATTGTAGTCAATAGTGGCTCAAGTTCAGGGTTTGAATTGTTTGAGTGATGGTACAGTTCTATATAGCCACACTGATGATTATTAATGAATATGAAATATGGCTGTGAATAATAAAATATTTATTAAAAAAATTTATTACAGATACTTAATTATGATAATTGTTTTATTGTGGATATTTATTTAGAGTAAAACTTTTGTTTATAAGATATCTATACTTGTATACCGCCATCCTACCTCTCCAAGTGCCGTTTATTAAAAGTGGTACATGAAATATGAGATGTCTCTAATTGAGAGGAGAGTTCTAGGAAGCGAGGGAAGTAATTAAAAAAAATCATTGTCGTTGATGATTAAACAAGGTTGAACATTTTTTTATATATCTAAGTATATCTATAATATATTGTGTGTATTTAGGTAGCATTCTTTGATTTATGCAAACATTGTTAAACATAACAATTCTTGTATTTGGTTAATTTTTATTTAAAAAATTTTCTAACCTTTTCTTTTTTGTGTTAAAATAATAAAAAAATATCATGTCATATGTAGATATCACAAATGTTTTTGATTCTTCATAGAATAAATAGAATGAAGTTGGGGAGGAGAAAATGTCAAGAAGCAATCAAGAATGTTAACATGAAAATCACAGAACTAGTGGAAAACCAAGAGAAACCAATTTAAAAAACATTAAAAATACTCAAGGATATCTTTATTAAAACCTAGCAACCAACAATTAATAACATCACATATGAAACCAGTAACAACATTTTAAAATGCTTAATGCAAAAGCAATGCATTCTGTGATGCTAATTCTAGTGTCCTGGAATTTAAGTTGTAAATATTCAAACTAGAAATTCCCATCAATTTGTGTTTCTGAATCTCTACTCCTATAATTTTTTTTTTGTGTATTGATATATTTTTTTTTCTATTATACAACTTTGTTATACATGGGTTGTAGAATTGCATTCAACTGAAAAGATCTAGCTGATTTGCATATTCTTTTAAACATTCCTTTTTAGTAAATTCCTTATTAGTTTTTTCGGTTTTTTTTTATGGGATGATCATTTTTAGTTAACTATTATGCGATATTCTACATGATTTATACTTACATAGTATTTGCATAAAAAGTTTATAGTAAACACAAAACTCTTTCTATATATATTTATGTATGCGTATATATATTTGTTTAAAAATTTTTTGCCTATCTGTTACTTTTTCCTGTGATCAAAAACTAAATTATAAGCTAAAAGTTTTGGTTTCGATTATTGGTGGTGGCACATGAGTCATTTTTTTAAAAACTTTTTAAATCATTACTATATATTGGGTCCAATATAATAAAATAATAAATACGAAATCTGCATTAATCAAAATATCATATTTAAGTGTATTTTACGACCGGGCATTGTCGAGTAGCTCAATAAATTAACAAAATATGTCCTCCTACCTGAGAACAGCTGTTTCTGATCAAGACAATGTTGTTATGGCTTCTGCCATCCAGAATATATTTCGCTCAAGTCTTATGTTTAGATAGCAACAAAATTCCAAACAGAAAATTCTAAAGATAAATTGATCATTTCTACCTTGATGCACAGATTTCCTCAGTATGCAGTCACAACGTTACCTTGTTTGATGTTATCCTGATGATGATGATGATGATGATGATGACAATTTGTTGAAAGGACATACTGAAGATGAAAATGAAAGTCAAACTGATGCCGAATCTTCTGATAGTGAAGATGAAAATGTTATTGGCCCAGGTAACGTAACATTTGTATGAAAGAATATGATATCATAGATCTTCCAGAAAAGTTTCAATAGCACTTCAAAAGCTCTAAAAAAAATTAATCTTCTAAGGTTTGACAATTTGACCAAGAACTATGTTGATGGCTAAAGGAATAAGTGTTAATTCTGTTCTGTTGAGTTTACATTCGGCATTTTTATAATTTCTACAGAAAATGATAATTCTATAACCAATTTTACTTTTCATTTGTCACAGGATTTTACATCAGGTGTCAAAAACTCCAATATTACTTTTATAAATGGAAGTTAGGCATTTTCTTAAGTTAAAATAGATTCTCCTCAAAATTCTACATAAGAAATTATGTAGAATTTGGAGGAGAATCTATCTAAAATTATGACCTATAAATATTCGGTATTTCCTTTAAATTAAATAATTAGTTATGAACCCTTTTAAAATTATTTGTAATTCATACGAATTAATTCATCGCGGTGTAATAGCTAGCAGTGATTAGTACATAATTGATGCAAGGGTAAAAACGCTGCCATCTTTCTCTTAATATAACAGAAAATACAAAAAATATACAAAAAATAAAATATCTAATTAAACTAAAATCAATGAATGTAATTAAAAAAGAGCCTTTCCTTCAATGAAGCCGTTTTTTTTTCATTTAGCTTTTGGTTCAAAAACTATTCTGATCGATGGGAACATTTCTACTTCATTATAAGATAAGAGATTTTGATAAATAAATGTGATTAAGGAGGTTCTTCATAAACTTGATAGGAAGAACAATGCAATTTCTCTTAAAATACTGTAAGCTTTATTGGACCAGATACTGTAGTAAAATTACAAAACGTTGAATATCACCTTATTGTTTTAAATTTGCTGTTATTTCTGATATATATCTTATAAACTGCAGACATTTTACGTACTCAGGTTTGTACTTTGAATTCAAGAGTCAAACTAATGCAGGCAGAGCCAAAAGACAAGATACAACAGGATTGCAAAAGAAATAACACAAAAGCCTTCATAAATATTAAATAGACTTTATTACATTTAATAATAAATAGTGATAAAAAATGGATTATTTGTAGTAAATCCTTAGTTCTTTTGAGGTGGTCTGGTAGATAAAGTTCTGCAAAATAAGAAAAATTGATTAATATATTTTATGTTCTGTTTGATGTTTTTTAATTTGATGTTTTTTAATTTGATGTTTTTTAATTTGATGTTTTTTTATTTGATGTTTTTTTATTTGATGTTTTTTAATTTGATGTTTTTTAATTTGATGTTTTTTAATTTGATGTTTTTTTATTTGATGTTTTTTTATTTGATGTTTTTTTATTTGATGTTTTTTAATTTGATGTGGGAGCAACATTTTAAGAAAAAAATCTATTTTATCACTATTTTTAAAATCAAATAATTAAAATTTTTAATTTCATCTCTGAAAATTTCAGCAAACATGTGATTATAATAGTTAGGAATGGATGAAGTAAGTTCATAAAACTTCTGCTATTACTAACCAGCGGGGCATTATTATTACCAGACCTATGTGTGCAATGTGATGGTGTATGGAAATGAAACCAGTGAGGGTGGAGAATATGTCTTGCATGGATAGAAATGATATGAGAATGATAAAAGAAATATGAATTCTTAAAGACATGCTTCTGATGAAGTAGAAGATTAAATCAAGACAATATAAGGAGATGTGAACATAACAGGATTTCATTAGTTTGGTCATATTAAAAGAATGGATGAGAGTTACAAAACAAAATTAATTTAGATTTTTATATTCTTAAATTTTTGCAATCATTTTCAGATATTTTCAAGATTAATTCTCTCTGTAATTTGACCTGAAGAACATCACATGACCTCTTTCCAATTCAAATCTCAAAAGATATTATCATAGTTTGTTATTTTATCAAACTGTATGTGCACACATTTATAATTTTGTAAAAATTAGTTGAAAGCTTGAAAAATAAACGAACAAAGCTGAAATGATAAAACTATACTTACATACTCTACATTCTGTACATTTGCAGCACCAAAATTCCGGGTAATACATAGTTTTCTGCTTTTTATCTAAACATGTAACAATGGCCTCCTTGATTCTAGCCACATTTCCAACACAAGTTCTGCAATTAATAACACTTTCTACAGCAGGAGAGTCTGTTAAGACTGGGTAATCTAAACCATCACCACAACCTCCACTACAATATGTTAAATGCAGCTTGTCATCCGATTGACACTGGCCTGATTCGTCAAGTAAATAATCCCACGTCTTATGGAGGCCACATGTAGTTTCTGTAAGAAAATATAGAGCAATCAAATCGTTGTGTTAATTTACTCTTTAGGCATCTTTTATTTTAATCATTATTTCAACTTTTGATAAAAACATGTTTGGAGTTTGTTTTTCATATTGGAAGTGATGTTATTGAAAAAGTTAGAAAAGATCTTCTAAGTGAGGAAGTAGCTATGAAGAATGTTGAGAAAATGCATGAAAAAGGCAATGATTAAAACAAACTATGGTTTCCTTTCTTTTCCTCAACTTATACATAAAAACCCAAATAAAGAAAAAGGCTATCCATTTAAAAATGATCGCAGGGTTCATTTTATTGTTTTTGCATGAACAATTGTTGAGTTGGTCATCCAGCCAGAACAGACTTTCATTTTTTGATAGTCCATCACAATGATGTTAACAAGAATATGCAGTTTGGAATATCTGGATCTAATGACGTTACTGTATAACACATATATTTACAAATTACATTTTGAATATGTAGAAAGCACCATAATCTGCTTCACAATATGAAGATTTGCTGACCCCTAAATGATAATTATCTTAGAATGAACATAGCAAAGTAGCAAAAAGATGTTACATAGAAAAGAAATTGGCAGCAACAAGTAAATTATGATTTCAATTAATTGATTCAAATTAAAAATACAAAGAATTAGAATCGCTCAATTTTAGTCTATCTATATAGATGATAGCTGAGTCCCTCTGGAGTTGTGGGGGCGGTGCATTATTTCATGCAATGTGTCTAGAATAGCCTAGCAGCGCCCGTCCCTCTCCAGGCTTCAGCGCACATACAGTACCTGGCATTACTAAATGGTTTCCCTATTTTCGTACTGACCAGATTCAATGTCGTTTAACTTTGGTGATCTAACAGGAATTGGTGTGTCAATATGATCATGCTGTATATAACCTACATATGACAAAGAAATTTGTTAATGCAACCATCTCAGCAAAAATAACCTTCTTAGTGACACACAATATGGTTTCTGTTCTGCTAGATCTACAGCAGATGTGCTTACAGTTATATCTCATAGGATTAGTGAATCTCTCGATGGAGGCAACTTTTCTAGGGCAATTGCTCTTGACATATTGAAGGCCTTCGATAGTGTGTGGCATGAAGGTTTACTTCACAAGATCTCTAGCTATGGTATAGCTGGAAATGTCTTCTCAATTATTAAATCATTTCTTTCTGACAGGGTCATAAGAGTAGTAGTTGAGGGGCAAACATCAGAAGATCACAATATTAATGCTGGAGTCCCTCAGGGGTCTATCCTGGGCCCAACTCTTTTCCTGATCTACATTAATGATCTTCCAAATCACATCTTTACATCATTTGTAGACATTTATGCTGATGACACTACCATCTATGGTAGCACATTTAAGTCAGTAAACGACCAAGTTCCCTCCGATTCTCTCTCCTCTGATCTTGAGCACGTGGTACAATGGGGAAAGGAGTGTCTGGTTATTTTTAATGCATCTAAAACCAAGCTTCTCTCCTTACATCATCGTTCTGATCCCCATCTGGCATCAGTTGAAATGAATGGCTCGTTTTGACAGGCTTCTGGGATTGACCGTTACTCCTGATCTTAAATGGAACAGGTACATCCAATCTGTTGCCAAGGCTGCTGGAAAAATGGTGGGATCTTTCTATCGATCCACTAGATATCTCACTGCTGATGCAATTCTCTATCTATATAAGAGTCAAGTACGTCCAAAGATTGGAATACTGTTGCTACATCTGAGCAGGAGCTGCTAGAAAGGACTTGTCCTGCTTTGATAGAGTTCAAAATAGACTTCGTAGTCTTGTAGGAGATATCCTTTTCTCTTCCCTGCAACCTCTATCTCACAGAAGAGATGTTGCGAGTTTGTCTCTGCTTTATCGTTATTTTCATGGAAAGTGTTCGACCGAGCTTCAGTCTATGGTACCCCCTCGCCAAACTTTCACAAGAAACACCCGTCTAGCTGAAAACACTATCAATAATTTCCCCCACTCTTTATCTGTGCCTAAACCTAAACGTAGATTCCATGAGCAAAACTTCTTTCTTAGAACTGCACGCCTGTGGAATTGTCTTCTGTTTTCCTGCTTTCCAACTGACTACAATATGGTTGTCTTCAAGTCTAACGTAAACAAGTTCTTGATGAGCCATTCCATATAAGTTAACAAATTTACTGAATTTCCATTACTAACGGTTACTTTATTGTCCAATTTCTACTGCACACTCTTTAACCTTAATCCTCGAGTGGCCTCTTAGCCTTGATAAGTGGTGATGCCTATGTAAAAAAAAATGTATATAAGATTTATTTGCCTTTGGTTCTGACTTTTCATGGTTCCAAGATGCTTATATAAGTAGATATTTTGGATGAAAAAGATGATTTTCTGGGATGAAGAGTGTACATGTTTACAATTTCTGATAACAGTTTTTTTTTTAGTTGATGCTACTACATAACTAATAACTGTTATTTGAAAATAATTTATCTTTCTACTGTATAAATATTTCCATTTTTGTTGTTGCTTTTACCTGTTATTGGCTGGCATTTTGGACAGCATTTATTGTGTTCCTGATAAACCAATTTTTCATTCTGAAATAAATAATTTGGAAATCTTAGAATCAAATATAAAAGTATGTGTAAAATATTAGACTACCTTCCACCCATTGCTATATTATTAAATATACAGTTTCTTTCCTTTCATATTTGTACAAGGATTAGAGTCAAAATATTTCACAAAGTTGTGATATCTTGCTTTTATTCTCCCCCCCATTCCTCTATCTTTTAATTATTTACACCATTCCATTATAAAGTCAAAGGGTTTTAAAGTCAGAATACATTCTGATGGCATAATAGACACGTACACACTCTCCTCACACCCTCTTTTTCCTCTCTCTCTTTTAATTATTTACAGCATTCCATTCCTCTCACCATTCCTTTTACTATTCACCACTATTATCTACATTATTCACCTTTCCTCCCACCATCTGAAATAAAAAAAAAATGTGCATGCAACATAACAAACATCATCAGAGTTTTAGTAATATATAAAAAATAGATACAAGTTTATCTTAACATATTAACAAAGTAAACTTCTTTTATATATTTTTCATGATTTTTAGAACCAAACATCAATTTAAGACTAGGTAAAGGGGATGAGGAAGAAGTTGTTCTTTCATTCTCTTTGTCTGAATTGTATTAATTTCTTATTTTTATAAAAACGGTGCATCCACATCGCTTGTGATTCGGATGTTATCTACTAATGCGTTACTTATATATCGGAACTGTCCAGAAATCAGAAAATCAAAATATATGTACCTTGAGAATTCTAGATTACTGAAGGTAAATTTCTGGATTATTATTGTAATAATTATAGCCAACCTCTGCTAGAATCTTTCAAGTTGATCCTGTAACAGTCTTTAACATGCTTATTATAAATTATATGGAAAACCTCATCACATTGAAAAACTCATAAATATCTGCTTGGATGAATTAAGACGATACAAGTCATTCACAATGACAGCATTTTAATGGAGTGAAACAAGGGTTGATCAACAAAAGAAAAGTTATTTGATAAACAGAATAATTTAAGAATGGATGCTCATAAGAATCAAAGTTATAAAAACATTTTTTGGAACACAACCTTATTATTACTTACAAATGGGAATGTACTGACGTTCAGAAGTTCAAGTGTAACGTGAACTGACATCTTGCTGCCCAAATCCCTACATAGTACCCCAGTAGTTGTTGCCCCTGATAGTATCCCCCTGCACCAAAGTGGAAATGTGCCTTATTTGGGGTGAAAATGTAATTAAAAAAAAAAAAAAGATTTGGACAAGAGTCGAAGAGATTGGCCGCTACCAACATTGGTATGCCCTATACATAAACTGATGGTCTTAGGGAAGTCTCCACCAAGGAGCCATAACATGCGTTTTCTTTAATTTTGGGGAGCGTTTGGTTGGTATAATTTCACAAAAGGGATATTAATTTCCTGTACTGGCATGTGAGAAGGACATTGGCATCTTGACCTTTAGCTAAGTATACAAATTCCCTGAAATCATTCTTTATTCCATTTCAATTATTATGGGTGTGTTTTTTTTAGAAATATTTATGAGAGGGCATGTTTATTTCAGTTTTCATGTCGGATGAACTTACGTCTACGTTTTGCATTAAGCATGTATGCTCAATAAATATTCCTTCATCAGTCAAACTCACGTGTCTCAGATTTTGGGCCCAAGTTGTTCTGTTACAGCAATCTACAAAGCATAAACTATGCCTTTTTTTAAGGTTTAAAATATTTAGTTTTTTTCTTGAATAAAGAATAAATTTTGCTATTCAATATAAAAAATATTTAAATTGGGTTACTTACTGCAGAACATTCAGGGATTTCACACATTTTCTTACATATTGGCAAACCAGCCACACATTGGCATACTTCACACCCATCCAAAGCATTCCAAATCTGGCCTTGCTGTAAAATGAAATATCATTATTTATTTTATTATCTTTAAGTTTTTAATTAATAAATAAAACAATTAAAATTTTACACTAAAAAGAAGCATGAACGGACCTAAGAAAGGTATTCTTTGGTCAAACTACACACATATATATGGTGTGTGTGTGTGTGTGTGTGTGGTTTTGTTTATATGCTATATAGTTAAGAATCCATTGAAAGATACCCGGGCTTCACGCATCCAATTCAGTGTCAGTTAAAAAAAAAGCATGCAAATATATTACTTTGAGAAGAAGAGACAGAGAGAAGAGAAAAATAAGAGAATCTATTATGACATCACAATGTATTCTAATTCAATAGCTGCACGTTCTTTTAAACTGCAAGTGAATTTGATATACAAAACCTAGGATTTCTAAGTACGTATATAAAATAGACCTGTATGTATCTAAAACCCTCTTGTTTTAAGGATCAAACACTGATTTTTTCTACTGACACAAAGCGTGCACGATATATATATATATATATATATATATATATATATATATATATATATAAAGATAGAGAACAACAAACAAAAGACTCTCCAACACATTAACATTAAAATTAAGATGTTGTACCATAAATTGAAGTTAATTGCTGTGATTCTTAATAAGTGTTTGTTTATAACGTAAAGAACTGAATTCCAGAATATGAGAATTTTCAGAGCCAATCAGAATAGACAGACTTTGGCAAGAGAGCCTTTATTATTTCTGGATCAGAAATTGGAAAGATTATGTTAGGTCTATGTAAGTATGAGTCAGTTATGGTTGGTATAATCACATAATTTGTGGAACATGTAGAATTCGTCTCAGTGACAACTGGTAAAAAATGGGGACACCTTCCTCTAACGATGTTGCGACTGTGATGGTGTTGCTCATAGGATGCAATGTAGTATTTTATTATCACGACTGAATGTGTCTAAA
>NC_136494.1:42525215-42580215 GCF_053919585.1 Euprymna scolopes
TCAGGGGCATTACTTATTGCACGCCCCTTGTGTATATATATATATATATATGTTTTTATTTGTTTTTGTTAGCAATACTTTCTTTTTTTTTTTAATGAATGCCATTATTCATACGAAATTGCATTTTTACCTAAATGCCAGTTGGGAACAATTTTCCCTTTGACCAATTTGGTACCCCCTTAAATGGGGAGCGGCATATATATTATTTTTTAAAATATAATTATTCACTGACAAGTGTTTCGTCGTCTACGACTCATCAGAGTGACTGAATCTAGCGAGACTCGAAATTGGGACCCCATGAGCCTCTACCACGCGGCTGCCTCACCTGACTACTAAATCTATCGCGTTTTTATGTAGATGTTTTTTATTTGCTTTTGTTAGCAATACTTTCTTTTTTTTTTTAATGAATGCCATTATTCATACGAAATTGCATTTTTACCTAAATGCGAGTTGGGAACAATTTTCCCTTTGACCAATTTGGTACCCCCTTAAATGGGGAGCGGCATATATATCATTTTTTTAAATATATATATATATATTATAATGTATATTGTTTCATTTTATTTGTCAAAGTTCTCAAAAATCAAGGAGAGCTAACATAGATATTCGCATATTCCATTAAAATTCTCTTTTATGTCTCAAATGTAGAGTTAGTAAAGAAATTAAGAATATTCATTTTTCTCTCCCCAATTGACTAGTTAAATATGTTATAGTATATCTTTCTATATATACGTACGGCATAATCACGTTGACACACCGGTTCTCGTCAGATCACCGAAGTTAAGCAACATTGAGTCTGGCTAGTACCAGATGGGTGACCATTTGGGAATTCTAGGCGCTGTATGTGCTTTCCGCTTATCTCGGCATTGTTCCCAGTCGTCCTGAACCCCCACTTGCCACTGGTATTCAACAATGTCGACCCAGGAGAGGTGTGGTTGGAGATTGCGCAACTCTTGCCACAAAAATTTCCCGCGCAGGCACCCTTACTGTAGGTATCCATAGTCTGTCAAGACTGAAGGAAGCCTTTTTTTTTTTATATCTTTCTTGTAGTCTCTTGGTTTTACCAGATTCCAGGACAAGAATTTATCTAGTTTGGTGAAGTATCCAGCTTTGTGCTTGAGGTAACATTACTTGGAAAAATTCCACCATTCCTTGTGAAAGCCAGTGTAGGTTAGCTAGTGTAGTGGCGATCTTATTTTGGGCCACAAATACTATTTTATTTTTAATATTTATTCACGGTTTACTCGTAGAGAAAAGTACCCTCATGCCAGGTTGTCCAAACAAACCTCTGTACAGATACTCTCTAGGACAGTAGATAATATATACAGTCAAAAATACTCGCATGAAATCATAGAATAATTTGCTCAGTAATTTAATTTTTCATGTATACATTATCATTTCTGATAATTTTAAGAAAAAATAACAACTGTTGACGTTTAAAAATTTTTTTTTTTTATAATTCATTTCAGATGTTAAGCGTCATAACTGATGTTTGCGTTTTCGCTTCACCTCAGCACTTGGAATGTTTTCATCTTGCCCATTTTTAACTTGCTACCCTTTTCAAGGCGGGATGAAAGTACATATATTTCAATGTATATGAATATACAATAAATACACATTAGTCTTTATTATACAGTAGAAAATATATATTAAACAAAATAAATTACTACTCACATCATGTTCAATGTGTATAATGTTTTTTATAATAAAATAATATAAACAAAAGTATGAAATAAATAAATTAAAAAGATAACAATAATAATAAATAAATTTTATTACTTTAATTGTTACCCATGTTTGAAAATAAGGAAAATAAATGGCTATTTTAATCTTCCAAATCACTCAGCAGATATTTTCTCGATATTGCATGTTATTTCCAAATGCTTGACACAGAAATGACAAAATAATGTATAATGACATAATTATGTAAAAAAAAAAAATATGATAATAGAAGAGAACTTTTCTTTTCTTTGTTATAACGTATTTTAATTGTCACTTCCTTGATTTATATTTTTACTTTTGTTGTTGTTTCACTGGCTGAGTTGGCATCATTAATGAGGCATCTGAACAGATAATTATGTGATGATCATTTTTTCTTATACATAAAATAAAGACAAGAAATGTCCCTCTATTTTTGAACAGAATAGTTTTAATAACAAAAGTTAGATCAAAATTTGTTTCATCAGTCTGGTCTGCATTAAAAAAATAGATATATCAAAACCGTATGGACTCGCATTACAGTTATAGACATGAACATGACATTTGGCTTATGTTGGGATTCTCTTTTATAATGAAATCTAACCCGACAATGAAACTTGGCATATGCTCATGCAAAAGTTAGCAAAATTACAAAAGTTTGCATTGTTAACTTATTAGTTAATATGGAAGCTCGCAAACATTTTAAATATTGAGCATTTTTAAAATATAAGTTAAACTAATTACTTTATCACACTTGTCAAAAAAGGCATTTTAATCATCACTTTTAGTTTCTGAATTGATAAGTTCAGCACCTTGTTACTTACAAGGAATATCTTGATTACAAACATTCTCTTCAAGTGGCATTCCGTCACATGGTGGCATACCACAATGTGGCGCTGGATTCATACAAGACCGTGTGCGATATGTGATTCCTCCTTTGCATGAACTTGTACATGCACTCCACTGACTCCATTCAGTCCAGCTGGCTGTTGCTGGAAAATAGAAGACAACGTATTCATCCAATGAATTCAGTTTTGTTTAATCAGAATTTTGGACTCCACCCCTTTAGGGCAGGTATTTTATCTTTGTTTATTAGAATACAACCTCTCTACTCCAGATCCCTTTTGATTTGATAAATTGTTTGGAGTTTCATCCATCTTAAGGTTTCACTTGGATTAACCGGTACATCTGTACATAATCACAATTATGAGACGATGTATATTTTTCACATCAATGGGACTTTAACAATTATACACTAAATTATTTTTATTTACTATTAATCAAATGTCTACTGAATTTTTAGGACATGGGATATTTCAGCATGGCTGATTCAGTGTTTCCATTTTGGCTTGGCTGATTCGGATTAGCCAATTTGATGGTGTGACCGATTTGGCAGAGGGACAAAATTCGGCATCGACCACGCCAGTCAGCATTTGTATAAAGATTTTATATATTTTTTTTTAATTAAAAAAATATATATAAAAATGTATCACTTTAACTGTTTTTAAGAAAAATTATATTTTTGCAAAATTCTTTTTGATTAATTGATTTTTATTAATTTTTGACGGATTAAAAGCTTAAAAAATATTTTAAAGTTTTTTTTAGAAAAATAATATGAAAATATAATCTCATCAAAACCGTAATAGAATTATCATTTATTTAATTAATGTTGATGCAGACTATGCTTAGTGCATCTTCTCGTTTTCATATATACTGCTGAGTGTTGTCTGTCTTTATGTTTTGAATAAACATGGTTATTTTTAAGTACTTTTTAAAATGAAAAAAAAAAAAAAAACAATATGAAAATATAATCTCATTGTTGATGACTGAGTGTTGTTGTCTTATCATGTCATCATGCATTAAAATATTAACCATTTTTTTAAGTTACTTTCAATAATTATATAAATAGAGATTAAAATATTACCATAACAAAATTAGCCACTGTTTTATAAAAATTTGATCCAATTAATAATTTAATAATCAAACGATGTTGTAATAATAACATTTAACTTTCAAAATAATTTAGTAAAAAAATATATTTAAAAAATGAATTAAAAATGAAAGTAAAAAAAAAAAAAAATATGCAACCCTATAGTACAAAAGCTAAAGCATGAAACTATTTTAAGGAAGGGTAAATACTGCAATTGATGAATTAATTGGCCATTTGTAATTATAAACATCTGATTTGTATGAATAAAGCTTGTAAGAAATGCTTGTTCATATTTTTCCACTTGTTGCGAAGGCAAGACAAACATGCAGTAATGAAATAATGTTTTAGTCTTGCATTATGGTTAGTAAAATTGTTGGTCTTTTCAAAATGTTAGAGAACTAGAGAGCATTACAAATCATAATCAAGAATCTTTGATGTAAGATGATGCCCTTCTTCCATATTTAGAAAAGATGAATATTGCATTTGTTGTCAAATGAAGATTTCAAAAACACTCAATGAACTTGAGTGCACACGTTCGTCCAATTCATAGTAATTTTTGCTTCATCAGTAAAAGAAAATGCAGGATAACATAAAATGCCAGATAGTATTTCTTTTATAAGAAAAGATCATTCCTCATACTTACCATTTGCAAAAGGTAATGGTTCACACATTTCTTTGAATTTTTTGCAGTAACTGTAAATAAAATAAATAAAAATAAATACTTTATATTCGGAATTTATGATAATATTTTTATGTATAAAAAAATTTACATGCTTAAAAATATATATTTTTTTATTTAAATGAGTCTACTCATAAAAACTCTCTGTTTATTAGTCCATCTATTTATCATTGTGTCACACTTAAGTTTGAAACATCATGTTCATCATTAAACTGCAGATCGAACAGATACTCTAATCGATACGAATCGCTCTCCCAATGGCACGTTTCTGCCCTCTTCTTTTCCAATTGCCACACCTGGCCTCTCACCGCACAATCTGAACGTCAGCAATACAAAATTCTTTTCAAGAGAAGATGTTCACGACTCTTTTCTTTCTGCTTCTCCAGGGAATTTTTCACAGTTTTTATATCCTCCTATCTAGAAAAAAAAAGGAAGACACAGGAAAAAAAAAATAGCTTCTCCCATCATGCCCTGCCTTCCCAAGATGCCCTTCGTGTATATAAATGAGCTAGCCATCCTTTCCTTCTTATTTCCCAAAATTTCCCAAAGAGCGATGCAGATACGGCCGGTACGTTTTTTTTTTCTAACCATATACCCCACACGCCCCCCCCCCGATCTTTGAGATCAATAAGACACTTCATAATCCTTCATCCAAGCAGGCCTCCTCCTCTCACGTTGAGGCCTCTGGGGGAGAACTTCTTGGGGGTTGACGTTTTCAGGTTCACTACAGACATTCTCGTCCAGTTGTAAAGAACCACAATGTGAGGCTAAGTCGAATTGGGGCGCATCATTAGCTTCTTGGTGGATCTCGACTTCCTCCTCTTCACTGCCATCACTGCGCACTGGCAGGGTTACACAACGCAGGTCTAGGATATGCCGGGGAACGTCATTCACCATCACGTTGTTCTTCGACTGCATTCCCGTTACAAACCCCCCCTCCCCCAGCGAGTTGTACATTGGGGGGCTTCACCTCCCTGCCCATTTAATGGTAGCTTCTTCACCCTCAATTCCTACCGTTTTGTTGCACAGATGCCGCCACTTATATGCGAAGATGGCTGTATGAGGCACAGTTGTCTCATCTTGTCTGGTTTTCCGTGAGATATTGTACCAAAACACCACCTCCATGGGTGAAATGTTGCTTTTTTCCGCAGCAGCCTTGATGGTGCGATGATTCCTGTCCACTATCCCATTGCCACTCGGCTGATACGCTGCCCTAAAAATTGCCTTACTCCCCACCTATCACACACATCTTTAAAGGCTTCTGATCGGAAAGCAGGGCCATTGTCCATTAACAGTTCCTCAACCGGCCCTCTTTCCAAAAATATTTCTTCAATGACCCCTCCGATCGCCCATACAGCTTCTGCCCTGATGTCTCTCCATATGGCAAACTTCCCCGGTCCACAGTCGATCATTGACAGATACAGCTTATGGCGATAATGGGTCACATCAATGGCCAATCACTTCCAGTGATCCGCAATGTGTAACTCTCCTGCTTCGTGTCTGGATGGTCCAGGGTCTATCGATTGACACTCCTGACAGTGCTCCACTACCTCCCTGACCTCCTTCTTGGTGGTTTCCGGGTAAACCTCTCTTGTCAGGAATAACGTCCGTTCTCGACCAAAGTGGTGCATTTCATGTAACTTTTTAACTTCCTCCCCTGCACAGCATACTGAGGAAATCTCCTTTCTCTCTTACAGCCAGGCCTTCTTTACCCATGTCATCGAATCCGCCTTGTTCTTTTTTGATGGGGCCAGCACTACAGATACCTTCAACTGAAATTCCGCTATCAAATCTGCGCATGCTCCAAGCCTGCGCTTGATCAGCATTTCTGCAGCACCTCTGGTCCTAACTCTCTTATCGCCAGTCACTGCCGACCTGATCCATGAAACTACCATTGCCAAATTGGATTTGATTTCAATCGTTTTCAGTACCCACTTCAGGGCCAGATTGATTCCTTTCATAGCGGCCTCCAGTTCGGCTACGTTGATATGGGAATAGTCGTTTTTCTTTCTTAGCCACGCCGCATCTTCCACAGTTACACCTCCCATCTCTAATACAACGCCCAATGCCAGACTGCTGGCATCACACCAAATCACCCCTGCGTTTCCACCGCTGATGTACCATTCCCCCTTTACTGGGTCTTTTTTCGTCACTCTTGTGATGATTTCTTGTAGCATGTTCGTGACCTCCTTCGTCACACGGCCCTCCCAGCCATCAGTGCCTGTTTGTTGTTTAATAAAGCTGCACGCTATCCTGAGCCAGCTGGCGATTGGATAGTGTCCCACCAGTCTCCCGCAGACCGAGTAGAGTTCTCGTTTTGTCAGGTCAGTTCCGATTTCGGGTATTGCTTCCTTTGCCATCTCGGCATAGTTTCAACCCCAACGCCGCTCCTCCATCCAGGGACTCCGCCGGTTTTGCAGTCAACCCATACCTCGCAACATGGCCTCTCACTTTCTCTTCTGTCACCTCTGCTTCCTCCACAAGAATGTCATCAATGTACGAAATAGTGGCCTTATCCACTGTACAGTCTTTACTCAGCACCATCTTCAGCATGGCAGTCATAATTTTGGGGGCTGAGCTCAGCCCAAAGCCTAACCTCGTCAGGCAATACATCTTCCCCTTGTACCAGACCAATTGATGTTTCCAGAGTTTTTCATCTACATGAATCTGGAGATAAGCCGACTTCAAGTCGACAATCTTAGTGGCCCGCTCCATCCTCCTCCATTTCCTATAATCTCTTCGCATATGTCAATCCCCTTTCCAGTGTGGCAGGCTACGTATCTGTTTAATTCTCTGAAATCCTGTACTGGTCTAACTTTATTCTTTGTGGGTTGAACAACTACCAGTAATGGTAGCACTCCTTTTTCTTCCCCTGTCCACGGTTTCAGAAATCCCTCCTCTATCCACCTCTCCACTTCTTCCTCGAATTCTTTTCTTATTTCTCCTCGCAGTGTTTTCTCATAGCAGCTTACTTTGTTTCGTAGTTCCAGGGGCTCGGCGATCCATTTCCATTCCACCATCCACCTCTCACCATCGAACCTCGACAGGAAATCCTCGTCTTCGATGCAGCAAACCTTCGGTTTTTGCATTCTGATATTTCTATCACCTTCCTCTCCTGCCATTCCTATTGCGCCAAGGCGTCCAAAAGTTACTTGGCCCCTTTCAACGTAGCGCCCCTCCCCAGTTGGTTGATCGCACTTACACCTAAAACCACATCAACATCACCAACCAGACGATCCAACACCAGGGCTCGTAGTCCAATAGGTACACCTTGCACCAGTACTTCTGCTGTTGTCTCTCCTAGGCATTTCACCTCCCTGCCATCCACGGTCTTAATACTCCTTGCTCCGCTCCATGATCTAGTGACATTCTTTGTTACCAATGTCGTGGTGCAGCCTGAGTCAACAAGGGCCATGGCTTTCTTCCCATTGACTACTACCAGTAACTGAGGCAACGTTTCGTTGTGCGCCATTTCTACATAGAAGGGGGAACCACTGGCGCAATGGCTCCCCTTCACTCGTTTCCCTGGTCCCATGTAGCAACGCAATAGCGGTTAATGTGCCCCACTCATCCACATCGGTAACAGGTGACCCCCGGTCTCGGCTCTTTGCAGTCCTTGAGCAGGTGAGGACCCTGGCACTGGAAGCATTTGATGGCAGATCTCTCCTCCTGTCGCCTCATTGCCTGTCTCTCGTCATTCAAGTGGGGCCTCATGCACTTATTTCCACTCACAGCTGCAGCCACGATTGGGCCCTTAACATTCTTGACTAGGACTCTGGCGTGGACCAAGAGATCATCCACTTCCATCGTATTGATCTCAGTGATTCTCTGCATGTTCGCAGAGATTTTTTCTGGGAAGCCGTTCACTAGGTATAGTATAGTATAGGTATAGCTTCACCGTCATCTCCAGGCTCCTCCCCACGTAGCCAGCCAATTCTGCCAGTCTCCTGATCTCTGCAGCAAAGACGTCAACAGACTCGCCAGTCCACCTCAAACTTGCAAGCTTGCCGAGTGCTTCAAATGGACTCTCAGCAAAAGCCAATTTCAGTCTTTGCTCCACTGAGGCAAGGTCTCCCTTATCTTCATCGCACATCTGCTGGTAAATAGTGACGGCTTCCCCCTCTAAGTAGAGCGGCAGCAGGGTGACCACGTCTTCGATTTTTTGCAACCTTGCCACCATCTTTAATTTTTCCAGCCATTTAATTAGGTCACCCTCCCAAGTCAAGGGTCTCAACATCTGAGTTGAGAGCCTCCAGTCAGCCATGTTAACCTGCTTGACATGCTGAAATAGCTTCTAATCGATACGAATCGCTCTCCCAATAGCACGTTTCTGCTCTCTTTTTTCCAATCGACCACATCTGGCCTCTCACCACCAATGTCAGGGAATTTTTCCCAGCTTTTATATCCTCCAATCAAAAAAAAAAAAAAGAAGAGACAGAAAAAAAAATAGCTTCTCCCATCATGCCCTGCTTTCCCAAGATGCCCTTCGTGTATATAAATGAGCTAGCCATTCTTTCCTTCTTCTTTCCCAAAGAGCGATGCAGATACGGCCAGTACGTTTTTTATTTCTAACCATATACCCCACAGATACGTCTTAAGAATGGATATGTTCTTGTTTAAGAGCTTCCTAAGTTTACACATTAGATTAATAATTTTTTTCTCAAAACATTATCTCATTATTCTCATAATTGAATAGATTTAAATCTTGACTATTTCTTTTAAGAAAGTTTATTTACACAAATCAACAATAGATCTGAATAAAACGAGAAGATGCACTAAGCATAGTCTGCATCAACATTAATTAAATAAATGATAATGATTCATCTAAAAATCAAACAACAAAATAACAGCTTATCCAGTATTTAAAAAATCAATTAAATAAACTAAGACTTGTAGGATTAATGAAAACATATTATGAATGCTAGCTAATAAATATTAGTTAATTATAATTTATTAATTTATAATGAAGTTGTTGTAGGCAAAATAAGGTAGTGACATGCTAAGCCACTGTTTTTCCTTCTCTTATCATGTTTATTTCTTTTCTTTACTTTCTTTCCCCTCATAAAAGTGGAATTGAAATGGTCTACAACTACGTCCGCGTAAACAGTCACATAATCAGATTATAGTTAATATTGATTTCCATGCGATTTGACAAAACAATTCTGATAACCAATCGATTTGCATAAAAATAAGTTGATTAAGAGTTGAATTTCAAAATAGCATGTAGATCTGATGTGAAACAGTTTCATATTACAGTTGTTACAAACACTGTAATTACACAATTAGAAAAATAATACATACTCACACACACTGAAAAATAATACATACTCACACACACTGAAAAATAATACATACTCACACACACTAAAAAATAATACATACTCACACACACTAAAAAATAATACATACTCACACACACTGAAAAATAATACATACTCACACACACTGAAAAATAATACATACTCACACACACTAAAAAATAATACATACTCACACACACTAAAAAATAATACATACTCACACATACTAAAAAATAATACATACTCACGCACACTAAAAAATAATACATACTCACACACACTGAAAAATAATACATACTCACACACACTAAAAAATAATACATACTCACACACACTGAAAAATAATACATACTCACTAAAAAATAATACATACTCACACACACTTAAAAATAATACATACTCACACACACTGAAAAATAATACATACTCACACACACTAAAAAATAATACATACTCACACACACTAAAAAATAATACATACTCACACACACTAAAAAATAATACATACTCACACACACTGAAAAATAATACATACTCACACACACTGAAAAATAATACATACTCACACACACTGAAAATTAATACATACTCACACACACTGAAAAATAATACATACTCACACACACTGAAAAATAATACATACTCACACACACTGAAAAATAATACATACTCACACACACTGAAAAATAATACATACTCACACGCACTGAAAAATAATACATACTCACACGCACTGAATCTGATAATGAATACTCAAACTGCAATGTGTAAATTTCTGTGTGAAATACGCATTTTAATAAATTTTGGAAATTAAAAGAGATTTTTATTAACATTGCATTATAATTTGCAAACTTACCAAACTTGGCATTCATCTTCTCTTGTTTTTTCATTGTGATAATAAAATTTGCCACGTAATTTGCAATCTGGAGGACATTTCTTTTGTTGACAAGGTTCTGACTCATGTTCGCTAAAAGGATTACATGTGGTTGAAGAACCACCAAGTAAATTCCTGGAATAAAAGACGAAAATATTAATATTGATTGAAAGCGTTTTCTTGTTTGTTTTAAATGTCTTTACATTTTCAAAATTTTTGCAGAAAATTTGTAGAAAATAAAAACATAATTATGAATAATTAATAATAATTTAATTGTATGATTAAATTTTCACATAATGTTTGCTATTCTTTAATTCAATTAATCCTTTTAATTTTATTGCATTGTTTTAATGTTTTACATTGTCTTCATATATAATATCCAGAATGTAATCACCATTCATATATATATATAATATCCAGAATGTAATCACCATTCATATATATATATAATATCCAGAATATAATCACCATTCATATATATATATATCCAGAATGTAATCCCCATTGTTATCCTCAGTGAAGATCACGAACTCATTATTACTTTTGGCAATGATAAGCATCAGCGGTGAAGAAGCACTTTCAAGACATTTTTTACAGTGCCTGCATCATTATTTTCCATATTTGAAGCTGATGAACGTTCTGACCCATTGTTCCACTTGTTCTTTAAATTGGTGGAAGATTGGTTTAAATCCTGATACCATTCGATGAAATCTTAATTGTGTAGCAAGTAAATAAAATACGTATACTGCTCTTTTATTACAATTCAGCACTCTGGTTTGTTTTTTCTACTAACAGGAGGATTCCAATATACGAGGGTTGTTTCAAAGCAAAGTTTTCTATTTTTTTAACTCAAAATGATGAAGAGGTAAAAAGATGGGAGTGATACCATTAAAACGAATGACCTTTTGTGCTCCAGAATTTATTTTTTTTACATAGTCACCACCATTCTCAAAGGAATTCAATAACACATTGCTACTTCTGACGCACATCTTTTCTTAGAGTATCACACCGTCAATATCTGCAACAGAGAAATGAAACTTTCAGGACATGAATGCATAAGTTCAGTCATCATAACAATGCAATTTGCAATCTCCTCTCGAGTGAAATAAAAAATATGAGACATTATTTTTGAAATGTCCCTCGTATGTATGATTATTTTGTTAGTCTATTTTGTTTTAGTTGATGTGAATGCAATCTGCATTAAGTTAGATGACTATGATGACTATGATCGAAGTGATATTGTAAACATAGAGATTATTAACATCACGGTCCCAACCAATGTCATATTCACTATTGTTTAGAACTTTTTTTAAATAAAAATTGTTTCTGGGCACAGAATAACATCGTTAGTTAATATTTTGTTGTCTTTCTTTATTCAAAAGGTCTTAATTTATAATCAGATCTTAACAAGTATTTTAAATCTTTTATGAAAAGAAATTTGAATGCAGGTATGGAATAGTTAACAAAGACTTATCTCCTCCATGCATAGGAGTGATTTCTAAATAAATTCTTATTATTAAGAAATCCATTCTTAATATGAGAAAGGTGGAGAGCCTTTGTAAACTATTCTGTTCGTTCACTCAAATTTGTTGCTAGTTCAAATGAATCATTACAATTTTCTTTTTGCAAGAATAATTATGTAATAATCAACAAAATTATGTAATAATCAACTAAATTATGTAATAATCAACAAAATTATGTAATAATCAACAAAAAGCAGTGATTTCATCGTAGCATCATCTGATGTTCTTTCATGAGATTGATAATTTAGTATCAAACCGATCATCAAACAGGAATATGTGCTTATCGATGTTATATGCTATATATGATATACATGCTATATGATATACATGCTATATGATATGCATGCTATATGATATACATGCTATATATGATATGCATGCTATATATGACATACATGCTATATATGATATACATGCTATATATGATATACATGCTGTATATGATATACATGCTGTATATGATATACATGCTATATATGATATACATGCTATGTGATATACATGCTATGTGATATACATGCTATATATGACATACATGCTATATGATATACATGCTATATATGATATGTATGCTATATGATATACATGCTATACATAATATACATGCTATATATGATATATATGCTATATGATATACATGCTATATGATATGCATGCTATATGACATACATGCTATATATGATATACATGCTATATGATATGTATGCTATATGATATACATGCTATATATGATATGCATGCTATATGACATACATGCTATATATGATATACATTAGCATGTATATCATATATAGCATGTATGTCATATAGCATGCATATCATATATAGCATGTATATCATATAGCATACATATCATATAGCATGTATATCATATATAGCATGTATGTCATATAGCATGCATATCATATAGCATGTATATCATATAGCATATATATCATATATAGCATGTATATTATGTATAGCATGTATATGCATGATATGCATGCTATATGATATGCATGCTATATGATATACATGCTATATATGATATGCATGCTATATATAATATACATGCTATATGATATGCATGCTATATGATATACATGCTATATATGATATGCATGCTATATATGATATACATGCTATATATGATATGCATGCTATATATGATATGCATGCTATATATAATATACATGCTATATGATATGCATGCTATATGATATACATGCTATATATGATATGCATGCTATATATGATATACATGCTATATATGATATGCATGCTATATGATATACATGCTATATATGATATACATGCTATATATGAAATGTTCAGACATTTTTAGATTTATGAAGGAGAATGTGTGGACCCATTATTAAGTGCAAAAAAGTTTTAATTCTGCTGAAGGAGTATCTTAAAACGATAGAAATTTATTCTAATTCTTGGATTCCAAATGGTTTTGTGTCATTTACCAATGATTCAGGTTTCTTTGAAACCATTGTATAATAAACAATACTATTTTAGAACAATTTGCATAGGTAGCTATTTATTCCTATTAAATTTATTCTTATTAAATTTATGCCTATTAAATTTACTAGGCTTTGAGATGATTGAACGATTACCAAAAGAATGACATACAAAAATATATTCAGAAAACTATATATATTTAGAAAACAACTTGGAAAAACAACCAAAATAAAAGTCAATTTTCTCGTTGATGTCTCAATTATTTGCATGTCACATACTGGTTGCCATGGGCAACAGGGGAATGTGTGAAGTAAAAGGGTTTTAACCTATTAAGTTGTCTTGTGTTCAAAAATGTGATTATAAATTAAGACCTTTTGAATGTTACTATTTATGCTCACATTGTGGCAGGTTTGAGAGAAACTAAGACTGATTTTGTAAAAACGTTTTCGTTTTTTAATCAGCTTCCAGCACTGTTTTTAAAAAATATTGCAGAAGGATATACTTTCTGCACTTCTAATTTGCTCAAATAAGATTTTATATCAAGTTGACAAGAAAGTTTTTGCGGTTTTTAACTTCGGATGAACATATCTCGTCTCAAACAAGATTTATTGATCGAAATAGGCAGCATCGGAATCAATACAGTTTTGCTAATGCGAAACAAGTAACATAAAAATCTTGCGTTCTGGTGGTAATAAAGTTGCTGAAGACGTTTTTGATATCGTTTAGGTTTTTGAAGCATTTCTCATACAGAAAGTTGTCTAGATGCTAAAAAAGGTAGATGAGAAGTCTGGAGAGTATAGCAAAGGAGGCAGAGTTTTGTAGCCCAATTTGTTCAACTTCTGCAGAATCGGTTGAGCATTGTCATGGAGAAGAATTGGGCCTTTTCTGTTGAGGAATGCTGGGTGTTGTTGTCGAAGATTTGATGCATCTCATTTGTTGACAGTACTTTTTCGCCATAATAGTTTCACCTGCATTAAAAAAACTGTAATGGATGAGATCAGTCGCAGACCACCAAACAGTCAGCATGACCTTCTTTTGGTGCAACTCTGGCTTCAGTAAGTGTCATGGAGTTTTGTCAGCTAAGCTGAGCGTGGCCGGATGTTGTAAAGAACCTAATTTTCATCGCAAGTCATAACCCGACGGCCAAGAAATGGACCGTTTTTGTGACTTAAAAGAAGAAAAGATGACACTTCATAATACTGTTTCTTTTGGTTGTTATTCAGTTCATAAGGCACCATTTTCAAGTTTTTGTCCATCCAATCTCTCAAGTGATTGGAAATCGTTGTATATTCTGAAGCAAGTTCTTGAATAGTTGTGCATGGATTGGCTTTGACTAAGGCTCTTAATTGTTCATTGTCATCATCCGATGGCTGACTACTATGCTCATTATTTTCAAGACTTTTGTCAGCACCACAAAATTTTTAAACCACCATTGTGCTGTGCATTCAGTAGTGGTTCCTGAGCCAAATGCTTCGTTGATAATGTGAGCTGTTTCAGCAACTTTTCGGCTTTGCTTAAATTGAAATAAGAAAATTGTACGAATTTACTTTTTTTATATTTAGTATTTAAGGTTCTGAAAAGAAGACAATTGTTTTAAAACAATCGTAATTTAATAGAGAGAAAAATGGTTTTTAAAATGATATATAAAGTAATGGCAAAAACTTATTTAAAAATACATCATTTGAAATCAAAATTAAAAAATCCACAAGAACATTCTTCCCAACCCAATATTAACATTCTTATCCAATCAAGAATTGATATTTTTACAAAATATTTACTTAGAACCTTGGATCAATAAATAGTAGAAGCTATTTATTGATCCAAGGTTCTGCAGGTTATTAAAAGTAGTTATAAAGAGCACAGCATGTGTCTGTAATATTTGTATTGGTAGCTCTCTATAATAAATCCATACTAATATGAGAGAAAGATGTCTGTGTGTGTGTGTCGACTTAATACTTTTAGGTTATTAAACTTAGGAGCATTGAATTTAGTAGTAATTTCTTCCTACCAATGCAAATTGTTCTAAAGGTTCATATAAATTATTTTTTCACTTTTTTTTTTACATTTTAATTTAATGAGATTTAAAACATTTTAAAAATGACAAAAATCATGCTGTTTCTTAAAATTTGAGAAAACTTTGATCATTCTAAATCTCTATTACCAGGGCTTCATTAAAAAAATTAAAAATATGTTAAAGACGATAATTTCACTTATATAGTTCTGTTTTCACTACAGAAAGATAATTTTATTGCTTTTTTGGAGTGGTGACCCTCTAACATTTATTACTGAATCTGAGGGTGTTATAAACTTATCCTTGGATGAATGTTTCAGGTAAGAAGCATCAATCATATTTGCATTCAGTTACGAGGTACCTTCAATAAGTTTCCAAACTTAGGCATTTAAAATTATCATAGACTCTTGACAATTCAGTATGTTATGACTATACATCTTATGAGATGACTGACTAATTTATTAAATTTCAAGTTCAAATGAACAGCTACAGCAGGAATTGGAATACATCCTACTAAAGCCTGATTATCACAGTTGTTGAATTTCAAAAGTATAGTCTGGACATAAAGACACTTTAGAAAAACGATATGCAATAAAATTCTATTTTAAACTTGGAAAAATGCCACATAAACGTATGGAATGCTTCAGACTACTTTTGGACGATCTTGCATGAATCGAGCCTCAGTTTTTTTGAGTGCCATAAGAGATTCAAGGAAGAGAATCTGTAAGGGATGATGAGAAGTGTGGAAGGAATAAGGAAGTCAGACACTAGAGTTGATTGGCCAAATAAAGGATTTCATGGATAAGGACTGTCGTGTGTTTACAGAGACAATAAGTTCACAGTTTTATGTCAGTGTGGGAACTGTACACACAATTATTCATAAGGAACTGAAGGCGCAGAAGATTTGCACAAATGCAGCAGTCCACAACTCCATCTTTGTCGCAGATTAGTTGACAGTTCCCACCATCCCTATAGTCTAGACAAGAGTCATTGACATGCTCAAGGAAAAACTTAGAGGTTGTCGTTATGAAAAAGTTAAGGAGATGAAAGAGGCTGTGACAAGAGTCATTAACACGCTCACACAAGGGGACTTCCATGGAGCCTTCAAGAAGTTGTTGGAATGCTACAACAAGTGCATTGCAGTCGGAGGAGATTACTTCAAAGAGGGATTGATTTTTTTATGTGTGTACTATCAATAAAAGCGTCCATATGAAAAAAGTCTGGAAACTTATTGAAGGAACCTCGTAACTTTAGTAATCCTATACTCACCTGTATCTGTACCTATTACCAATACCGCAGGAAGTGCTACAAGCTCCCCAATCTGACCATTCTGACCACAAACAACCTGAAAAAAAAAACACAGTTTTTCTTTGAATGTTTAATTTGAAATTATCAATAATTAAAGAGAAGAAAAAATATAGACATGACATGTTTATTAATATAAAGTGTTACAACTTTCAAAACGTTTTATTAAAATGAAATTGGTTACTATATAAATAATATATTAACATTTCATTTTAAAGTTATAAAGCTTATATATATATATATATATATATATATATATATAAAACAACACACTGAAATATATTTATGATAAATTTCAAACAAATAAAATATTTGTTTATTTTCCTAATATTACGTTGTGATTTGGCTTTCAAGCGCACTAGATGCGTATTTTATATATATATATATATATATATATATATATATAAGAGCAAATAGTTAATAAAACATGTTAAAAAACATTTTGAAAAAGAGTTAAAAACATATTTAAAGTATTTGATGAAACTGCAAGTAAGTCAAAGATATTACTTGATAACAAAACGTGAAGCAGAGGGAATATGGTGAAGAAAAAGATGATTTCACGTGAATGGATAGTCTGGTGAAAGGTAAATTATCCAATGATGGTAAAATGGATTTTACCGTCATTGGATAATTTACCTTTCACCTTTCATATATTATATTATAGCTTTCAAGTTTAATTAAAATAAAAAATATATATCTATAAAAGTGAGAATGTGTAGGTGGGTGTGGGTGTGTGAGGACACTTTTCAATCTATATACTCAATAAAGTTTTGATCTACAAATTTGAAATTTGGTATATAGAGTATTAAGACATTATTAATTAGTTTTCATCCAGAAAAAAAGGCTATTAATGGGTCAAAATTAAAAAAAATTGTATGTGGGGTTGTCATCGGATTTTTATCTATTTGCTGTATCATGAATGTGCATGCATGAATCATTCACATGACAGATTCCTTATGTGAAGAATAAGTAGGTTTAAAACACTTTTCAAAGAACGTGTCAAGCTGATCTAATGGTTATCATACTTGACTCACTGTCTTTTGGTTTTGATCATTTAGAGTATTTTTTTTACTTAAAAGAAGTGAACTGTTTAGAAAACAACAATACTCGCATGCATATGTCTCAGTTTCTGTATGAATTAAAATATAATTTTGTATGTATATTTTATGACCGGGCAACACCTGGTAGCCTGCTGGTAAAACATAATTTCATTAGTATTAACAAGGTCAATTTTTTATATACAGAGAAATTCGTGACTACAAAAAAGAATATGGTAGAACTAACCTAATTTTTTAATGTGTAGCTTTATCCAAAAATCAAGAAGAAAACTTACAGTTTGGTTTTTCTTGACATACAATTCTGCCACTGAGACTGCAAATACTGAAAGAGAAAAACCAAGAATGCGTGAATTTAAAAAAATCCAAAAGCTTTATATTTTTAAAAGGCGAACATTGTCATTATTTCTCTAGGATACATCCTAGAGAAATGCTTTTGCTGAAAGGGAATAACTTTTATTCTTTTAGAAATAGTTATTACCGTCAAGCGATTTTATTTTAAGGTGATTATTTAATAATGTCTATACATTACCACATTGCCAGGGTGGAGTAGATATTGAAAAAAATTCTTTTTAGCAAAGTATATTAGTCTATAGTAAGTGGCATGACACAACAATAAAAATTGGCTAGTTAGAATCCAAGTTGGATTTATTGGCTTAAATCAACCTTTAAAATCTAGGCAATGTAATGTTATATATTAGATATATGAATAGAAATTTTATATATAAAAACTAATACGTTTGTGTGCATTTCTAATTTAAGATCGAAATAATCTAATATATAAATAAAACAATAATTTCTGAACAGGACGCTTCACAGAACGTAGTGTGTGGAACGAGTTTTGAGGAAGTTAGGATGTGTTTTAAGTTTTTGAAAATAATTTCTGAACAGGATGCTTCACAGAACGTCTGAAACGCGTTAAAAACGATTTCAATGATTTAAAAACATTATTACAATAATCTAAACATAATTTTCAATGAAAAACCAAGACATGGAATGATAAAATAATGTTAAAAAATACACATTGTTGGTGACTACCCCCTTATATATATATATATATATATATATATATATATATATATATATATAAGTGTATTTTTTAACATTATTTTATTATTCCGTGTCTTGGTTTTTCATTGAGAATTATGTTTAGATCATTGTAATAATGTTTTTAAATCATTGAAATCGTTTTTAACGCGTTTCAGACGTTCTGTGAAGCATCCTGTTCAGAAATTATTTTCAAAAACTTAAAACACATCCTAACTTTCAAAAACTTAAAACACATCCTAACTTCCTCAAAACTCGTTCCACACACTACAAAAGGGGTTACAAAATGCAACAAACCGCGAGTATGTGACATAATAATAGAAGGAAACACATACACATTCAAAAACCCAACGCAAACATTCTATATATCATATATATATATATATATATATATATATATATATATATATATATATATATATATATATATATGATGAAAATAATCGAAATAGTATTCCGACAAAATAGAGAAAATAAAAAGGAACAAACCGTATTATGTGTTCATCAACGTTTCGTCTTTATTTCGAGAGGAAGTCTCGAAATAAAGACGAAACGTTGATGAACACATAATACGGTTTGTTCCTTTTTATTTTTTTTCTCTCTCTCTCTCTCTCTCTCTCTCTCTCTATATATATATATATATATATATATATATATATATATATATATATATATATATATATATATTCACTAGAGAATTGGTCCTGTAATAATAAATACAAAATTTGCCTGAATTAATATATATTAAGCATATTTATTTTACGACCAGGCAAGGTCGGGTGTCTCTCTGTTAGTCAATAATATAAAGAAATAAATATGTGTTTGTATGTCCAGCTAAAATTTTAAAATACACAACACAACAAAGTTGGTATTTTTTTAATTGACATAGCCCCTAAAAATAATACCTAAAATTTAGAAAAAAAACCATTCATTATTTGGGGGTCAAATGGCAACTTATATTCTTTAATATTATCAAGACATGCATAAATCTTTTAATATTATGTAATGGAAAATAATTCTGATTTTTTCCTTTTTTTTATGTTTTTTTTATTTTCTTTCTTTGAAGATTGTAATGCTGAGTATTGGGCAGCTAAACCAGCTGCCAACATTCCCCTGCTTTTTACTGAAACCAACCGAGAGCTCTTTTTAGTATCCTCGTTGTTCCCTTAAGTACAATTGTCTGGATCTCTTTTACACTTGGTTCATCAGGAATATTAGTTAGGTAGGAATTCAGGTTCTTCTTCATAAGCCTCGTGGCACCTATGATAACGTATGATTGATATCTCTTTAAGATTCCAATTTCTTTTCATATCATACATGAAACCTTGATATTTGGTCTGTTTCTCCCTTTCAGACCTCCATCATTAGGAACATTCACTTCAGCCAAGGTTGCAACTCTCTCTGACTTATTCTATATAACTATGTCAGGTTTCACAGCAGCATTTTCAAGGTAGATGGCTGTATGGATTACATGATCATAAGCCATTTCCAACTGTTCTTTCAGGTTGATGTTCCCAGGATTTGCTGCTACACTGGATGTGTAATATTTTACAGATGGTCCAGTGGATGTACTTACATACTCTATCAAGTCTCGTTGTGTAGTATCCATCCCCTAAAAAAACCTTGCAACTTGATACTAGATGACTCACACTTTCCAATTTCATGTGGCAGAATCTACATTTGTTGTCATTAGTGATCCCTGCCATCTTCTTGAATGCATTGGTCATCAATCCCTGGTCTTGAGCAGCCATTATAATCCTTTCCTGATTGTGGTGGAGGGATCCTCTTTTGAGCCAGTCCAAGAAACCTTCTTTGTCTATGTATTCCTGGGAGAATTCCCCCAGAAAATACTTTGCACGCTGATGTTAGTTCCACTCTTTAAGGTTCCTCTTTTGGAAGGTCTCGGTATATTTCTGCTGACACTTTTTTGCTATTTCTGTGGCAGGCTTGTTTAGTGTTTCAGCCTCATCTATGGCCAAAATGCTTGGACAGCTTGGTGACTGATGTTGTTCTGTTGCCTCTTATCTCTTGATGTTCATATACCATTGAGAGGGTGTGGTTCTGGGAGCTTCTCAGATAATGGCCTGTGCTCACCATTGTTGCCCTATGTTGGTGGTTGATCTCTGAGAGCCCTAGTCCTCCTTCTGCCCTGGGCAAATACAGTCTTGGCAAACACTGATTTCTATATATTATTGTATGAAACGTTAGTAGTTTTTCACAGAGTTATTTGCCTTATGTTAACTCAAGTTATTCATGTGTATATCTAGAGAAAGGAATGAGTTGAACGAAAGAAAGGGGGGAGTGGGAAAGGGAAAATAGAGAGAGTAGAAGTTATGTTACAATTTTGCCCCTGGTGGCTATACTACTCTTATCTAGAATGGGTTTTATAAATAGGAAATCATCTTACCATTCTCTGCATGGATGTGTTTCAGTCACTTTGAGATTCCTGAAGACAGATATACCATCGCTGTTATAGCAAGGACATTTCTCAATAGGCACACATTGATCCATTAACTCTACTTGATTTCTTGGACAACGACACCCAGGAGTGCATTCATCTGATTCAACACATACATCACTCCGACGGATGTCCATGCAAGTAATAGGGCATCTGTTAGCACACTCCGTCCACACTCGGCCATTGGTGCATTCTTGCACTGCAAAAAGGTTGAAATATTTAATGTGTTTGCTCCTAATGAGATAAATATATTTTTCAAGAACACATTCATTACTTGTCAGCAATCCTAGCTTAGGACACCAAAAAAACATATATTATACAATAGTATAAAAGTTGCATTCTGAATTTGATTTGTTCTTTCCAGCTAGTGTCTAGTCAGCACAGATGAATGACTTATGTTATGTTTTTTGATTTGCAACTTGGTACTGAATCTTAACTTGCAAGTCCACTAGGACCGCATTTCACATATAGCACCTGTCACTCATCTAAGTACATGGCAAAAACATTGAAGCAATCTAGGATCAGTCAAAATAAATAAATAAATAAAAATAAAGAAGACTTCCTTTTATTCTTTGGTCAATAATTAAATATAAAAATTCCAGTTTGACTTTGATTTGTTAAAAAATTGTAAAATCTATCAAATAATAAGTAATTAGCAAAATTGAACAAAGATATGAACCTAGATTTAGTGTTGCAGCTATACATGGTGTGGTTTCTAGTGCTTGTCCTGCACATTCTTCCGTGATTCCACGATGACATGTTCGTTTACGTATCGCAGAACCAAATGTGTTTGGCGAAGTTGCTGTGCACTGACTCCAGCTACTCCAAGAACTCCACATGGTTTCAGCTTTAAAAGACAACAAATAAATATTTTAGATAATGATTGTTACTTGGGAAAAGAGTACAAAAACAACTACTGTATTTACTTCTCTGAAGTTGTATGTGTGTGTGTGTATATGTGTTGTATGTGTGTATATGTGTTGTATGTGTGTGTGTGTATATGTGTGGTATGGGTGTGTATATGTGTTGTATGTGTGTGTATATGTGTTGTATGTGTGTGTGTGTATATGTGTTGTGGCCTCACAATTCAGTGCTTTAGCTAATGCTAGATCTAAGAACCAAACTAACTACAGATTTAATCTATTGTCCTTATCGCTGTCATAAATTCTTGAACAGTTTTTAAAAATTATTGTTCAAAAATAAAAGTATTCAAAGAAATGATTTTTAAGTATAGAAACAAATGATTTGACTTTTTAACATTTTTTTTTCAATCGACGAAACAACTTATAATAATCTGGACCTTTTCACAACCAGTAAGAAAATAAATAAATAAAAATAAGTCGAAATTGTTTATTTTTTGTCAACTTATTGTATTTAACATCCTTTTTTATTTTTGGAACTTTTTTTGTTTCTTTCAGGCTATGGAACAATTTTAGATCTATGTGGAATGATTTCTACACGAATAAAATATTTTCCTTTGATCAGTGGATATAGATAAAGCGATCACATTTAGTTCATACTTTTTTTGTCACAATTGTTGGATAATATTATTTTCGTGTCTAAACAAATAAATTAAATACTAGATTTGTGCTTTTTATTTAGCAAAAGTTAACATTTTATATAGTGTCAGTTTTTGTTCAAGATATACAATCAAAAGTTCCATAGAATAAGGGAAATTTGATTATGTTTTTTTTCACAAGGAAGATTTTTGTACGCACATGGGTGCCCGGCACTGCCCGGGTGTTTGGAGGTGTATGTTGAGCAAAAAAAAAAGTGGTAGTAGGAAGGCAGGCTCGAACCCGTACCGCAAAGGAAGAAAAGAATGAGGAAAAAACCTGACGTCTTTGCTGTTACGACCACCGCCAAATCGGAAGTGACGTAGGTTTTAATTAAGGCTAGACAATCGAAAGGAGAGGATGACTTTTGAAAATATCGACAAAAAAAAAAAAAAAGCGACCCCCTCCTGTAGAAAAGTGCGCAGTTGAAGGTTAAGATATTAATGTTTTTAGCCAATTTTTCGATATTTCTCGTCTGAAAGGTCGACCTTCAAAATGATACCGACCTTATAAAAATCCGTCGCCTCTGTTGAAAGTTTTAAGCAGACATGCAAACATACATACATACATACATACATACATTTATATATTGGTAACTCAAATTTTCGACCCAAACCAATTAAAAAGCTTGTCCTATCTCTGAATACCCTTTATGTAAAATTTCAAATGTTTAAATCAGAAATTGTCTGAGTAATTTGGTCGAGACTGAAGCGGTCAAATTTTTAAAAAACTTTGACCCCTATTATGTCCCCTTAACATGTATTATTTTGGGCTCAAATCAAGTTATTAAGTTAGATCCATGTCCAAGGAACCTATATCCAAAATTTCAAGTGTTTAAACCCAAAATTGACGGAGGAGTTTGGTAGAGTTCTCAAATGTCAAATCGTTGAACTTTGACACCTTAACAGCCAAATTTTTAGCTGAAAACAGATTACAAAGATTTTCTCAAATCTCAATACTCTGTATATCAAATTTCAAGTCTGTAGACTAAAAATTGACAGAGTTATTGTGTAGGAAAATGTGCACAAACATACAGACAGACAGACACCCGCACACAGCCAGCCAGACACTTTTACTTTTATAGATATATAGATATATAGTGATTCAGGCGTTCAATTCGTCATCCAGAGGAGTAATTATTTGCAATGTAATGCTCTCTACCTCTTTGCCTCTGAGGTGGAAGCTGAGGCTGTGGGCAACAACCAGTAAAGAAGAGTTGGTTGAGCTCTCAGGATCACAAGTCTTGAATGATAGAATCACCAATGGTTAATCATCTTTGCAGACTTACTCAAGACTGCAATGCCTATGCCGCCATGATTCAGCACATTATGTAAGCCGGGGAAGAAATCGGTTCACTCTGATCAAGGTCAACGCTGATGCAATAGCAGCAGCGACAACAACCATTGAATAGCTTTACCTTGCAGACAAAGATTCAATAAAGGGTATTGGTATCATATCTGATGCCATGTGTGTTGATGGTTAATGGGACAGATACATTCAATACTTGATTTGATTTGAATATTCTTTCCTTTCAGAAAAATTTGAAATATCTAATAACGGTAAAGTGCAATGGATAGTTATTTCTTCATACTATTGGTAGATATGAGATCATGAATGACTGGAAAGTACCAGAATATTTAAAGAAAGTGACTTGCATTATCATGATGTGTATCAAATTCAAAAATTCAAAAATCTTAGTGATGCATGAATACAGGGAAGATTTGAGGTGGAGAATGGGAAGATGTGAATTGTGAAAAGGTTCACAGCAAGTTTTCTGACTGCCCGGACAATGGAATTAATGGAGAAGCTGCAAAAACTGTAGAACTCAGCTCCATATGATATCAAAATTGACTGTCTTAGAACTTCCACTACTTCATCAGTCCAAACATTTGCCACCCCTCTTCTCCAATTTGTCTGAAGAACAGTTGCAAAAAAAAAAAACCCAACACGATTATACTGCCTGATTATCAGTCTTGTAAAAAAAACAAATGAACTTGGGCTTAGATTCTGCATGACAGCCATAGTAGAGGATCGATTGTTTCTTCAAGATAGCTCTATTCATAAAAAAAATCCTTTAAGAAATGAACTTTAAACATTGAGAATTCATCAATTATTGGTCAAGATATTGTGTTTTCCTTTCCTCTTCAAAAAATGATATATTTATCCTGAATACCCTGTATTAGACAAGCACATTCTACTGCAGTTACTACAAAAGACATAGCTAAGTTGCTGAGCCACTCTTTGCTACTTTCATTCGCAAAGTATTCTCCAAATGGAATGGTAGAATGTCTAATTGTTTTGTTTTAATACTATGCAATACATGGTGAGATTTTTTCCCATCTATTGTAATTAATTTTAGAAAATATTCAAGGTTTCTTCAGATATTTTTATATTTGGATGCACAAAACACTAGAAGTAAGGTAAATAAAGGACCTACGTGTTAAATCAATAAACATTTTATGGTGACAAAGTCTCATAATATCATGCAATAATTATCATAAAATAATATCGTACAATAATATCATACAATAATATCATGCAATAATATCATACAATAATATCATACAATAATATCATACAATACTATCATGCAATAATATCATGCAATAATATCATACAATAATATCATACAATAATATCATACAATACTATCATGCAATAATATCATACAATAATATCATGCAATAATATCATGCAATAATATCATACAATAATATCATACAATAATATAATACAATAATATCATACAATAATATCATACAATAATATCATGCAATAATATCATGCAATAATATCATGCAATAATATCATACAATAATATAATACAATAATATCATGCAATAATATCATACAATAATATCATACAATAATATAATACAATAATATCATGCAATAATATCATACAATAATATCATGCAATAATATCATACAATAATATAATACAATAATATCATACAATAATATCATACAATAATATCATGCAATAATATAATACAATAATATCATGCAATAATATCATGCAATAATATCATACAATAATATAATACAATAATATAATACAATAATATCATGCAATAATATCATGCAATAATATCATACAATAATATCATGCAATAATATCATACAATAATATCATGCAATAATATCATACAATAATATCATGCAATAATATAATACAATAATATAATACAATAATATCATACAATAATATCATACAATAATATCATGCAATAATATCATACAATAATATCATGCAATAAGTAAACACTTTAGAAACTGAAAAAAAAAATTCTTATCGAAATGTACAGAGTTTGAAATGTGAGTAGAATCACCCTCAAAATTGGCTTATTGTTTAAAATATTAATAAATAATATATAATACATTCAAAGTTATATCATTCTAGTATTTAATAAAATGTTTAGAAGAAAATAACCTTTACACATGAGGTGCTGAAAGTAAACACAGATAGTCCAGACTCTTTACTCGCACAGTTTCCCTTCATCAAAAAGTCAAAAAGAAGACAAAGAGCACAAAAATGTGATCTTTTTGTGATCTTCTGATTGTTTTTTTTTTTTTTAAACTTTCTGATGACTATAGCAGTGTAATACACAATGCAAAGCATCAACATGACAATATATGGGGTTGTCTTTTTCTATTGAAATATTTTAAAGCAAAAATAATTCAACTTATTAAAAGAAATGCAGAGAATAATGTCATGAAATATCAAGCATTACCTTGGCAAATTTCTGAGTTACAATCTTGAGTTTCAAACAGAGGAAGATCACAAGGACTGTTTCCATTACCAATATTCCGAGTTCTTCTTCTGTCTCGATGGCCATTGTTACAACTTTTACTGCAAGTAGTCCACTGATTCCATTCAGAATACATACAACCTAGCAAAAAAAAAAATAAATAAATAAAAATAACTAAATAATAATAATAATAATAATAATAATAATAATAATAATTATCAAAATAATAAAAGTGCACACATACACATGTGGCAGCAGCTTTGATTAAATGGTTTTGAAAGGTCAAGAAGGATGAAAAGACCGAGGTGAAAGAGTACTTATCAGATTGTCACTAAAAGGATATAACTGAAACTTTAAGGGGATTATTGCCAGTCTAATTACAGAGAAGATCAACGACTGTTGCTTACAAGAAATCAACGAGAAACCTTTGTTGTGATAATGCAAAATAATTTGCAATGATTATTAAAAGATGTGGAGGGAACTAGAAATCTGAAGAGACTTGCTGTCACTCAGACTTCAGGAAACACAAGAGGTTATTATTGGTGAGCAATCACTGATAATGACTCATGTGAAAAACACTAATGAGTAAATAATAATAATAATAATAATAATAATAATAATAATAATAATAATAATAATAATAATAATAATATCAATTATTATTGTATATAAGAGTCCTACTTCTGAACCTATTTATCTTCTTTCAATATGAACTGAGCTGAAACTTTATTTAAAACTGGACACTTTGCGTTCATCCTATACCTGCTTGCATCAGTGTCATATCTGTGAAATTTTGAACTAACATGTAGAATAATCTAGAATATTCATTCATCATGAGAAAATTCGTATTGTGGGAAATTAAGAATTTGGATTATAACTATTGTAACAATGTGAGACCTGAAAACCATCATTCAGCAATAACACAAGATTTAAAATGAATCCTGGAGATAATGGAATAACCAATTACAGTTTGCTTCAAACTTAATATATTGGTTGCAAATCTTCATCGATAAATAAAATCATGATCGTCTACGTTGATATGAGGAAATTTTTCTTCAAGACTCAGTCAACTGGCTTACTGAATCTTAGATATCCACTGTTGCTTTGTGTAGGACTTTGATGTACGCTCGGGTACAAATTTCTACTAATGTGAGCATTGAACTGCTGAAAGAAGACCGTGTTGTAGGGAACAGTCTACTAGTCTGTGATCTTTTAATGAACATACCGACCATTTTTCCTCATCCTTATTGTACCAGTATTGCCTCCACCTTTTAGTTTCTTTTGCTTGTAGTTGGGATAAGAGTCATGGCCTTGCTTGGTACACTGAAAAATTCTTTAGGGTACTTTTTTGGAGCATTTGTTGTCGATCATACATGGGCAATTTGGATGCCATCGTCCACAAGGTCCATGCACCATACGTGACATCACTTTTGCGTGGAGGTCAGGGTCTTCTTCTTTGTCAGGGATCTCTGTAGATATGAAGAGATCCATTTGTTCTGCTAAACTTTGTCCTCTGGGGTCTACCAGGTAAGGATGCAGTAGTCTGCTCTTTTAGCATTCAATGCTGTACAGGAAAGCCCTCAACCTGCCAAACCTTTTTTTTTTTTAATAAATTCCATTAGAATTTTGAGTTTCTGTCTAAAGATCCTGACAACAATATCTGGACGATCCTGAGGTTCTTGTCCTTGAAGAAAATTTTCTGTAATTTCCGTCCATTTTGAATTTGTTGTGAAAGTGATGAAGAGGTTGACTCGGCGCATTCGTCAAACATAAGCCATGACATCACTCTGGCACTCAAACATGTATTGAAGGCTTCCTGTGTAAGTTGCCGGAAGGGTGACTCATTGACCAATATATTCTGGATTCCTATCCTTCCTATCCAGCCATTGTTGAAACAGAGATAATAGTCATCAAATAGTAGGAATAAAACTGCTATTTGGTAACTTTTCGTCCATTGGATGCTTTCATATAGATGTCATAAGATGGAGAACAATAGGGGTACATTAAAATATCGTAAAGAGGATGTAATTCGGAGATCCTTTTCAATGTATTATTTTTAAAACGCAAGACAACATCTCAATTCCAATCTCATACGTTGTTGTTTGACTATTGAATTGTTGTGGGTGTTCTCCTTGCGACCTTTGGTTTTCTCTTATAACAACTTTGTGTTCTTTCAAGTTTTTTCTTCAATCATTTCCTTTGTTGTTTTCAGTTGACAAATTTGGCTGTTGTTTTCATGTAAAAATTCAGTCAGCCTTCGGAGAATGTCTTGATTGAGTCGAATGCCACGTCCCGGACTATGTAGTTCCTCTTCCAGACTATCCAAGAAGTAGATTTGAATAAACTTTGCTGTTCCATCTTTAGGTGACAAAAAACTCCCATTTTTGTGGCAAACCTGGCCTCAAATTCTAAAAGAAGGATTCCATCCATACACTGCCGTATTTTTTGTGATCAAATGAAGTCATTGCAAAACAGTTGTTGTAACTGCGTAGAACTCTTAAGAGATGGGGCCTTTGCCTGAGAGCAAATGTTGCAGCAACTAAGGCAGTAGTAGAAAGCTATCAAGGGCACCTTACCAGAAGAAGAACAACAACCAGGGTTCTCTCCTTTACATTTCACAACTGAGCAATGCTGTCATACTTTTTCCATTTTCCCTCAGCTGTAGTGAGAGAAAGCCATTTTTGTTGTAGAGCAACCCTTTTTCTATTGTAATTTTCTATTTCTTATTGTCTCAAAGCAGTTATTCGTTGTCCAGCTGCCTTTTTTTTCTATCATTTGCTATGGCAAAGTCATACTCTCTCTCTCTTTGTAGTCTCTCGCTCACCTCCTTGGCATAGGTGAAAGATTCGTTCATTTTCTCGTCTTTTAGCTTCTCTTGACTCACCTTGTTTACATCTTTTTGTTTCCTCATCTGTTTCATTTACTCTGCGTCTTGCTTCTCTCAACTGACCTCGTGTACATCTTCTTGTTTCTCTGTTTCATTTGCTCTATTGTTTCTCTCAATTGACCTTGTATACATCTTGTTGTTTCCTCATTTGTTTAATTTGCTGGTCGTATTGCTTCCCTATTCCCAACCATCTCTTTGCCTTTCTTGAATTTTTTCTTGCAATGAAATATGCAGCATATCTAGTTCTGTCAGCTTCACGTTGGGTTGCTCTTTCCAATTTTGTTAATCTTGCTCTCCTTTCTCTTTGACATATTCTGTTGAATTCCAGACGTCTTTCTCTATGCGAAGTGTTTTCATTAGATCAAATTGCAGCAACTCTTAGTCTATTAGTTTCTAATCTTGCCAATCTTTATTCTTCAGTTTAGTTTCTATTTCGTTTAAGTGGCATCTTTTGTGTGTATCCGAAAGGAGAAAGTATTATCTTAAATTTATCAAAAGAATTATCTGCATCTCTACAAAAAAGGATCCTTTATGATCCGTAACATTTTTTTTTTGCAGTGTTATTTTGAAAGTTAATAGATACAGTGCAATAAATTTTGGCCTATGTTATGGACCATTATCATTTCAAACTTAATCAAGATTGGTTGAGGGGATAGGGGACGAGAAGGAGGGTGATTTGATTCAAATTCACAAAGTTGGTCAGCGCCATGGTAGTGGCTCCCAAGATGGTGGCGAACCTCAACTTGGTGTGCACCATCCCTAGGCTTTCATGAAGAGCCACACCAAATATGACCTTAACCTTTGACCTTGAAAATGATATCCACCATCCTTAGATCAGAGATCATCATCATATCAAGTCTGGTCATGATCAGGCCAGTGTGTGGGCTGTAGAAGAGTATATATATATATATATATATATATATATATATATATATATATACTATGACCTTGACCTTTCCTTAGAAAATAGTGTGCACCACTCTTAGGTGGGGGACCATCATCATGCTAGGTTTGGTCATAACCGGTCCAGTGGTGTGGGCTCTAGGAAAATTATACACACAGACACATATGAACGCAGAGAGTGGGGAGACTTGGCCACCCATGTGTCTAATTAAAATCCAACTATGAAATTAATTCTTAACTTTGTTTCTGTAAGGAGGACTAACTGACCCATTGTTGATTAATGTTCTTAATACATGACTGAGAGTGAGCACTAACTTATTTTGGAGGTAATGTTTTCAATTTTTCAGTTTTACCTTCGAACCCATAGTAGCTTTTATGACATTGTCAGTGTTTTGTTTTTCTGCATCTGCAAAGATTCAGCCTACCTTTCAGCATATTTCTTAAATAAACGTTTCAGTCATTGTTAATTTTTATTAATTTTTTGTGTTCAGATTTTATTATTTTTTTTGTGTTCAGATTTTCCTTGTCGGAAGAGTTGGTGACCACCTCTCTACATTGCTCATACTGGTTTTATATCTTCACATTACTGGGTTATGAATAAATATGTGATAGTTTTTCATGCATTCCTTTGTATTAGGAGTATCTATATAATGTAATTATTAACTCAAGCACTTCTTAGCACAAGTACCTCTTAACATAAATTACTTTGTTGCTTAAATTTACTGTACAGACTGTTCAAAACTCATTTGGTTTGTTCTTTATTAATAAAATTTTTCATCCCATAGAATACAGCAAGCATAGATGACGGGAAAGAAAAAAATCTTTGGAGAATCGATGTTCCACAATGCCTCGCCAATGTTGTCGAAAAACAGACTATAAACTGATTCCAGATGATGCCTTAGCGGCAGCAGTGACCAAATTTCTGAATGGATCTTCAAAAGCTGTATCAAAAGACACAGGAGTTCCCAGAACAACTTTCCGTCAAGAGACTGCCCCCATGAGAGGAAACAACGATGGCAACATCACAATAGTCTGTTCTAAAGCACAGATCTATTCCAGTCGCAGATGCAGATCCAGTGCTGAGGAGAAAGAATTGGCAGACAATCTACAAAAATGTTCCACAATGTTCTATGGACTGACAGTTCAACAAAAGAATTGGCATATGAAATGGCTGTGGTTAATGGTAAAAATTTCATGTCATGGGAGGCATGCAAACAGGCTGGAAAAGAATGGTTTATTTGCTTTCACACCTTCAACTTTTAATTTGGAAACCTGAGGCCACTTCTCTTGTTTGTGCAATAGCCTTCAACAAACACAAAATCAATCAATTTTTTGACTTGTCAGAAAAGAAATACAGGAATTTGAAAGGCAATAAATTTTCAATCTGGATACGACAGGCTTCACGACTGCGCAGAAGTTGTTCAAGATTATTGATTCAAAAGGAATAAAGAAAGGTGAGGGCTTGTTAATGTCTGTGGGATAATGCTAGCTACAGGTGTTATCTTGCCGCCAATGTTCATATCTCCCAGAAAGAAGTTTCAGCAGCATATGATGAACAATGCTCACGAGGGAAGTTTTTGTCACAGACAACACAGGTGGATGGCATCAGATAAGTTTTTGTCGGTAATTGAGCATTTTGTAAAACATGTGCAAAATTCTGAGAAAACCCTGTCATCTTGGTGCTGGATAATAATGAAAGTCACTTGTCATTGCAAGCATTGACATGCATAAAAGAAAACCATGTGCCCCTCATGCCAACAACAAAATGCAGCCTCTGGACCATACTCTCTATAGGCCAGCGAAATATTTTTTCAATCACAGGGCCACTTCATGGATGGTAAGTAACCCTGGAAAGACCATCACCATCTACAACATTGCTGAGCTGGTTAACTATGTTTAGACTCTAGGAGAAACTCCATCAAACATCACTGCCGGCTTCAAAACATCTAATATCTGGCCCCTGGACAGGCACATCATTTCTGGCTATTTTTCTTTTTTTTTGCCCCATCCGATGTCACTAATCATCCTGTTCCTGCAGAAACTCTTTCTTCCTCCTTCTAACAAGGTGTCTCAACTGCCTCCAACCATCCCCCACCCAACAGATCAAACACCTCATTCTTCATAACCTTCCACATCTTAAGTCAGCATCACTTTGTCAGGAGCTGTACCAGCATCTATCTGAACTATACAAACTGGAAAAACCTGTGACCCTGTCAAAGAGGCAAAGCCACCCTCTTTTGTTTCCCCAGCTGAGTTCCGAGGATTTACGAAAGCTCTACCACGGACAAACAGCAAGAGAGGTTGGAAGAGAGGCAAGTGCGTGATTGCAACTGCAGCAGAATACCTTCAGGAATTGACTGAAAAGTTTTGATCAAAAGGGACGACAAGCCAAAACAAAAACTGGAAAATCACGCTTAAGCCAGCTTGTCAAACTGTCCCCATCGAGGAGGATGATAATGATGATATGGACACTGACATTGATGATGCAATGACTATGAAAGTGAAAGTAACGAAGATGAAGATCGAGAACTGATTTTAGGCAGCGTAGATAGTGTGAGCTCTGGAGATTTCATGTTGTGTTAGTATGAAGGCAAAACGTCAGTGGCTTTCTATGTTGGTGAAGTCATTAAGGACATGGACACAAAGGGTAAAATAGAGATTGATTTTCTAAGAAGGAATATCCAGAATGTGGAAGAAAAGTCCAGGGAAAGTTCATCAAGCTTTGGTTGAAAACATTAATAGAGTGCCACTTAGCATCATCAAAGCCAAGCTGACTTGAACCAAACTCTCTGGAACAACAGAATGCACCAAGAACACTTTCTTCTTTCAAGAGTTGTTGGAAAACTTGAACATTTCTAATTAAAACAGATCTGGGCTACAGATTTCTTCTAATTAGTGTGTGTGTGTGTGTGTGTGTGTGTGCGCGTGCGCGCATGTGTGTGTGCGTGTGTATGTGTGTGTGTGCACATGCATGCATGTGTGCACCATATCGCTGAGCCTAGCGATATATATATATATATATATATATATATATATATATATAAGAGCAAATAGTTAATAAAATATGTTAAAAACACTTTGAAAAAGAGTTAAAAACATATTTAATTTGAAAAGGAAACACTAAATAAGTGGATAGTCCTTAATCTGCAGAGTTTTGAAGAAATACTTTCCTTCTCATCAGAGGGTAGGAATTAGCAAAATGCGGGATCGGATTTTGCTTGCAAAAGTATTTGATGGAACTGCAAGTAAGTCAAAGATCTTACTTGATAACAAAAAGTGAAGCAGAGAGAATAGGGTCGAGAAAAAGGTGATTTCATGTGAATGGATAGTCTGGTGAAAGGTAAATTATCCAATGACGGTAAAATCTAAAAATGTAAATTCAAGGAAATTGCATAATTGGAAGATGGTCCAAAATAATTCAAAAGGCCGAAATCCGTGGAATAATTCACAATTAGGTACAAAGGAAAGGGGAAAGAATTCCAATAATATTATTAAAAGAAAAATAAGATATGCGTTAAACTCGGCTGCCGAGACAAGGTGTAATTAAGAAAAATGAGTGAAGAAGAGAGAAAAAAAATGAGTGGAGAAGAAGAAGAAGAAGAAGAAGAAGAAGAAGAAGAAGAAGAAGAAGAAGAAGAAGAAAAAAAAAGATTGAATGGTGATTGAATAAAATATAAAATAGAAAAGCAAATGTCAAGATGATCCGGACAAGATGATGTTAAAAGGCGTCAAAAATATAGGGCAAAAAAAGAGGTCAACTGAAATGTACAGGTTATTACTTAAGAAAATATCAGTAGGAGTTATTAAAAGACACTAAAAAAACTCTAAAAAACTCTAAAAAAAAAAAATTTAAGGGGAGAGTATGGCCGGTAGCTGCAAATTCCGGATAAAGCAAGTAATATGTAAGGAAATGCATATAGTAAAATATAAGTAAATATACATACAGGATATGAATGTTTAGGTAGATTAATATATTTGATAGATAGGAATATTTAAATACTAAAACGGAAATTATAATATATATATATATATATATATATATATATATATATATATATATATATATATATATATATATTATACTTTAATCTCTTATTTGACAGGATACTCAAATAAGAAATATTTCCGTAATCCACAGAGTTTTAAAGAAATGTATTCTTCTCATCAGAAGGAAGATATTAGCAAATGAATATTATAGTGAAGCTATTAATTTGCTGGTACTGGCATAAATTGAGACAGCATTATATGAAAATTAGTCATAAATGTGAAAAAAAGTTTTAGTGCAAAAAGTTCATGAAATGGGGAAAAGAAATGAAAAATAAAAAGTGAATAAAAGATTAAACATGAAAAATCCAGATGAAAGAGTATGGAGTGGTTAAGTATTTTCAAGACGAAATATAGATATGTATTTCCATCTTGTCATGCAAAATTTCGCAAATAAAACATGTGTCTTTTTTTAGTCTTAGACAAAACCATTTCAAGAAGTTGTAAGGAGAATTGAGCAAACAAAATGTCAACCTTAGACTTAACCAGCCACATGAAATGAATTTGAAAAGAATGAATAGTAAGTGAATTTTTTTCTTTACACCATCAGAAATGATAATTTATTTGTAAAATCTTAAATTACTCACATAATTCTATGATTTTAAGTGAATATTTTAGTAATATATCTAGATAAACAGCAAGCTCAAACACTGGTGAAATATAATTGTTTTGTTTTTAATTGAGGATGTGTCTAGGGTGGAACAATAAATTTGTTGCCCTAAAGAAAACAACACTACAGATTTATTTTAAAACTTTTATTGAAAATATCAATTCACGTAACTTTATTATGTAGGAGAGCTGACCTCTATTCAATGTTGCTGCCTTCGATCTCAATCACCACCTTGACACGGGTCTGGAACTGGGAGCATGCCTTTTCCACAAGCACCGGTAGGAGCTTGGCAAATACTTAGCGAATAGTGGCAATCAGGCTGGCTTTGGTGTTGTGGAAGGTTATGTTGGTGATGTTCTCAACATATGGCCGAATGAAGTAGTCCAGCGGGTTAAAGTTAGAAAAGGGTGGGGCCAGTGAAAGAAGGGTACAAAGTCATAGCACTCCTTCTGAAGCAATGCCTGGGTCTCTTTGGACTTCTGGGCCGGCACCGAATCCTATTGCCACACCCAGGGTCTGCCAGCGGTCATCTGATTACACCAGGAGATCATTACACTCTTTAACACATTCAGGTACACTTTGGTGTTAACTTTCAAGTCAACTTTGATGATGTGCAGTGGCATAATGTGTCCCTCACTTGAAACCACACCAAAGACCATAACCGTGGCCGGAAACTTCATTGAGCTGTGCCCTCAAGCATTGAACCATCTGGATTTACATTTCAAGGGTGTTGGCAGTGGTCCTGTTGTTATAATTTGGATCGGTAGAGAGCATGAGTTGTACAGCGGAGCATCTCCAATCTCTCTCATTGAACATTGTATCACTTTCAGACATGATAAAAGGCTTCTATCACTCTTAGGATTTGTACACAACTGGCTAACTATTAGATGGTTTGCAACTAAAAACACAAAATCGGTTTTCATCAAAATGGAATCGTGTTGTCTTTTCTAGGGCGACAATTTTATCGTTCCACCCTGTAATACGCGATTGGGCAGCATTTCTTCATTCAACCTTATTTAATTGGATAAGATGTACATCGTGTGTTTTGTAAATCATTTGGTAAAAATTCTATCAAACGTAAACAAGTTAGATTGTAATTAAATCAAAACTTACCTCCACATAATTTCTTAGCACAAGTTATGTTTCCATTTGTGCAAATACTGAAAAGCATCAAAACACAAGGAAATTATAAATACATAAATACAAAAATTAAGTTTTTTTTAATAGAAATATAAAAATATTATAAAGTTCACAAGTGTGAAATTCCCATAGTAATTGTGAATTTTATATGATTATCTGATTATGACAGTAAATGATTGGGAAGCTGCCAGTAACACCAAAAATTTGATTGAGAAATATTAAGTGACACTAAAAATTTGATTGAGAAATATTAAGTGACACTAAAAGGAGAAGAATGATGGGATAAACTTAAGTTTTATAATAACATGGATCTACATTCATACCAAACATTAATCCAATAAAGACAATGTTTAAAAATATACATATGAATAAATATACTTTTTTTTATCCATATTTTACATAGACAAATTTTGTAGGATTTAAATGGATAATAATTATCTACAGGAATAGAACATATAAGAATCCACAAAGAGAAAAAAATGATATTCAGACAGGAATAGGAACCACTTTAAGCTAACACCTTTGTTAGAACTTGGCGAGTAAGAATGTTATGGTTAGTGAAGATTGAAATAATGTTTTAGTAATTACCTTTCTTGTTTGTAAATGTTGTTTAGTCTCTCCCTCTTAGACAGAATCAAAAAAATATCCTCTAATCTAATAGATCCAATACTATCTACCAAGCTTCAACCCTTGTCACATTGCCACAATATTGTATTCTTGTGCTTGTTTTGTAAGTGCTTCCATGGAGTGTGACCTGATGAACTTACTGCACTGGTACTCCCTTAATGTAAATACCCCCGGCGAACCCAACAACTAGCAAAATTACACCTTTTCACTAAAGAAGTCTCCAGATACAGGACGTCTAATAGCTCCTTTCATCAAACTAATATCCGTTAGAGTTCCCTTCCTGTACCAACATGCAGAAATTTAATTGTAATCTATACAAACATCTCACTGCTAATCTCCCTACTTAGGATGCCTCTGTAGGTATGATCCCAAATTCACAGTAGCCCTTTATGCCATTATTGGTAAGGTGTCTTGTTTGGAATGTAGAAAAAAAAAAAAACTTGAAGTTGACTTCTATTTATTGAAAACAAAATTAAATCCGTCTTCAAGGTACATTATATAATTTAGTAGAAAAGTATACAATTATAAAATCTAAGAAGCAAATATTTTTTTGTTTCTTCATTTTTAAATTCTACACAATATTTAAAAAATATATATAGTTGTATTTGTTGCTATAGTAATAGGGGAAGTGCTTCATATCGGTAATAAAACTAATGTAGATTTAATTTTGGATAGGATGTCACGTGATTGTAATGTATTCTCCAAATGGAGTATAACAATCCTACTTAATTTTAATTCATGAAATTGCTGCTGTTTTTAATTGATTTCAATGATTTTTATTTGAAACTGAGACTGATCAAAGAAAAAGTGCTCAACTTACCAAGTGGTACAAGCAACATAAATGACAACACCTTCTTCGACTTTGTCATCCATTCTAACTACTTCGTCTTCAACTGTAGCGCCAGTTTTACCATCCTTTTCAATCCATCCCACAATATGCGGACCCTCAAAGCCAAATTCTCGGATGTAAGCACACTTATCAAATACACATACTGTGAATAAACAAAAACAAAATACATTAATATAACAATTCATTTTTCTACATCATGCAACATTAGTTACATCTTTTTAAATACTTATTATATTATTCCTTTCATTATTAGTCGGTTAAATAGTAAAAAATATTAAAACAAAGCAAAAATTTGTGATTAACATCTTCAAAACTTTCATGAATTTGTGGGAAGTTACTTAGCAAAAAATGAATTACTATTATTAAAAAATATCTGTAAAAGAAAATGATATTATACATTAATTTAAAATCTATAAAATATTATTTAAATATTGTGCAACTCACTTGAGAAAAGTTATAATCATTTAGGAAAATTTAAAGAAACTGCTATAATTACAAATGGATTTAAGGTCAAGAATATAATAGAACGTGCAGCTGTACATAAGAATCAAATTATCCAACATCTTATAGGAATATCTATTTTCAGTGCAGAATCCAATGCCACACAAAAGCTACACATATGTTTCTCAGTTTGAGAAGAAGGAGTCACCATGGATTGTGACTTGTCAAGTCCACAGTGAAGCCCTTTATGTTAGAATGTGCTGTTCTTTTTATGGAAATCGCTCCAGACAAAATATGAAACCACTTGAAAAAAAAAAAAAAAATTGAAAAACAAAAAAATAAAATAATAATAAAAAAAATAAACCAATAAGTGCTGACAGATTTCAACTTAGAAAATAGCAATTCTTCCTCCTTTGTCAGAAACATCGCTAATGGAATGTGAGATCTAAAGGACAAAATACGGGAAGCGAGAGTTACGAGGCTGTCAAAAGTAAACCGCAGATTCATTTTCTACTCTTCTTTAATTTATGTCTTTTTCTTTTACTGACTAAAAGCATATTCACATAAAATCGCATACAATTGTATATTATTTGTAAAAAAGAAAATTCAAAACAAGATGATTCTTTTTTTTTTAAATAAATTTTACTTATTTTGCTTCCATGTGACGATAAGACTACAATGTCGGTACTATTAAGGAATTAATGTAATGACATTAGAGTAGAAATCATAATGTCCAATTTCGGGTCAATTTGACCCTTATAATACCCCCTAGATGGGCAACCAGAGTTATCCTGGAAATTTACTTTCACCATGACTAATGTTTGTGCAAAATTTCAAAAGAATTCAAGATGTAGTTATAGAGAAAAGTGCAAACAAACAAACGAACGAACGATTTGGGGATAATTTTGCCCCTATAATACCCCCCCGGGGTTGGGGGGCGCAACCAGAGATATCCCAGAATATCCATTTTGGAAAAAATGTACTTTCACTATGAGTAATGTTTGTGCAAAAAATTTTTTTACATCCAAGGCGTGATTATTGAGAAAAGTGCAAACAAACGAACAGATGGATAGAAGAACGGATGAACAAGAGTGAATTACTAGGTTCAATCCCTCCTTTGTTGAGGGACCAACAAACCAAAACAAAGCAAACATACACCAGATGGCGCTCATACCTAATCATTTCCCTTTTCTCTATGTTAGAGGACACTGAAATAGGGACTATAAAAGATTAAATACAAAGAGAGTATTCTTTTCTCTTCCTTGCCTTATTCAAAACACAAGTACAAAACTCATGCAACACAAGGTATGTGAGACACATTCTCTCAACCTCTTTGCACACACTCGTACCATCACACATTTTTATGCACACAATCCAACTTGGTTGCAAACTTAAGTTTGTGGTAAATAAATGTTATTTCAAACCTATTGCCTCCATTTTTTTCATTCGTTTCATTTATGTGATTGTATAATAGAGCATATAATAAATTGAAGTTGAGCAACATCTACAAATAGATTTGCATTAAAAAAAGATCTACAATGTTTGTATCTTCATATGTTTTTAGATTAAATGCTGAAATTAAAAAAAGAAATTTATAATTAGCATCTTCAAAACTTCTATAAATTTAGTAAATAAACATCTGCAATTTTTTCATCATAATTCAAACTATGTTGTATATAAGTTTTGTTTGAGTCCTGTCAGTTCTTTATTAACATTCATTAGGGATGTTGCCATCTCTCACGTGGTCTCTCCCATGAATATCTGACTACGTATCAGGAAAATAAATGGCAACAAAACAGAATTAAACAATTTAAAATATTGTAACCTGCTGAGTGGTTCATTTATTGAATTTTATTGCAAACTTGACAATGTATATAAGGTGCACAGAATATTTGAAGAGATGGTGATTATTGAAACTCATCTAAAAATCTAGGGTTGTTCATTTCTCTTTTTAGCAGATAGACTCTTTGGCATAATATTTGTGCATTCAGCACGCATTTTATTTTGTCACAAAATCATTGATTGAAAAAGACAAAAGAAAATACGTTGACATAATAATGTATATTTGATGAATAGTATCAAAAGTTGTTCTCTACATAAAATTATATTTTTTTATACTTACAAGATTCATTTCGTTTTGCTGTCTTCATTGGTAGATAAAGTACTGGAATTAAAAAAAAAAGAATTTGCAGTTTGTGTCTTGAAAACTTTTATAAATTAAGTGAAGAAAGGTTTGCAGTTTTTCACTCATAAAAAAACTCTTCTCCAGCATATAAGATAGAAAATTAGACAGAAAACTTCATTGAAACTGATCCAATCCATTGTAATTACCATATTAGCAAGTACCATAACTTTTATATGTAGCTTGTATTTTGTGATATTTCAGATTTGGTGACTAGCTGATACTAAGCATTTGTTTCAACATCTTGTATGACAATTCCACCGGAGCAACTATAGCATCAATTCAGTGCATGCGGAGACTAATTGGTTTCATGGAGATGTTCCTTGTATGATTCTGAAATTAAGGTCATTTCTATTTTCAGAGATGATTGTGGAGCAAGAGATCCTTCTTAATAAAATGGTATCAGTATAGCTTCTGCTATTCAACTCCCAAACTTGATTACAGCCAAAGTATTATATACTTATCAGAAATAATCCATGATTAGTGATGATACCACAACAGTTAATATTTTACATATAAGCAGATGATCCTCTGTGGGTTATTTAGTGTGGAGAATGTAGGATTCCTGTTTTGTAAAACTTGATTTTGATAGGTTTGCAGATCTTTGTTTTTGCAGCATTTACTCTGTTTGGCCGATTATTTCACAATTAAAGCAGACTTTATTCATTAGATAGTTCTTATGATCAAATGATCTACCAGAGTACGAATTCATTTCACATTCTCTACAGGCCTTGGAATATTGTTGAGTCTGGAAAATCTTGGCTTTCTGAAACCATAATTCACGATCTGACCTCTAATAAGGTGACAGGATGCATTGTATTGATGGAGTGTCAACATTTCTGTTATTGCTACAGTTTCTAGCTTGTCAAAAAGTTATGATTTTTGCTGATATTTTGCTTTGCAAGTTTTGCCACAATTTGTCACTATGTTGCTGAAATAATTTACATACCAAGTGTAGTTTTGTTTGTTTATAGAAGTTACTGGAAAACTGTACATGTTTGCTAGGGACCCTAAACAAACTAGAAAGTGTGTGATTAACTCTGCCTCTTTCTGCCTTATAGAGAGGAAATTTTTCCAATGTAGCTTTGTGCACAGCTCTCTGTAAATAATGTCTTATTTGTTGTAATAGCTGTTCTTCTGTGGCAGAGTGGAATGTCTTAGACCTCACTAGATCAAATAGGAGTTTGTCTTTCTCTATGAATGATAAAAATTGCCCAGTTGTGATCAATTGATTATCATAAGTCCATCCATTTTATTTATTATGAAAACTTGTTTGGCTAGCCACAAAATCCTTCCTTTTGTAGCACAATATTTTCTTTCTGTAATTCAACAGGTATAAAATATTGTTGCTCTACAGCTAACCTTGCTTCCATGCTTTAAAGTTGTGAATTTTGAACGTTGGCCAGTTTTCATAGTTTTATACAAAAATTCCCTTTGACAACATGTAAAATGTCAAAGTGATAGGTTCCAGCTGCTTATGATGAGTTTTACAAGGGTCAATTCATGATTTATTTATTTGCTTATGTAAATTATTTATTTTTATTTATTATTATTAGTTATTCATTTATTTGCTTATGCAAATTATCACACATGGACAGAGTAGCACGATATTGTTGGAGGAGGAGTTGTTAGGAAAGAGGATGTCCAATGTATTAGTCTACAATAACAATAGTTTGGGAGAAATTGTTTGTAATTTGTTTTTATTAATTGCTTCTTTGAATGTTTGGATCTCTTTTGCTTTTCTCACTCATCACAATGTTTCAGATGTTTTTTTGAACTTTCCTTGATTTAGAACCAAAACATTAATCAAATTTTTTAAATAAAAAATTGTTTTGAAATTTATTTTAAATTCCTGCAAATAAAGTCCGATTCTAATATTGTTTCTTTTAATTTTAATATGTTTCTTTTAATAAGTTTCTTTTAATATGTTTCTTTTAATAAGTTGAATATTTTCTTTTAGTATGTTTCTTTTAATAATATGTTTAATATTTTAATATGTTTCTTTTAATAATGTAACGCCTCCTTCGAGGAGGTGGCTAGTACTTTGGATTCTCAGCACGTGATCGTCTAGGCTCCTCGGAGGTTGTTACATAATCTGGTATGCTGAAAGCGAATATCGAAGCAGCAGGCAGGAAGAGAGACAACGATTGTAGTCTATCTACAAAAGCTTAATTCTCATAAAATTATGTACAAATGTTTTTACAATTCTCATTCAGATTTTGTAAGTTCTTTTCAAAGTCTCAACTCTCTTCACAAACAGCGACCGACGGATGGATGAGGTGGGGAGGGGTCACGTCTCTTCTCTACTCTGATCTGAACTCTGTTCGACTCAACTCTTCTCGCTCTTCTCTAAAACTGGCTAATTTTCGCACGACAGTCGTTAATATAATAAGGTGTGTGGATGGGGTAGTACTTCTCCCCAGCCAATAAGATTTCGCCACGAAATCTCCACGAAATCCTAAGCCCCAGGGTTTTGCATGGGTACAATTCCCACACTGAAATCTAAGTATGACTTTCAAGGACAGATGTCAATTCTGACATCTGACCCTGGGTTCATTTTAAGGCCAGACAAGGTCCTAAGTGAAATTTCCTGTTATCAACTTTTAGCCGTAAAAATATATTTCTCTGGTTTTCAAACAATATCTATTTTGACATGAAATAAAATATGTATATTTATCTTCTCTATCTTACATCCTTGGGTTATCTGGCGTCACCCGGGAATACAAAGCTACTTCAGCGTAGTTCTAACGCTCCTCAATGGGGAATTACGTTACAATAAGTTTCTTTTAATTTTAATATGTTTCTTCTTAATACTCACAAGGTGCATTTGGGGTTGATTCCATTAATGCTATACTCGATGCTGAAATGACAAAAAAATGTTCACAGTTGATATCTTCAAATCTTTGGGGAATTCAGTGAATATTTATTTGTATTTACATACTTTTGCCTAATAAATAAAGAATTTTCTAGCAAATAAGATAAATAGTTCCACATTATATTTAAAGAATAATTGGCTGTTCATTTATATAATTAGAAGTGGCAGTGATGAAGTAAATAAGTTGTATTTGAGTCCTATCAGTTCTATATCCACACTTTCATTACAGATGTTGCCATCTTTCATGCGTTCCCTCTACATACCAGGAAAAACAAATGCCAACAAATCAGGATGAAGCAATTTAAAATATTATAACCTGCTGAAACATACTGCATTTATTTAATTTTATATACCAAGTGTAGTTTTGTTTGTTTATAGAAGTTACTGGAAAACTGTACATGTTTGCTAGGGACCCTAAACAAACTGGAACGTGTGTGATTAACTCTGCCTCTTTCTGCCTTATAAAGAGGAAATTTTTCCAATGTAGCTTTGTGCACAGCTCTCTGTAAATAATGTCTTATTTGTTGTAATAGCTGTTCTTCTGTGGCAGAGTGGAATGTCTTAGACCTCACTAGATCAAATAGGAGTTTGTCTTTCTCTATGAATGATAAAAATTGCCCAGTTGTGATCAATTGATTATCATAAGTCCATCCATTTTATTTATTATGAAAACTTGTTTGGCTAGCCACAAAATCCTTCCTTTTGTAGCACAATATTTTCTTTCTGTAATTCAGCAGGTATAAAATATTGTTGCTCTACAGCTAACCTTGTTTCCATGCTTTAAAGTTGTGAATTTTGAACGTTGGCCAGTTTTCATAGTTTTATACAAAAATTCCCTTTGACAACATGTAAAATGTCAAAGTGATAGGTTCCAGCTGCTTATGATTAGTTTTACAAGGGTCAATTCATGATTTATTTATTTGCTTATGTAAATTATTTATTTTTATTTATTATTATTAGTTATTCATTTATTTGCTTATGCAAATTATCACACATGGACAGAGTAGCACGATATTGTTGGAGGAGGAGTTGTTAGGAAAGAGGATGTCCAATGTATTAGTCTACAATAACAATAGTTTGGGAGAAATTGTTTGTAATTTGTTTTTATTAATTGCTTCTTTGAATGTTTGGATCTCTTTTGCTTTTCTCACTCATCACAATGTTTCAGATGTTTTTTTGAACTTTCCTTGATTTAGAACCAAAAATTTTTTTTTTGAACTTTCCTTGATTTAGAACCAAAATATTAATCAAATTTTTTAAATAAAAAATTGTTCTGAAATTTATTTTAAATTCCTGCAAATAAAGTCCGATTCTAATATTGTTTCTTTTAATTTTAATATGTTTCTTCTTAATACTCACAAGGTGCATTTGGGGTTGATTCCATTAATGCTATACTCGATGCTGAAATAACAAAAAAATGTTCACAGTTGATATCTTCAAATCTTTGGGGAATTCAGTGAATATTTATTTGTATTTACATACTTTTGCCTAATAAATAAAGAATTTTCTAGCAAATAAGATAAATAGTTCCACATTATATTTAAAGAATAATTGGCTGTTCATTTATATAATTAGAAGTGGCAGTGATGAAGTAAATAAGTTGTATTTGAGTCCTATCAGTTCTATATCCACACTTTCATTACAGATGTTGCCATCTTTCATGCGTTCCCTCTACATACCAGGAAAAACAAATGCCAACAAATCAGGATGAAGCAATTTAAAATATTATAACCTGCTGAAACATACTGCATTTATTTAATTTTATATACCAAGTGTAGTTTTGTTTGTTTATAGAAGTTACTGGAAAACTGTACATGTTTGCTAGGGACCCTAAACAAACTGGAACGTGTGTGATTAACTCTGCCTCTTTCTGCCTTATAGAGAGGAAATTTTTCCAATGTAGCTTTGTGCACAGCTCTCTGTAAATAATGTCTTATTTGTTGTAATAGCTGTTCTTCTGTGGCAGAGTGGAATGTCTTAGACCTCACTAGATCAAATAGGAGTTTGTCTTTCTCTATGAATGATAAAAATTGCCCAGTTGTGATCAATTGATTATCATAAGTCCATCCATTTTATTTATTATGAAAACTTGTTTGGCTAGCCACAAAATCCTTCCTTTTGTAGCACAATATTTTCTTTCTGTAATTCAGCAGGTATAAAATATTGTTGCTCTACAGCTAACCTTGTTTCCATGCTTTAAAGTTGTGAATTTTGAACGTTGGCCAGTTTTCATAGTTTTATACAAAAATTCCCTTTGACAACATGTAAAATGTCAAAGTGATAGGTTCCAGCTGCTTATGATGAGTTTTACAAGGGTCAATTCATGATTTATTTATTTGCTTATGTAAATTATTTATTTTTATTTATTATTATTAGTTATTCATTTATTTGCTTATGCAAATTATCACACATGGACAGAGTAGCACGATATTGTTGGAGGAGGAGTTGTTAGGAAAGAGGATGTCCAATGTATTAGTCTACAATAACAATAGTTTGGGAGAAATTGTTTGTAATTTGTTTTTATTAATTGCTTCTTTGAATGTTTGGATCTCTTTTGCTTTTCTCACTCATCACAATGTTTCAGATGTTTTTTTGAACTTTCCTTGATTTAGAACCAAAAATTTTTTTTTTGAACTTTCCTTGATTTAGAACCAAAATATTAATCAAATTTTTTAAATAAAAAATTGTTCTGAAATTTATTTTAAATTCCTGCAAATAAAGTCCGATTCTAATATTGTTTCTTTTAATTTTAATATGTTTCTTCTTAATACTCACAAGGTGCATTTGGGGTTGATTCCATTAATGCTATACTCGATGCTGAAATGACAAAAAAATGTTCACAGTTGATATCTTCAAATCTTTGGGGAATTCAGTGAATATTTATTTGTATTTACATACTTTTGCCTAATAAATAAAGAATTTTCTAGCAAATAAGATAAATAGTTCCACATTATATTTAAAGAATAATTGGCTGTTCATTTATATAATTAGAAGTGGCAGTGATGAAGTAAATAAGTTGTATTTGAGTCCTATCAGTTCTATATCCACACTTTCATTACAGATGTTGCCATCTTTCATGTGTTCCCTCTACATACCAGGAAAAACAAATGCCAACAAATCAGGATGAAGCAATTTAAAATATTATAACCTGCTGAAACATATTGCATTTATTTAATTTTATTGCAGGTGCAAACTTGACAATTGTTGTCTCAAAAAATAATTGATACATTCTGAAAGATACCCTTTGTAATAAGTGTTGCACAATTTATAACTGCATTTCTCCTTTGCTTCTGATCAGTGGCAATGAAAAATCCGAGATGAATGTCAGCAATGGTTAGATAATCAGATAGAAGAACTGGTGTTATTTCAAAATTTAGGATCGTTTCACTCTTTGTTTTTTAAAAAGAACAGATTTTAGGAATGTTCACCTATTGCTCCTGCCCCATAAAGTTTTACTGAAAACTTATTCTTCAATTTTTTTACAAGGTTTAAGATTATTTCATATGAACATTTTCTTCAGCATGATCGTGATCATCATCATCATCATAATCATCATCACCATAATCAGTAGGTTTTTATAAATCTAAGCAATACGGTTAAAAAATATATTTTAAATTCCTATCAAGTTTAATTCTAATATATTTTCTTTTATCTATAGATAGTATTCTTCCTAATACTCACAAGGTGCGTTTGGCGTTGATTCCATTAATGCTATGTTCGATGCTGAAATTACAAAGAAAAGTTCAGAATTGATATCTTCAAAGTTTTGGAGAATTCAATGAATACATATTTACATATTTTACACAATATGTAAAACCGAATACTAAATTTTCAAGCAAAGAAGATAAATGCTTTAATACTATATTTGAAAAACGATTGTCCTGTCGATTCTTTGTGCCATATTTCATATATGATATGCACATCAGGAAAGAAATAAAAACAGAAAAAAATTAAGTTTATTTAAAATATTTTAAGTTTTTGATGCATACGTATTGCATTTGAATGGTTTATGAATTTAATTTTTTTTAAGTTCCATACTTGACCTTTGTTTGCAATTTTATGTTTCGAAAGATAATGAATACAGAAAGGATGTTTGCATGATGAGGAGTTTAGAGCATAACAAGAGTTGCACAAATGTTAACTTCATTACTCAGGATCCGATATTGCTTGTGCACAGTGGCATAGAAAAATATAAGATGACTGAAAGTAATGCCGAGATAATAGGACAAAAGGCTGATTTTTTTTTATTTTAGAAGTTAGAATTTACTCATTGCCTCTTGAAAAAAAAGAGCAGCTTTCAGGTGCACCAACCTACTGCTCCTGCTCCACAAACTCTGCTGGAAAGCCATCCTTCATTTTTTGCAAGGTGTAAGATCCTCCTGGCATGAACTTTAGATAGATTGGAAATTATGGAATACAATCATAAAAGACAATTTCCCCAAGATGTGGAGTATACCATCACTCTACAAAAAACATTCTTATTTGTCTGTCAATCTGACATCTGAATCTGCTCTTATTGTTTAAATTGGCCATTGCTTAGACTATCGGAAAACATTATTCTACAAAGAAATGAAAAAAATTTAGTAACAAAAAACTTACAGAAAGTAGAAAGCTTAGTCATTGTCATCATCATAGAAGTTGCGAATGGGTTAGCATAATGTTCTGAAAAATAAAACATACAAGAAGATTATTCAAATGACACATTTTATTGTAAAGTCTGTTACAAACGGTTTAAGAGTGGATTATAATTTGGTTTTAGGTTTTTAATATTGAATCCAGTCATTTTAGTAAATGTTTTTTTTTATGCTAAAATACTTGTTCATGATGTTTGTAGATTTATACTATTGGATGCCATTTTATATCAAATCTAGGATTGATTCTATTCAATCCATAGATCTCTAACAATGGATCTGGAATGAATAGTAACTAAAAGGCCACTCTAGTTTGATATCAAATCCAAAACAATGCGTGAATAATCAGATAACTAAATGCTGAATTGAAGGTTGAAACAATTACAGTTCTTTAATGAAAAGCATCAAAACAAGAATTGAGATTCTTCATTAGTGATGTATTTCTAAATTTTTGAAAGCTTAAAAAATATCTTTATTGTCCAAGGTTACAATTGTGAGTGATTAATTCCTCGCAACCAATCTGGCAAAGTTTTAAGTAGTTATATACCAATTACGAAAACAAAAATCAAGTGAATGCGCTTACACGAATAAGAGTTTTTTTTATGTAGTTGATTGTAATTAATGTTAAACAATTAAAATTTGATTAATACTTCTTGTTTGATGATGACTATTAATGATTTTTATTCAATCAGAATGATGGGTGCTAATTTACTTGTAGCCATTATTCAGCATGCTAACTTGAATTATTCTTTTCAAATAATGAAAATAATATATTTCATTTGATGCCAAACTTTTGACAATATGTCCCACATTTTTTAGATGAGAAAATGTGCAGTAAAAATTATTTGATGTCTTCAAGCATTGAGTAGTGTGTGATCTCATTCTATGATAGTTCTTTTCAATTTCCAACCTACAGCATTTAAAAGTTGTTAACACATCAGTAAAGATGTTCATGTTTGTAGCTATTGCATGTTATCCACTCAATATTTTTTGTGCAGTTTTTGCAACATTTAAACTGAACAGTTTTCTTAATCCATATGAAATAGATTGTTCTCTTTTCACCTGCATTGCATGCTTTTTGGATGTTGTGGTTATAAATTGTATCTCTGGTAAAAGAAGTTAAAATAATTAACTAATACGAGATGTCCAAAAGTCATGACACACAATGAGGGCCAATCTATCTTTATGGATTTAATAAAGGATTCAGTAACTGCATAGCTGAAAACCACAGAGTACAATGGCCAAAATCTGAAACTTGTACTAACCAAGAAAAGAAAAACAGCCCATTACATGTAAATAATGCATTTGTTATCACTCTTTTTCGCTGCACTACCAATGATCAGAGAAGTTTTCTTCCTAACACCCATATCATCACATACTCTCACTTTTCAAGAGCTATCTCCTTATTGCTTTCCTTGTGGACCTTTTCATGAAATAGACTTTCTTTGGTTTTACACATCTTTGTGTTTTTTCACTGTATATCATCTGTTTCCACCTAATAGACAAATCATCTGGCTAACAACATTCATTACCTAGACTGAAAACGCTATTGTATGGACTAAAAATATAAAAATACATGGAAGTAAACTAAATATAGCCTTGGTTGCTAAACTATAGATTTTCACCAGACAACACAAGACACAGTCATGAACTACTAAACATAACAATAACTTATATATATAATCGCACAAACTCACTCATACACAAGTTCACACACATATAGACAAACAACATTGTGGAGTATATGGTTAGAAAAGAGAATTAAACAGATACGTAGCCTGCCACACTGGAAAGGGGATTGATGTATGCGAAGAGGTGATGAGGAAGTGGAGGAGAATGAAGCAGGCCACTAAGATTGTCGACCTGAAGTTGGCTTATCTTCAGATCCATGGAGATGAAAAACTCTAGAAACATCAATTGGTCCGGTACAAGGGGAAGTTGTATTGCCTGACGAGGTTAGGCTTTGGGCTGAGCTCAGCCCTAAAAATTATGACTGCCGTGCTGAAGACGGTGCTAAGTAAAGACTGTACAGTGGACAAGGCCACTAGTTCGTACATTGACGACATTCATGTGGAGGAAGCAGAGGTGACAACGGAGAAAGTGTGAGGCCATGTCGCAAGGTATGGGTTGACTGCAAAACCGGTGGAGTCCCTGGATGGAGGAGCAACGTTGGGGTTAAAACTATGCCGAGTTGGTAAAGGAAGCCTTGTCTGTAGATGAGGGAATGCAATACCCGAAATTGGAACCAACCTGACAAAACGAGAACTCTTCTCTGTCTGTGGGAGATTGGTGGGACACTATCCAATCGCCAGCTGGCTCAGGATAGCGTGCAGCTTTATTAAACGACAAACAGGCACTGATGGCTGGGAGGGCCGTGTGACGAAGGAGGTCACTAACATGCTACAAGAAATCATCGCGAGAGTGACAAAAGAAGAACCAGTAAAGGGGGAATGGTACATCAGCAGTGGAGACGCGGCGGTGATTTGGTGTGATGCCAGCAGTCTGGCATTGGGCGTCGTATTAGAGATGGAGGGCGTAACTGTGGAAGATGCGGCGTGGTTAAGGAAGAAGGACGACTATTCCCATATCAATGTAGCCGAACTGGAGGCTGCTATGAAAGGAATCAATCTGGCCCTGAAGTGGGGATTGAAAACAATTGAAATCAAATCCGATTCGGCAACGGTAGTTTCATGGATCAGGTCGGCAGTAACTGGCGATAAGAGAGTTAGGACCAGAGGTGCTGCAGAAATGCTGATCAAGCGCAGGCTTGGAGCATGCGCAGATTTGATAGCGGAATTCCAGTTGAAGGTATCTGTAGTGCTGATACCTCAGAAAAGAACAAGGCGGATTCGATGACATGGGTAAAGAAAGCCTGGCTGCAAGAGAGAAAGGAGGTTTCCTCAACATGCTGTGCAGGGGAGGAAGTTAAAAAGTTACATGAAATGCACCACTTTGGTCGAGAACGGACGTTATTCCTGACAAGAGAGGTTTACCCGGAAACCACCGAGAAGGAGGTCAGAGAGGTAGTGGAGCACCGCCAGGAGTGCCAATCGATAGACCCTGGACCATCCAGACATGAAGCAGGAGAGTTACACATTGCAGAGGACTGGAAGCGATTGGCCATTGATGTGACCCATTATCGCCATAAGCTGTATCTGTCGATGGTCGACTGTGGACCGGGGAAGTTTGCCATATGGAGAGACATCAGGGCAGAAGTTGCATGGGCGATCGGAGGGGTCATTGAAGAAATATTTTTGGAAAGAGGGCCGGTTGAGGAACTGTTAATGGACAATGGCCCCGCTTTCCGATCAGAAGCCTTTAAAGATGTGTGTGATAGGTGGGGAATAAGGCAATTTTTTAGGGCAGTGTATCGGCCGAGTGGCAATGGGATAGTGGAGAGGAATCATTGCACCATCAAGGCAGCTGCGGAAAAAAGCAACATTTCACCCATGGAGGCGGTGTTTTGGTACAACATCTCACCAAAAACCAGACAAGATGAGACAACTGTGCCTCATAGAGCCATCTTTGCATATAAGTGGCGGCATCCGTGCAACAAAACGGTAGGAATTGAGGGTGAAGAAGCTACCATTAAAGTGAGTGAGGAGGAGTGGGTAAAGCCCCCCAATGCAAAACGTGCAACTCGCTGGGGGAGGGGGTCGTAACAGGAATGCAGTCAAAGAACAACGTAATGGTGAATGGCGTTCCCCGGCATATCCTAGACCTGCGTCGTGTAACCCTGCTGGTGCACAGTAATGACAGTTAAGAGGAGGAAGTCGATAAAAAAAGAAGAAGCTAACGATGCACCCCAATTCGACTTAGCCCCACATTGTGGTTCTTCACAACTGGACGAGAATGTCTGTAGTGAACATGAAAATGTGAACTCCCAAGAAGTTGTCCCCCAGAGGCCTCATCGTGAGAGGAGGAGGCCTGCTTGGATGAAGGATTATGAAGTGTCTTATTGATCTCAAAGATCAGGAGGGGCGTGTGGGGTATATGGTTAGAAAAGAAAAGAAGAAAAAAAAGAAACGTACCGGGCATATCTGCATCGCTCTTTGGGAAAGAAGAAGGAAAGGATGGCCAGCGCATTTGTATATGCGAAGGGCATCTTGGGAAGGCAGAGCATGATGGGAGAAGCTATTTTTTTTTCCTGTCTCTTCCTTTTTTTTCTAGATAGGAGGATATAAAAGCAGGGGAAAATTCCCTGGGGCAGCAGAGAGAAAAAAGTCGTGAACATCTTCTCTTGAAAAGAATTTTGTATTGATGACATTCGGATTGTGCAGTGTGACATTGGTGGCGAGAGGCCAGGTGTGGTCGATTGGAAAAGAAGAGGGCAGAAACGTGTTGTTGTCGAAAGAGTGACTCACTCCTTCCCGAACCCCAGAACCGAATCCTGATTATAACCAATTTTTCATCTAGACACTTTGAACTCTTATTAACACTTTACTTTTTATTGTTCTAACAAGTTGTAAATAAAATCAATATATTTACATATAAATAGACTTTGTCATTCTTTTGATATTGCTTTTTTCACTATGGTATGACTCAGAACATTAAGGTCAGGACGATTCAGTATTTTCTACTCATGCCAAACTTGTATTTATGGATAAGTAATAATTATTGTTTTGTTGTATATTATATATTAACTACATTCTGTAATTAAATTATGTTATTTTTCTACAATTCAGTTCTTCTATTTATTACTACATTATTGTCTTTGTGACTTCACAGAGTCTTGCTAAAGGATAGAGTAAATATAACTTGGAAATGATTTTAGAATGGTAAGTCACAATAAACTTACTTGTGGTAACAGTATAGAATGGTGCCTTTCCAGTTACAGGATGTGTGAAAAGTGGACTCTCAGCTGAAAGACAAAAACATGCAATTCGGAAATAGCAAAATCTTTGTAAATATTTGAAAATTATTATAACTACATAATAAAATTATTATAACTATAATAAAATTATTATAACTACATAATAAAATTATTATAACTACATAATAAAACTAACAGAGAAATAATTTTAAAATCATACATAAATTGGAAAATGTATTCATTGTCTCTCTGTTTAAAATCTTTGTGATATATTAAAAAATGTTTTTATGCTTATAATCCAGTCAGAACCACATTTTGAGATAAAAATGTTGAAAAAAATGCTTGTTCAGTTTCTAACAAGACCAGTTTTGTACACAAGTTTAACTTAAAATGGTGCTGTCATCAGTCTCTAAGAATAAATTCTTGTTTACAAAATGTCATTTTAGAATTTCGAACCAAGAAATAATTTTATTTTTAAACTTACATAGTAAACTTATTTTCTCAAAATTGAGCTATAAGTTTTTCTACAAAAATATTTGTAACTCGGGGACATGGTGTTCAATGATCAAAAAGATCTTTTATCAAAAATTTAAGTAACAAAAGTTTTTAGAGTTTGATGAAGAAGTTCCAAGGAAATATTCATTCCAGAGGAATCATTTTTACATTAAACATAGGAAACTGAACATTGAATAATTTGATTACTACAAAAAATTATTTTCATTGAAAATGGCATCCAGATACTTACTTCTTTCTTGGAAGCAAGCAACAATTGAAACAGATACAATAACAGTACAATTTTTGACTGGGAAAAATCTTAATGTAATTTGTTTGGATTTTGTTCCGGTTGGGATTTGAACAGCTTTTTGTGGTTTATTGCCCTGCAAACAAATAAATTAAAAATTTATTGGAAAAAATTTCAAATAAAAGAATAAGAATATTATTTCAGAAATCTAAAATAAAACTAACTATAACTATAAATAGAATGATGTGAAAAAAAAACCCAATTCATGTTTGTAACGCTGAAACACTTTTTGACACATGAAGTAGGTTAAGATCGAAAATATCAAAAGCCCTTAAAAAAGAAATACTGCTATGATGAAAACTACATGAAAATAGAGTTCACAAGATAGAAATTATGGGTATGTCTTTTTAGAGAAATTATATCTATCTATCTATATCTATATATATATATATATATATATATATATATATATATATTTATATTTATATAATTATATTTATTTGTTATTTATTTGTTTTTGTTTTTGTTTTTGTGATACTTTTTGAATGAATTCAATTATTTATATGAAAGTGCATTTTTACCTAAATGTAAGTTTGGAATAATTTTCCCTTTGACCAATTTGGTACCCCCAAATGGGGAACGGCATATGTATTGTTTTTAAAATTAATTATCCACTGACACGTGTTTCGTTGTCTATGACTCTTCAGATTGGCTGAATCTAGCTAGAATTCGTTCAAAAAGTATTTAAAAAACAAAAAATAAATAACATCTATGTAAATCATGATATATTCAGCAGTCGCACGAGATTGTCTAGTGGTAGAGGTTTATGCTTCTTACCATGGAGTCCCAATTTTGAATCTCGCTAGATTCAGCCACTCTGATGAGTCATATAATACATCAGCATTTCTAATAATGTTTATTTTAACATTTTGATTGCTGAAATAACATCAGAAATGTTTGATGGTCTTCAAGTCATTCTAATGAATTTGTTTCCTCTTCATCATTTATTCACTTGTGTAGCATCAAAAAGTCTTGATATTCATCACACCCTATCATACTGTCTTTAAATGTCTAGAAGGCCTAAAAGTCATATCCAAACCTCTTACTGGAGGTCTTTCACTATCATATTGATATGCAAAAGTGATGATACTGAAAAACGAATAGACAGTCACCATATATATATGACAGAAAAGACATGATGGGAAAAGATTCAACACTAAGAAAAATATTTTTCCTAAGAGTAATATATGATTATTTATATTTACAGATAAGAATAGTGTTGAAATAAGTTAGAGTATCCCATTAAAGCTGCATTTAATAACATTGAAGCATGCCATGAACCAAAGGAGACCTATCAGAATTTCTATGAAGACGAATCAGGCATTAGCATGAAAGTGGTCAATGCAAAATAATAGGAAATCTTTCAATACTCTTTTCTACTGTTAATAGAGTGATCATACAATTCACAAGAGAGGATAAAGAGTGCACAAAACCTCATTCAGATCAAACCGGGTCCTCTGAAAGAACCTTGCATCTTGTGAAAAGAAATGTTGAAGAGGATCTTTAGTGCAAAGCCTCTGACATTGCAACACAATGTTAGTCAGGTATCTTCACAAGCTGG
>NC_136494.1:42585215-42742715 GCF_053919585.1 Euprymna scolopes
TAGAAAGAAAGCAAGTTTATTACTTCGAAAGCTTGGTACCAGTGAACATTGCAAATTTGTTGATTTCATATTGCCAAGGAGAATGAATCAGTTAGATTTCGCTGACACCATAAAGCTGTTTAAGGAGTTACTCAGACTGAACATGTTTCTTTTCCACAAGAGATGGTCATGTATGAATCTTAAGAAAACTGATGAGCAGGACTACCTGACATACGCGTTAGTAGTAAATAAAAACTGCGATAACTTCAAATTATCGGAACTCACGGTGGACGATTTCAAATGCTTAATCTTTGCACAGGGTCTAGTATCCACAAAAAATTCAGAGATCCAAAGATGCATTCTCTCAAAATTAGAGACAGAACAAAGCCTGACATTGCAGAAATTAGCAGAAGGTTGCCAAAGGGCAATATCACTAAAAAAAGATTACAGAGATATAGAAGAAGCAGGAGTAGCATAGATTAGGAAGATTAAAAAACCTTTCAGAAACTCAAGACAAAGAAATTTTGAGACTAGTCAAAATTCAAAAAAATACTCAAATTATAAATACTCAAATTATAAATACTATTATTATAATAACTACAGAAAACGAAATTATGATAATAGTCAATATAATAACTACAGAAAACGAAATTACGATAATAATCAAAGGAATTATAAAAAGACGGTATCAGGTAATAATTGCAGAAAATGTGGTGAAAAACATTTGGAAAAGGATTGTCCTTACAAAAATATCAGGTGCTACAATTGAGATAAAGTTGGACATACGAGTGTTTGCTGCAGAACAAAAAATAGAGTAAATCAAATGAGAACAAACGACAAAGGGAAAAAAATAATTTACGAAAATATGTATCAGTAAATATTTTTGACAAACAAGTGAAATTTCAGCTTGACTCTGGATCTGATTTGTTGTTAATAAACGTCAACACTTGGAAAAAGCTGGGTAAACTGATTCTTCAAAAGTCAAATAAAGGTGTACGAACAGTGACAGGAGACGAAATAAAATTCGAAGGAGAGGTCATCCTGCCCATTAATTTAAATGGCACGATGAAGAAATTGAAAATCTTCGTAATTAAAGAAAGTGAGAATTTATTGGGAATTGACTGGATTGAAAAAAGAAATTGCCAGAAATATTTACTACTGGACTAGGAAGATGCAATAAATTTAAGGCTTCATTCGAGCTAAAAAAAGGATGCAACACCAGTGTTTAAGAAAAAAATGGAATGTACCGTTCACCGGTTTAGACAAAATAAATAGCAAGCTAGATAGACTCGAAAAAACAGGCATCTTATCGAAAATCGAAACTAGCATCTGGGTAGCCCCTACGGTGTACGTAAAAAAAAGTCAGAACAAATTTGAGTCTGTGCAGACTTTTCTACGGGCCTAAACGATGAATTAAAATACCACCACTACCCTTTACCAAGCCCTGAGGAGATATTTGGCAGACTAAATGGTGGCAAAAATTTTTCAAAAATAGATTTGTTCGACGCCTATTTACAAATTCCGATGGAAGAAGAATGCTCAAAGATATTAACACGCACAAAGGGTTGTTCAAATACAACTGTCTACCCCTCGGGATCAAAGTTGCGCCGGCGATTTTCCAACAAGCAATGGATACAATGCTGAATGGAATAGATTGTGCTTCTAAAAGAAGTATTCACAAGAATAAATGAATATGGATTCAAGGTGAAAGAAAACAAATGTGAATTTTGTTAAGAAGAAATAAAATATTTAGGGCAAATAATAAAGACGATCGATGCCCAGACCCGGAAAGATCGACAGCAATTAAAAACATGCCGGCGCCACATAACGTGACAACTCTACAGAGTTTCTTAGGTCTCGCAAACTACTACCAAGTATTTATCAAAGGAATGCAAGACCTAAGAGCTCTGCTTAACGAGAAAGAAACACCATGGATATGGACAAAAGAATGTCAAGACGCATTTGAGAAAATTAAAAAGACGCTGACGTCCGATCTATTTTAACCTATTACGACCCAAAATTAGAAATAAGTGTTGCGAGCGATGCGAGCTCGTATGGTATAGGCGCATGTATACAGCATATCCTGCCAGATGGATCGAAGAAACCTATAGCTCACGCCTCAAGGACACTACTTCCGGCAGAAAAGGCTTACTCTCAAATAGAAAAAGAGGGGTTAAGCATTATTTTCGCGGTGACAAAATTCCACCGTTACCTGTACGGGAGACACTTTATACTAGAAACAGATTACAAGCCCCTAGTGACAATCTTCAGCTCAAAAAAGGGCTTGCCAGTATATACGGCAAATCGCCTACTCCGTTGGGGTACAATCTTGCTAAATAACATCTGGGTTCGAAAAAATAGGTCATGCGGATGGCCTGTCAAGGCTTATACCGAAAATGGAGGAAACCCTTGAAGAGTCAGTAATTGCAGCTATACGTTCCAATTATGAGGAAAAAAACATGGTGGCAAATATAATAAAAGAATTACCAGTCACGTTAACCGATATAAAAAGGGAGGCTGAAAATGACGATGTCATCACAGACATAAAGAAAAAGATAAGGGAAAATGATGGAAAAACGCAAAGCATATTTTCCGTATGCAATGATGTTTTATTATATAGTGAAAGAGTAGTTATCCCGAAAAAGAAAAAGATCTTACGTGATTTTCATACAGGACACCCGAGTATAAATAGGATGAAGGTACTTATGTGGAGTTATGTTTACTGGTGTAACATGGATGTGGATATTGCACTAACAGTAAACAAGTGTAAAGGTTGTGCGTTAGCCGCAACGGCACCACTGATAGTCCATAAACCTTGGAAAAAAACTGACCATCCATGGTCACACATTCGTATAGACTTTGTTGGACCGACTGAAGGACAATACTACCTAATCGTAGTAGATAGTTTTTCCAGATTGCCTGAAGTAAAGCGTTTCAAGAACCCGATGACAAATAACACAATAAGTTTTCTGCATTAAATATTTGCACGTTTTGGTGTGCCAGACATTATAGTCACAGATAATGGAACACAATTTACGTCAAGTGATTTCAAGGACTTTTGTGACACTTTTCAGGTAAAACATATAACTACACCACCGTTCCATCCTGGATCAAATGGATTAGCAGAAAGGTTTGTAGACACGATAAAACGTGCACTTAGAAAATCAATAGAGACCCCAACGGATAAAGCATTACAACAATTCCTGCAAATATACAGGATAACTAAGAACCCAAATACACCATCGAAATTATCGCCAGTAGAATTAATGTTTGCTAGAAAAATAAAATCAGCATTTGATTAATTAATACCAAAGCAAGCAATCGTTCATCAAACTACGCACACATCACGTAAAAGGTTTAAACCTGGTGATCGTATATATTTTAAATGTATGAAAAATAATATTTCATATTGGGAGTTTGGTATGGAAGATAAACGTATCGGCGACTTGGTCTGCATGATAAAAGGTGCAAAAGGGATATACAAAAGACATCAAAATCAATTGAGAAAACGTCATATAAAAGACAACGAACATGACAAACCTGATGAAAAGGAAGATCCAATTGATATACTATATGAAGCGTTTGATATCGAACCAGCACAAACCATGCCCGAACCAAGAAGATCGGGAAGGAAAAGAAAGTTTACAGGAGCAATTATAATGAACTCCAAGAGAAAAAGATATTGAAACCTACACGACTTCAAATCTTGGGAGGGGGTGTTGTGGAGACGCCCACTAATTAACATGAGTGAGGGTGAGTGAGATATATAAAGGTATCAATCACCAATACCGGGGGAGTTCTACAAAGACCGCCAAATAGGCAAGACACCTATGTTGCCTCCAGTAAGACATGCAACACGCCACCTGCCGGAATATCTCCAACTGAACTATATCTGAACACATGTAAATATGTATATAACTTTTCTGTCTAATATATTATTGTATACCTTTACTTTCCGTGTTCTTGTTAATTATTTGTGCAGACACAACATATATATATATATATATGTATATATATATATATATATATAAATTTAAAGGAGATTAGAACAATAGTCTAAAGAGCAGAGTGTATTTTAATGTAATAGTAAAATTACTAGTTTAATTAAAATACAGGGAAAGAAAAAGTGCTCGTTGTAATTTAGATATATAATAAGCTCGATAGGTAAATATCCTAGAGCTAATTTAATATTTAGTAATGTGATTGATAATTTAAAAATCAAATTATAATTAAATTAAAAATCCGTTTCATAAGAAGGAACAACAACAAAATCAATAATTTGTACGATCGTTTCGGAAAACAGTGTTTTTATTGTGGTAGACATCAAGTTACGGACAATAATTTTTACATATAGTGTTTTTAACAAACAAAGTTTCCTCATCAGCAAATATTTCACCCTTATTTGGGTATATATATATATATATATATATATATATATATATGCATATATATATACCCAAATATATATATATATATATATATATATATATATATACCCAAATTATTTGGGTATATATATATATATACCCAAATAAGGGTGAAATATAATTGAAATATATATATATATATATATATATATATATATATATATATATATATATATATACCCAAATAAGGGTGAAATATAATTGAAAAATCATATTTTTCTCATAAATATTTCGGTTGAGCACTGTCACAAATGTATCTCACCCGCTGCTTATTTGGCTATAAAGTGAGGTTCGCTGTCTGTTTGTTTGTAAACAAGCAGCTCAAGCACTGTAAAAGTGATGGGCGAATATTTATTTAATAGACTTTTGCTGAAACGTTTATGAGCACCGATCCATGGTCCAGTGGTTATATATATATGTATGTATGTATATATATGTTTTTGGGAAAAAATGAAAAAAATATGGTTTTTCAATTATATTTCACCCTTTTATTTATACCAATCGTTTTATTTATGAAGCTCGATGTATGTTAAATTTAACAACAGAGCATATATAGATGGATGACATAACAGCTACATTCCAAGTACCAATAAATTTTTTACCAATAATTTTTTTTTACCAATATATTTTTTTACCAATAAATTTTTTACCAATATATTTTTTTACCAATATATTTTTTACCAATAAGGAGAGTTCAGATTACATTTAACTATGGTCGATGTATTTAATTTTTCAGCTAATATACCAACAAATACAAAAAATAGAAAATAGTTGCATAAGGATCCCAAGGAAAATTAATAACAAAATGTTTATAATTCAATTTATTGTTTTCTTAATTATTTTTACACATGAATAAAAAAGATAATCAGAAAAGAAGAATACAACAGGATTTACTTTAAAAATACAACAGGATTTACTTGCCCTTACAATTAATACACAAAATATGTTTCAAAATTTTTCAAATTTCAAAGGTACAGAAAATAATTACTTCTCTTTTTTATTATTAACAAAAGATTAACATGACTTGTTTACAAAGAAACCAAAATGCATTCTAATGGATTTAATATCATAATTAATTTTATTTTAGATAGAACTTTAAAAATTTAGTTTTAATTCATGCTGTTAGGTTTTAGATTTTTTTTTTTAAATAAATATTTGATAATTAGTAAAAAATATTTTTAAAAATAAATATTTGATAATTAGTAAAAATATTTTTAAAATAAATATTTGATAATTAGTAAAAATATTTTTAAAATAAATATTTGATAATTAGTAAAAATATTTTAAAATAAATATTTGATAATTAGTAAAAATATTTTTTAAAATAAATATTTGATAATTAGTAAAAATATTTTTTAAATAAATATTTGATAATTAGTAAAAATATTTTTTAAATAAATATTTGATAATTAGTAAAAATATTTTTAAATAAATATTTGATAATTAGTAAAAATATTTTTTAAATAAATATTTGATAATTAGTAAAAATATTTTTAAAATAAATATTTGATAATTAGTAAAAATATTTTTTAAAATAAATATTTGATAATTAGTAAAAATATTTTTTAAATAAATATTTGATAATTAGTAAAAATATTTTTTAAATAAATATTTGATAATTAGTAAAAATATTTTTAAATAAATATTTGATAATTAGTAAAAATATTTCATGTGCAATTAGTTATCTCATAATTTTATTATCAGATTGACAAGAAAGTTCTTGCGGTTTTTTTTTCTTTTAAATTTAGATGAACATATTTCAGTTCAAAAAAAAATTTATTGATCGAAATAAGGACCATTAGAATCAACACACTTTTGCCAACGCAAAACTAGTATATTTATGCCAGGAAGATAAAAATCTTGCGTTCCAGTGCTGATGAAGTCACTGAAGGAATTTTTGATATCGCATAGATTTTTTAAGCATTTCTTATGCAAAAAATTGTTGAGATGCTTGAAAAAAAGTCGGTAGGTGAGAGGTCTGGAGAGTATGGCGGATGAGGCATAGTTTCGTATCCCATTTCGTTCAAATTCTGCAGGGTTGGTTTAACAAAGTGCGGTTAGGCATTTTCATGCACAAGAATTGAGTCTTTTCTGTTGACTAATGCTGAGTGTTTGTTGTTAAAGTTTCTGATGCATTTCATCCCTTTGATGACAGTACTTCTCAGCGTAATGAATGAGATCAGGCACAGACCATCAAACAGTCAGCATGACCTTCTTTCGGTGCAACTCTGACTTTGGGAAGTGTCGTGGAGCTTCGTCGCCATCTAACTACTGAGCTGAGCATCGCCCATTGTCATAAAGAACCCATTTTCATCACAAGTCACAATCCTGTCAAGAAATGGGTCTTTCTTGTTTCATTAAAAAAGGGAAAATGACACTTCATAACAGCGTTTCTTTTGGTTGTCAGTCAATTTGTGAGGCACCCATTTATCAAGTTTTTTGTCTTTCCAATCTCTCTCAAGTGGTTGGAAATCTTCGTATACGTTACGTCTAATTCAGAAGCAAGTTCTTGAAAAGTTGTGTATGGATTGGCTTTGACTAAGGCTCTTAATTGATTGTTGTCAACATCCGATGGCCGACCACTATGCTCATCATCTTCAAGACTCTTGTCGTAGCCACAAAATTTCTTCAACCAACATTGTGCTGTGCGTTCAGTAGTGGTTCCTGGGCCAAATGCTTCATTGATATCATGAACTGTTTCAGCAGATTTTCGGTCTAACTTGAATTGAAATTATAAAATTGTGAGAATTTTTTTTTCCATCTTATATTCTACATTCTGAAAAGAAGAGATAATTGTTTTAAAACAATTGTAATTTAATCAACTAGATAGAGTGAAAAGCGTTTTTTAAAGTGATATATAAAGTAAGGGTATCATAACGAAAACGTATTTGAAGATACATAATTTGAAATCAAAATTTTAAATTCCGCAAGAACCTTCTTGTTAACCGCATAATATAAAGAATCACTAAGGATGATACTTCTTGTTAACTGCATGATATAAAGATTATATTTTTAGAACCACTAAGGATGATACTTTGAATAACATTACTAAACATTATTGCCAAATTCTTGTTATTTTTCTGACTTGTTTTGAAAGCTTGCTGCATGTACAACTAACATTCTGCCTGCCAACATCTACATTTGCAACTCGACAAATAACTATTCTCTTACAAAATATATTGATGCTACTAGCACCAAATATTTATCAAATCTGATCATTGTCTGAACTGACTTGAATATGATAGAAACATGAATTACTTACAAATGATTTCTTTCTTGGCACCTGTTGGAATCAATCGAAAATGTAAAATGAGAAATGCTTGAGTAAAGGAAATAAAATTAAATAAGGAATTATTTTGCATTAAATATATGAATAATTTATATAATTTTCAACTAACTGTAGATTCATAAATTAACACACAAAGTGTTGCGGTTCTAAGAAAGGGTCATAAAGAAAGACTCGAACAACGGGTTTAGGTAGAAAAGAATATATTGTACAAAAAAGTGAATACAAAGAAAAGTTGTAGATATTTTCTGACTGTTAAGTAAGTCGGTCTGTAGAATTGCATCACGATAATTCCTCACAAGAGTATAAAAATTGGAGGGAGGGGGAGTTATAATGATTAGAATAGTCCATTATGAATAAAAAGGTAAGTCAACATTAATACACAAGCATTAGCAAACACTTCCAAAACATGAAGACACGAATTACATACAAAAAAATGTTAACATTTATGAACATTCCAATCAAACAAAACTCTAAAAAACGGACAAATCAAATAGTTCTAGTTGTTAGGAAGACCTCAACATTAATACTCTGCACACCTATTTTAAAACATGAAACTGATAGATCACCAAAGATGTGATTTTAAAATGAATTGTGTTTTTAATTAAATAAACCATCATAAACAGAATTTAGTCGTTTTCGATAACTTCGTTTTATTTATTTAAAGGATATCTAATTGGCAATTATTTTTACTATAAAAAAGAGAGAATTTATTCTTAAAATATATAGATTGTTACAGTAGATACGTAAACTAAAACACTTATTTTAATTTAAAAGTATTTAGCTGAAAAGTAGTTTTACAATAGAGAAAAAAAGGAGAATATGAGAAGTGAGCCTTCCTGAAAGTTCCACAGAATCATCCTGCTTATTTTTTCATGGAAGAAACAAAAATGGGGAATAGTTACATTTATATATGCAATTTCATCTTCACCAGCACAATATAGACTAAAAATAGATTCTACTTGTTTAAATATACACTTGTTGAAGTATCCATTTCTTGTGAGTCTCTCAACTGTTCCTCAATGCATGGATTTTAGAGCTGTATGGGATAGGGGAATCATGGAAATAGGATACACAGACAATTTTAACCTTTATACTTTATAAATATATATATTAGTGGCCTGGCAAGACCAAAGGGAAGACAACCGAAGCATCAAAACTGAAGCTGCTTGACAGGATACTATATATACAAATGTAGGAAAATTTGGGCATATTTTATTGGTTTAAAAATATGTTTTTTTTAACCAATTTTATCAATAGGATAGGATTATAATTTGCAAAAAGCCTGCAAATTTTCATGTATTTTCAGATATAAGCATTTCAATATTCAATTGGGCTACGAGTATAGATATATCCATACCACCTTTTTTGGCAATTTTATAAGTTCGAAATCTCAGTGACTATTAATCATCATTCAATAAAGGCTCGTTGGAAAACTAATGACTTGAATTGTATAGAGAGCTCTATGACAATATTGGATTGGGTTTCTAAATTTTTCAAGAAAGGATTGATATTGTTTGGATTATTCGGACTATTATTCTTATTTTAAGTTTAATTCACACAACATTTCAGTTGATGTAACTTTTGACCATCTTCAGGTGTCTCTTGTTGAACTCAGGAATTTTCTCTGGAACTCCGAAAATCTGGACAAAATTTCGAATGAAACCCTTTTTTTAATCAATAAGAGTAGTATGCTCTTCTTCCGTCATTCATAATCGATTAGAAATCTTAAATGACTTAACAAATAAAATACTAGCAAAAATTCATTTTTAAGTGAAAAATTCAGTTCTAAGGGAGAAATTTAGTTCTAAGTGAAACTCTTCTAGAGATTGAAGGTTCAATACTCAGTATGGATGATACAAAGAATACAATTACGAATTACGCAATGAAAGCATGCTACCACAGTGGATTAAATAAAGAGTTCTGTTCGATATTCCACCCAGATTCCCAGGTTTGACAGAAAGATTCCAGAGTTCGACAAGATACACCTGAAGAAGGTCAGAGGTTATATCAACCGAAATGTTGTATGAAAATGAGAACAGTAGTGTGAAAAATTAAAATAATATGAATACATTTTTGTAGTCATAAAGTTTGAGTTTTTTTTTAAGAAGGAGAAACATCAAATTTAAAAGTATAATCAATTTATGCAATTCATTTTCCATGCTTCAACAGTTTTCATTTGGTCATTGTCGATCATTTTTGACCGATCAGAGTGAGGAGCATCTCTCATGGAAAAATTTCCTTTTTGGAATCAAGCACGTACATTCTGTAACAACAATCTTCGCATTTACATGGCATATCTTTATGCAGATTTCTGTAGATTTTCTCCCTTTTCTGTAGTAAAAAAATCATCAGATGTATGTCGTACTCTGCTTGATCTTCCATTTCAAGGATTGAAACACATACAAAAATGTAAGAACTCCCCTGCTTAGAAGTTTATTACACACTTACGTCAACATACTTGTTACACTAAGTACAGGATTTGAAGAATAGAAATATAGAACAATCTTTAGTAAGCTGAAAAGATGACATTAAAAACAAACTTTTTGAACAAACCAATATTTAATATCCTGATAAAGTATATAATAACAATAGATAGTATGATTGTATAGCATTCTCACCTGGTACAAAGCATCCCATAATAGACACACTGACAATCAACTGACAGTCGGGTTTGATGGGATAGAAATGAAGTTTTACAGTGTTGGCTTTATGACCAAATGGAATCTTTACAACATCCTCTGGGCCATTATTATGGATGGTTTTAATGGACTAAATCAAAAGAAAAACACAACATGATTTTAAAAAGCTTTTCGCACCTATTTGATAAATGGCCATATGGTGTCTATTTGAGACTTCACACTTTAATGTCAAAGATTTAACATGCTGGGAATATTTTTTCTGGCACTGGTTTTGTCTGATCACCAGATTCTTTGAAATATTTCATGTTTCCTTATATTTTATTTTGTTTTGGCACAAGTGAAAATCTCACAAGTTTATCAAAACTTTTGGAGAACAAACATTGAGAAGTTTTTAACTAAAAAAAAAACTTTCATTTACATTTAAAATACCCAGAACATATGAGATTCTACTTTTTTAGGCGATTATGTGTGAGCACACTGAAATGTTATTTTAGAATTTAGAATGGGGGTTCAGTTGTGCATATAAATATAATGTAACTGATCCCATTTCGGTACATTATAACTTTAAGCAGTTAAATAATTTTTACCACTAATTCTAAGGCAGATCAGCAAAATCATAAAATCACATGTAATTGCTATATTTCCCATATTGCCACCTGTACTTAGGGTTAGTAAAAGGAAATGGGCATGGTTTTTATGACTTAACAATACTATATATTAATACAATAGCATGTGTGTTATTTATTTTGTGTGCTACGATTACATCCGAGTGACTGTTGTTTAATTGTTATGGATTCCCATTTCTTATAATAAATAATTTTACCAAGAATTCTTCAAAAGTTTTGGTTTCAATTTCGATTATAGCTGATGGAACTCCAGTGATCCACTTATTTTTATAAATAATTTTATAAAGAATTCTTCATACATTTTGGTTTCAGATTCGATTATAGCTGAAGGAATTCCAGCTGATGCACCCAAGTCATATGGATATATTTTTTTATTTTTGAAATTGCAACTTTATAATATATAAAAATCGATAGAACATTAACTCTATAATGATATATACGAAATCTGCAAGAATTAAAATATCATATTTAAGCATACTTTACGACCTGGCTACTTTTGCAGTTTTAACAAGAGTTACAATAATATCAGAGCATCTCTATTTGTGCCATGAATACCAACATCAATATATTACATATGAATGAGTCCCCTGTAGAATTTCCACAGGTCCCGCTAGTTATTATTATTTGCATCTCGTTTTTGTTTTTATTTTACAGCAAAGCAAATTAATTTAATAACCCACCAAATTTATATAATTAAAATAAAATTTAAACACAAATAGTTAACGAAGTCCAACAAAATAGTTAACGAAGTCCAACGCCCTCTCCATGTTAAAAATGGTTTTCTAAATAGTAACATTATTATTTAGAAATTCGTTCATAACAATCAGAGGGGAAGCGTTGTTAATATTTTGTTCTTACATTGTTTTCTCATTTTATCTACAAATCGTCGACTATTTTCAACTGTTTATGAAAACTTTCAAGTAGCATGTTGTACACTAAAGACGATCTGATACAATTTGGCTTTGTTTAAAATCAAAATAAACCTTTTGTTGTCTTTCAATTTGCAATACATTACAAGGAAAACATTTGAGAAAAAATATACCCGGAAATTATCTGGGTGTATAATGTAATAATTTGAAAATTTACAAAAAAAAAAAAAAAAAAAAAAACAATAAATATCTAATTAAATATTTATACATATCAAAAAAATCGGAATTGGAATCAGAAATGGAATCGAAATCGAAAATTTAGAACAGAAGCGGTAATTGGATTGAAGTCGGGAAAAATTTTGGAATCGTCCCATCACTAATATATGCATATATATATGGAGGTATATTTGGTAAAAACAGGGAAAAGTGCTCAATACATTAGTAGAGATAAATATGTTTTTGTTTCAACCTCGGGAATTTTGCTTAAATCATTACAAGTTGCTTCATTGGACAGGACAATAAAATTATCCTGCCAATCTCATCAGACAATCTAAGCCAAAACTTAAATAATAAATTAATATATATATATATATATATATATTGAAACTTGGCTACCTAGGCAACAGTCAGCGCTTTTCACTGTTACACTATTTGGCTGCTGCTAAGAGCTAGGTATGTGAAATTACAGTGTTTAAACATTTGTCTTGAAAGTATTTAAACTATAAAGCTGTTCAAGATGTTATTTAAAAAAATCTTAATTCCCCTCATTGAAAAATCTTCCTATTTTGTAAGTCAGTCAAATTTTTGGAGTTGTTATAGTAGTTTACTTCCAAAATTTAACACTGGTCTTCACAAAGAATTTTGGCTTTACTTTTTTTTTTAGGCTCCTTCAGTCTTTGACAGACTATGGATACCCACGTAGGGATGCCTGCACATGAAATTTATGTGGCAGGTGGTGTGCCATCCCGAACCACACCTCTTTTGAGTAGACATTGTTAAATACAAGCGAGTGAAGTGTATGTACAGGACAACTGGAAACAAATGCTGAGATAAGCGGAGAGCATATACAGTGTCTACTAGTTTACAAGTACTATAGTATTAATGCTTTTGTAGGGATCATTAGTTGTTTGCCATGAAAATTGTTTTGGGGATTTAAAACAAAACAATTATTTTATCATAATTCCCCAACAACCTTTCTCCAAATATAAAACAACAGCAAAGCAATCCTGATACCATATTCAATTTCTGCTTTGTATCAGTCTAACTTATTTTACTATTGACAAAAACATTTTACTAACATGTATGGTACGTCCTTGCTCTATGACATAAGAATATGCATTAACTATTCCCCAAACTATTTTATTTTAATTACACTATTAATTAACCTTCCTTGATTATTTTTATTTTATATATATATATATATATATATATATATATATATATATATATATGGAACATACATTCTCTCAGTCAATGAAATAAACTAACATCCAATTAGGAATTTCATTTTTTCTATTTTAATCAAGAGAATAGAAATCATTTAAAAATCGATATTTGTAACAAACCTGGCCATCCGAGAGAATGATATCGAATTTCTTTACATATTTTGATCGAAGAAGATGAATTGATCCTCCATAGATGAAGGCATCCCCAACAGAAAAGATGGCAGTTCGTTTTTTATCTCCAGGTTCAGGTTTCCATCCCTTTCCACCTGGTCGGATGGCATTTGTATCTTCTACGTTACTGGAAACCTTTATGTTGAGGTAATTTATAAGAGAATCATCAGCCAAGCCATCAACAAGTTTACATGGCGATTCTGTAAAACGAGAAGAAACTTTAGTTATCAAACAGCAATGTAGATAGTTTATTGGAAGAGAGTAAATCTATGTATACAAGTTTATATTTAAAAAATATTGGCACACCAGTTCTCAGCAGATCTGATTACCTTTTGGTTAAGATCAAAGTAAATGTATTGCGACGGAATTATTCTAGTTAAGAGTAAAGAGACGATGACTACTGATAGCTTCACTTCCCAGACATTTGATAACCTTGTGCCTAATTTGTTAAGTTGTAATTTTACATTATTGCAAATAAATCATTTAAAGTGTAGTATCTGTTCTAAAAATGCGCTTTATCTGTTGTATCAATGAAGGAAAAATCCTCCTAGATTGAGACAATTTTAATTTTTGTCACAATTCAGTGCCCCTTTTGAAGGAGTTAGATTTTTTCCACATTAAAAATTAACCCTATCTAAATCTGCCTTCATGAGAAGCAAGTAAATAGGGATAAGCTTTCATGAAATCATCAAAATTAAGCAACTTTGAGGCTGGTTAGTACCTAGATGGGTGACTATTAAGAAATACTAAGTGTTGTAAATAAAACACTTCATCCAGGTGTATAAATAGGTATCAGCTATTGATTGCAGTATATAACTAGCAGCAGACTAACATTCTATCAGGCCACCCATTCTACTTATTCTATAAAACTGAGGATAAGCATCAATTCTAGACATTTGGGTTTAGAAAGAAACTTATTTTAATATGATCTTTTTCAATAAATATTAAGAGTCACCATTATCAAAACCCAGAGGTCACTCGAGAGTTATATGTTGAACAATGAAGAACACCATCAGAGGATTGGAAACGATGGTTGGCATGGACAGAATTTGGTTATTTAAGAGGACAACAAGTATTTGTTAACATTGCATTTGTAAACGAACATGTTGTAGCCAGTTACAAAGTTAACCTGTGGTGACGTTTTCTATAGGTGGGAAGTTCAAGAAAGAAATTTTACTTATGGAAGTTCCATTTGGTTTTCGGTTCATAAAAAGGGAAAGGAAAGTTCTTTACAGTGGTTGGAGTTAGATGAGTTCTTGTGATTTTTACAGGGGGAACTAGAGATTGCGTATCTCATCTACCATGAAAACTAGAAGAAGACCATTGGTCTCTTTTTTGAGAAAAGAATTGTAGGGAAGAGAAGTGATCATCCCACCACTAGATTGCAAAATCAATTTTCTACTTTATCAAGGCAAGGAAGAATGTTCTGAATGGCACTTCTCCATATATGGCAGTAGAACTCCATTCTTAAGGCATATCTGACTTATACAGGTAGAAGATTTTGTCAGGAATGAGTTACTTTTTCGAGCTCTAGCATGAGAGATGTCTGCTGTTCAGGTATTTGTTACCTACTTTTATGCTACTATTTAAATACCTGCAGACAGTATTAGGTTAGAATATGATAATAACAAAACAAAAATGAAATAATTTAGTAATATTCAATTATGATTAAATTTAATTAATTCAACTCCTTATTTTTAATTATTCAAAAATCAGATTATGGATAGCAATAGTATTTAAAGATGAAATTAGATGAATTCAAAATAATTGTAAAAGAAATTAAGATCGCATTTTTTGTGAACTCTTGGATGAAATATTTAACAGAATTTGATTTGTATCATAATATTTTATTAACAGTGGAAATGTTTTGTCCGCTGTTTTTTTATGTTACAATTGTGCTTTGATATACAACCATGAAACAAATTACCTGTTGGAGTTGTGATCAATTCTGTCGTGGAACCTAAAGGAAACAATAAGATAATTATTATTTAATGATATTTAAACATAATAAAACATGACAGCATAAATAGAAGACATTTTGATTGCTTCTGGATATCCCCACAATTATAATACTAACACTATGATAATCTTGTTTGGTGTTTTGTTTTTGCATGTTGAATGTTCTAGATGATGGCAAGAAGGATGAATGAAACAAGAAATATCAGGAGAAGAGGGAGAGGAGGAGGAGTAGTAAAAGTGTTAGATAATGAAAGTCAGGGAATGAAAGAAAAGGAAAAGAAGAAAAGGAAGAGAAGAAAAGAAAAAGAAGAAAAGGAGAGTAAGAGAAGAATAAATGTACAATTTTAACCCAACGTCTCATAGATTGCCGAGTATTTACATAAATGTTGATGGGTAAATGTTTCTATGATAATTACTAAAAGTTTGTTTTATTAAATTGCATCTTCTTGTAATTAATATTCATCAGATGAGAATCCACTTAAATACTTTGATGAATGTTATTTGAAAGATCTTAGAAGATATTTGAAAAGTTAAATCACAGTTATTAATTACTAATTGTGCATACCTGGCATTGTCTGAGATACAATGAAATGATTTTAATTTTTAATTTTACAAAAAAAGAAATAAAATTTATGTTGTAAGGTAGACAACTCCTATTGTATTTTTCAATTATTGATTTATATTTTAGGTGATTATTTAAAAATATTTTATATTGCCAGTTATCTGAGTCGGCCTAAGTAATTAAAAATAAATTATAGGGAAATACATTATTATATTGCCAATAACATGTGCAACAACAACAAATTAAAATTTGCTGGTTAGAAGCAAAGTTAGATTTGTCAGTTTGAATACTTTTTTAAAAATGTTTTGACTTTAAAAATCTGACAAAATAACCTTGCATGTTTGATTTTAAAATGATATTTATGCATATCAGCAATTGATGTTTCTATTTCAAAATAAAATAATACTGTGATTCAGGATTCTAGTAAACAATATAAACAGGACAGAGTTTTGCATTTAATTAATTAATTCTGAGAATTGAAAATGTCATATTTACCTGCTTGAAAGCATCCACTAATAGATACACTCACAACTAATTGGCAGTCTGGTTTGATTGGGTAGAAATGCAATTTGATAGTATTAGCCTTCGTACCAAAAGGAACTTTGACAACATCATTTGGACCATTGTTCATTATCTTTTTGGATGTCTGTAAAAGAAATGTAACATATTAGATTAGAATACACATACATTCATTATAGAAACATTTACTAATGAGGCGTGTTGTGAATCTATAAGAAATAAGTTTGAATAATGAGCTTATGGCCATATTTAGTTGAAACATCTGAATCACCAGCATTAAGTAACATTGAGCATAGTCAGTATTTAAATGGATGGCCATTTTAAAATATCAGGTGCTATGACTTGAAAAAAAGATGTCTGTAAAGTTTTTATTTACTGCCCCCCTAACACTCGCCCCCAGGAAGGCTGAGTTAGACAGGTCAGTTTTTAATGTGGGAAAAAATCCATCTCTCCAAAAAACGTGAACTCTAAATTGAAACAAAATAAACTTGCTTCAGTTTCGAAAATTTATTCACTGAATGAAGGTAACAGATTAAATGTGATATCAGAGCAGATAATATATGAGGGATCGTGTAAATGTCCCCCCCCCCCAACTCTGGTTTGAATGAAATAGTAGCATGGTAAACTAAATTGTTGCAGAACAAAAACTCTAAATAACACCAGTACTTCTCTGATTATTCCAGCATTGCTTCTGATCGTTCTAAAATTCTACTTGTTACTTCGGGTCAATTTAAAGATTGTATAACTTTTGCTTCATTATAAACTCCTTATCATGTAAGCAGCCTGTCAGAGAGTATCCGTAATCCCTTATGACAGAAGGGAGACACTCAAGTTGAATGATTAGTTATCAACTGTCCCTAAATTTTTTATAATGTAAATATATTAAAGATTATCATTTAATTTCTAGGTATATATTTGTGGATGCTGCTGCAAAAAATTATGATTTTATGCATGTGTACTGTCATACAGTTTCTGTACTGTTAAAAAAACATGCACACAGCTAAAGCTCGTTTTTGTACTAAGCCAAATTAGTAGGATTATTAGACTTCATTTTAATCTTGTTCAACTTTGCAATTGTTTGTTGTAAAATTCCGATACAAACAAATGAGTTGGTAAAGACTGAGAGAAACACACAATGAATCAACCAATAAGGTAATAAACGTACAAGTATTAAGGGTCTATACAATAAACAATATGGGAGTCGAGAGTAAAGATGGCTGTTCATGTACTTATCTTTCTGTGGTAAGCTCAAATCCGTAGTTTGCTATGTGGAGTCGTATTTATAATTGGTGATACCTCAGCATTAGGGGTAACAGGTTCTTCCATTACAATAGTAATATTTTTAACAAGCAGTCAAAAGTTGTAGCCTATTTGATGTCTGCAAAATTGATTAACCAAATAGATAATTTTTGTCAATTGATCATTTGATACAATTTTTAATGGTAAATTTTGAACTGAGTTGAGTGTCTGTTCAAGTTGAATAAATGCCACAAAATGGGAAAATATTTGAGAACCAATAAATCAGGATTGTATCTTTAAAAAAAGCATCAGTTCTATCAAATGATTTGAATATATTTTCCAAAAGCCCAAGAATTTTTCAATTCAGATTTAAAATGTACATAACCAACAAGGTTATTGAAAAATTTTTTGAACTTATTCATAAGGAATTCTGACAAGCCGCCTACCAGCTGTATCATATAAGTAGAGTAATAGAGTCTTTTTAGGTCTAGTCTGGAACAATAAACATTCATAGCAATGAATACTCTGTACATGAGATAATCTCCAATTCAAAAAAAGGTTTTGACTGTTTTACTTGAACAATAGATCCTACAACTTTTTCTTTTAACTAATTTTTCTGATTCAGTCTGTAAATCTAAGCGTAACAAAAATAATTAACATTTATATTAGTAAATGTTAGTAGTAAATTAGGTAAATCCCAACTAATTAGGTTTATCATCACATCCCATTTAATGTCCATTTTACGCACGTATGTAAATGGCATGTGTTGAATGGCTTTGAGAAATTGACCTTCAAACTAACCTATCTCTATCTATCATATTTTCACAAACTTCTCCTAACAACTGACTTGCTACCAAGAACTCTTATCTATGCTTACAATTTGACCATAGCAATGGCATCGTCAGATTGAAGCTTGTTTTTAAAATCTAGAATGCCTATTCATCACATCATTCTCATATCATTTCTTTTAATCTAAAACATCCTCAATCTTTACTAGCCAAGTTTCACTTCCATACATCATAACAATGCACACATACATGATAGTGGACAGCATTTCTAATATCCTAAAATTGTACTAGTTTTTGTAGGTTAGTTAATTAGTTAATTAATAACCTTTGATAGCTAATTATGAATCAAGTAAAAAAACATACTTTTCTTGTTTCAAATAAAATTCATATTGGAAGGCATATCAACAATTAACAAAAAAGATAAACCAATTAAAACATGCTTATAGTTTACCACAAAGAGACCGAGAAGACATGTTTGCTTTATTTACATGATGCGACACAAAGTACATATAATCACTTGTTTTATAAAAGCAATCAAAGGGGAGATAAACCCAACTTATTCAAACGCTTAAATGACACGTCACTTATACCCAGTCAAGGGAGGCAACTCTTCACATTATTCGTTGACCAAAACTGTTGTAATCTTCACAGTATTAAAAACCCGACTAACATTGACAAATTCCCAATAGTTTTTGTCTTACACTATCGAATAATATAAGATTAAACACCAAAGATACTGTGAACTTTAATCATAGTGATTATAAAATAGTTTCAGACAAGTTAACCCATCTGAAGTTTAATAAAGTTTCGTAAATTCTATTTAATCGGTATATCATTTTATTTAAATTATTTTCCCTAGAGATTCATATTTACAGCCACTTATAATCAGATGTCTACTAACCACAACTTTTCTTGTTGATGCTTTAACGCTAAGCATTAATTTGTTACTATATATATAATAAAACAAATATAATTATATATTAAAAAATAGTAAGTTATGTAGGTTTGTTTATTTTCTTATATTTTAAAAGGATGTTAGATTTCTTATCTTACAGAAGTAAATAATAAAATGATAAAGATTCACTAATGCTATGTTACTATGAACCTCAACAAAAATAAAGTTTTTTTTTTTTTTCATAATGTGTTTGTATTTTAATATAAATAATATTTACTTTAGAATAGTGTCTCATATTCTGACTAGTTAACCCATAATATGTCTGAAATCTAATAAAGCTTCATAAATTGTATCCGTTCATTTTGTTTTCAACACAATTATAAATAAAACGAAATATATATTTTACCTGGCCATCAGTAAAAATGACATCAAATTTCTCAACATATTTACGCCGAACAAGATGAATGGATCCTCCATAGATGAGAGCATCACCAACAAAAATGGTAGCAGTACGTTTGGAATCTCCAGGTTCAGGTTTCCATCCATTTCCACCAGGGCGGATGCCATTTATCTTTTCTATGTTGCTTGACAGTTTGATGTCAGAATTTCTTATCAAAGAACGGTCACTCATTCCATCATTGAATGCACACAACGATTCTGAAAATAAAAATACTTTTCAAATTGCTGTCAGTTTAATGACATTATCACTTCAACAAAAAATGTATTTATTATGATGTGCTAGATGATATTAACTCCTTTAAAATGAACCTACTTATAGAGATACAACAAGTATAAAAAATTGCTTTTGCTGCAATGGAGGAGGTATTTCTTAGGAGGAACCATCTCTTGGATCTGAATATAATTTGATTTTACTTTTTAGACCTTGCTATGATTTAACAGAATTTAATATTTTACTTAAATTGCGTGGAATTTCTGTTTCCATTTGTTTTCAACAAGTAATTCACAGTAAGTATGAAGAAGAATAAATTATAATCCGGATATTGCCTCACATTAAAAATAATAATCTTATAAAAATTTATCCAATTAAAAATTTTTTTTTATTTATTTTATCATTTATTTATTTAATGTGCGTTAAAAAATAGTTCTAGAAACAAAACTCAATATTTATTTAAATACATAAATATTGTTTCATAAAAATAAGGATACAACAGAATTTAGAAATTACAGAATTAAATTATTTTTGTAAACAAGTGAAGCATGCTTGTTCCCCCGTGTATGCACAGTGAACATGACATAAAAAAATGACTAAGTTCAGCATTTATCCCCAAAAGTAGTTTTAGGCCTTAACATATGTAAATTTGAGTTCTGCACTATGCAAAAAAAAAAAGAAAAAAAAAGAAATGACTTAATCCACCATTTACCCCCTACCATTTAGTCCCAAAAGTCCCCAAGGCCTTAACATATTTCAATTTGAATTCAGCACCATGCAAAACTGCTAAATAGACATACACAGAAAATTTTGGACAAATATGGTAAAATAGTCCCCCAAAATGGAGTATTTTTATTAGCCCTATAAGAGTCCCTGGGGCACACACAAGAGTTATCATGAAGTATAGACAAACAAAATTATATAGAAATCAGTTACAACTTTTCAGAAAGTTTTATAAAAATCCAAGGCATCAATCAATAAGCACAAAAGTGTCGATTTTAGCCATTTTAACCTGAAATGCACCCTAGGGGTGCACCGAAGTTTTCCTGGAAAACCTGTTCGCTTACTTTTTTACTTATATCATGTTTAATGTTTGTGCAAAATTTTTAAAAATTCCAAATTTATTGAAAAAAGTGCAAACAGACGAACGGACAAAGGTGAATTTACAAGTCCACCTTTCTTTTGTTGGGGGACCAAAGAAAATTACTAAAAACAATTTTATTCGATGGAAATATTATCCAGGTAATAATACAATTAATGAAGGACACCACTTTTATGTCCTCTAATAAAAATTAAAGTCACATGTAAATCCTTACTTCAATTTTAATCTAAAGTCTTTAAATGGTTTGGATTTTAGGAAAATGACTAAAATTTTGGTTTTAAGATGTTTTAAGAAGAAATTGAAATTTAGAGAATCTTAATGTCGAATAACTATGGATCAAATTTCATACAAATCGTAAAATATTTATTTCATAGAAATTATTTTTAATGTATTGATTTATTCATAGAAAAAATAATTATGATAACAAACCTGTACGTGTTGTTGGCATCAGTGTTGTAGAGGCTAAAAAACGATTTAAAATAAAGTGATTTTATAAAAATGTGTGAAAATATAGATATAAAAATAGACATAACTGAGTTGGAATTTTTGGGAAATGTGCAAGCGAACATACAGTTAAATGATATAGCCACAAACTTGAGCCAATATTGAAAAATGAAAGCCGTAAAAATCACTGGAACATAGAAATACAATGGAAAACTCATCAAAGTAAGAATAGTTCCAAAAACTTGAAAAAATACTAGAAAGAGAAATTGTAGTGAAAAAGAATTGACCCCATACAAAGCAATGTACTAATGAAAACAGGCAAACTATTATGAAAAACTTTCTAGTGCAAAAACCAAAATACATGGCCAGATGACACGAACAAACCATAAAGCAATTAAAATAGAATAGCATTATTTAAACATAATTAGCAATATAGAAATAACATAAGAACTCAAACGAACTGATAGGGTAGATATATAAGAAAAATCTTATCATCTGCCACTTCTACTCGCACCCAATAGTACTGGAATCTTGAAGAGGCTTATTGTCATTCAAATCAGAGGAAACCATTTGGAGCAAGAATTCACTGTTAAACAATTGTTACAAAAATGCAAAGTGATTTTCAGTTGTAACTGAAAGAAGTGAAGAGTACTGGCTATCTGGAGAATTGTTGTCAGGGATCACTAGTGAGCAGTCATCTAAATAACAATAATGGTACATGTACGAACCGAAATTAATACTAGAAAATGAAAAGCTATAAAATCATTGGGATTAAGAAAATCTCATCCAAGTAAGAAGACAGGATATGATAATAAGCAGCCAGTAAAAAATAAAAATAAATGCTAAATTATAGATTTTGTTATCCTAACAATGACTGGAGTTGACAGGGTCAGAAAAATTAAGCAAATACACAAGGTTTGTCAGAGAGCTGAAATGAATATGACGAAAACTACCATAATAACAGTAATTATAGATGCATCAATAATAGTTTCATAAAACTTAGGATAAATACTAGGAGAAACTTGAAGCAAAGGGATGATACATACAAATCGCAGCAGTGATGAAAAATTCGGAATTAAGAAAAATCATTATGTGCACAAATCAATCCAGATAACGAGGTAATACTGACCAGCCACAAGTAATTTTAAATAGAATAGCATTGTGTAAATATAAGGAATATACTAAGATAAACCCAAGGGAACTGAAACTACCAATGTAGATATATATAAGAAAAATCCTGTACATCCCTTTCTTACCTCACAAAAATATGATGGCACCAACATCGGGTGGTACTGTATGATCATGAAAGATCTCAGATAAAAAGATTGGAGAGGAAAATCACCATAGAGATCTTCACTGGATGGGTACAAAAGCTCTGGAGAAGTTTTATGGTCATATAAATTCTAAAGAAAGCTGTTGCCTGTTTATATTGAGAGCTTAATAATAAATAATTTTTCTAAGAGCAACAACTGTTTTGCAATGGTGACCGAAAAAAAAAAAAGAAAAAAAATATGGAATGTATTAGAAATCTGTGGAAGCTGGTTGTCATTCGAACTTCAGGAAACACCATCAGCTTTTTGCCAATGAGTGATCACTGTTAATAATCTATATGATAAATCATTCAGTAAGAAATAATAAATACAAATAGAAACTTTTTTCAAAATTAGAATTAAAAAATAGCAAAAGAAAATGCTTTTTATAAGTATATAAATATTTTCTTTGATATTATTTTGGATCTTCCTTTTTATCAACCTTTTTTAATCCACTACAATACAGAAATCCAAATAAAATTAATTCAAAATTTTAGCTTTGTTATGAAAAACAAATTTTTAATCTCTATTTTGTGTTAACAAAATACTATTATATTTTTTTAATATTTATTTAAATTCAATAACTCATTCAATTTCAACTAAGACAATATTCAATATTCATAATCGATAGCCTCATTATTGACTGAATAACATGATCTAAATTTATTTAGTTATGTATTATTATTATTATTATTATTATTATTATTAGTAGTAGTAGTAGTAGTAGTAGTAGTCATTTTCAATATCTGCAATTTTGTTAGAATATTTAGTAACATTTCTGAAAATATAAAATAAAAAATCTTTTGTTTGTTCTCTATGAATATGAACACATTTGCATGTATGAGTCAACAGTTTCTTTAATTGTTGTTTTGTTTAAACAAATATAAAAACATGTTAATTATTTTGGCACTTGTGACCTCCTGCGAAGGAATAACTTTTTTAGTTTTCAGTTTGGAGATTTGGAGAGTGCACAGAAAGGGCAGACAACTTTTCATTCATTTATACAAACAATAAAGCTTTGACTTTGTTACAAAAATTGATAATTTAAAAAAAAATAGTTATCTCAAAACTTACATGCATGTTCAAAAATATTTTTAAATGTTAAAAGTCATACATTTGGACATCTTTCATTCATTAATTACAGACAATAAAGTTTTATAATGCATATTTTATTAGTTAAAAAATGTCAGAATTTTGATTTTGTTATGAAAAAAATTATAAAAATTTCTATTTTGTTTTAATATAATTTTCTTAAATTTATTTTAATTTCATAAATGTGTAACAAAAATTTCTCAACATTTCTCAACAACAACAAAAACATGCATTCGAAAAGTTCATGATTTTAGCTTTGTTATGAAAACAAAATTTTTTGAATCTCTATTTTGTGTTAAAAAAATTCTATTTTGTGTTATTATAAATTTCTTATATTTATTTAAATTCAATAATCGTATAATAAAATCTTTCTAAAAAAAAACGCATTTATTATTGATATTTTCGATTCAGTCCTGAAATTGTATTTGTCTGCCTCTTGCTGTCCACTCTCCACACCTCCAAACTGAAAACCAAAAAAGTGGTTCCTTCGCAGTAGTTAACAGGTGCCATTATTTTTTATTACTGATTATCTATATTTCTTTTACTTTTGTGTAAAAAAACAAGAATCTCTTATTTTTATATATTAAAATCGAAATGGACAGAAATGAATTGCAAATAAACAGACATAGATTGTTGGCATTCATTAATATTTTTAAGCTGATGACAGCATTTAAGTTACTTCTAGTAGGATTTACAAGTAACTCATTTCTAAAGGATGATATTGAAATAAAACCAATGATATTAAAGAAGATAAACAAACCTGCTTGAAAGCATCCACTAATAGACACACTCACAACTAATTGGCAGTCCGGTTCTGTTGGGTAAAAATGCAATTTGACAGTATTAGCCTTTGTACCAAAAGGAACCTTAACAACATCATTTGGACCATTGTTCATGATCTTCTTGGTTGTCTGCAAACAAAAAAGAAATGTTAAAATATATCTTCAATTGTAATTGGACTTTTTTTCTGTCTCTTTGTCTGTTGGTCACTTATAGGCCACCAAATTATTCAACAGAATTGCACTAAATTTAGTATGAAGCACCCTTTAGGTGTCAAATGTATCATATTGGTTCAGCATAAGGCCATTTCACGTTTATACATACTTTTTCATACATCTTTTTTAAAAGATGGGATTGACCGATTGCCAAAGGTGCAATACAAAATAATTAATTAAAAAGAAATTCATCTGATGTTATTATGTCGAATGTTAAAGTTGAATTAAAATACAATTTCTTTCAGGCTAAGACCAATCAACTGAAGGTGAAGATCACATAGAAAGAGATTACATTGCTCAGGATTCAAAAGTGATGGATTAAAGTGTTTATGATGCGCATGCTTATTGGTCTCATTGGATCCACAGCCCTTCAAATCATTTTAGCCTCTTTGGAGTGAATGAGTTCCCAAACCCCTGGAAATGCATGCTCCAAGATGTTATCTTCCCATTTTCATTTTTTGCTTTTGGCCTCCTCAAAATTGTAGTCATCTTGGAAGGAGACCATCCACTCCCACAAATTGCACCCCTATTTCTTTTTCTCTCACTTAGATCTCAATCCGATTTAGAAATTGTCCTGCTTGTTTTCGGTTCTGAACAAACCAAAAAACAGTGTGCAGTCTATTATTCAGAAAGGGTTGTGAGGGTTTTACTTACCGGATTTTTATTTTACCTTTTTTCTACTCCCCTCTACAAATAAATCACTATGTAAATATATTTATGAAAATATACACTTTCAAATAAATTTGGGGATATTTTAAGTATGTCGTGATATTATGATGATTGACATGATTCTAGTAAAAAATAGGAAAGACAGTTTTATTAATTTAGACTAAATTAATCAACGATTATCATTTTCCTCACACTTTCAATGGCTTTGTGCCTAATTTACTCCAAATGTAAATTTTTTATATTTTATGCAAATAAATAATTCAAAGCGTAGTATCTGTTCCTATTTACTTATTTTGATCTATAAAGACCACTTGTAAGAAGTCATTCATGTCTTCTTAAAAACTAATTGTTACCCAGCCCTCTAGTGATGGGTTTACTTTCTAGGGTGGGTGAGACCTCTCTCCCTGTCTAGCCCCTTTTGAGCAAGCTCTCTTCTGCTTTTTTCAGCATTCTTCTATTGCCTGTTGGGCATTAATTTTATTTTGTCCTTTTTTTTCAGGTCATCCTAAGTTCAGATTAAACAACTGGCAGGTTTCAGTAAGTCTGTATGGAGGAGAAGGATTGAGTTTCTAATGCAATAACTTCTACTACTGTTATTACCACTGGTGATACTGCTAAACACTTTAAAGTTTTTTTTTTAATTCTGATGATAAACAATAGAAAGTTTTGGTAGTTAGCTAATTTGTTTTATAGAAAATCTTGGATTATTTAATATCAAAGAAACGTCATCCTTATAATAGCTAATTCATTATATACTATTAACTGAACACAAATTTCTACTTTTTCCATAGTTTGAGGGAAATTGCAATTTTGTACCTTTCCTAACATTATTAATAATCATAGAAATTGATGAGATTCGTACCCGACAGCCAATTCAACAATCATGCACTTCTGCTTCCAGTAATGTACATGTAATATACAATTTGAACAATTTTTGCAAAAAAAAAAACAAAAAAACAAAAGAAAAGAAAAACAACGCAGAAAGTTGAAAATAGTTATAATAAAAAGTAATATTTAAATTATAATTCAAATAAATATGGGCATTTTCTATTGAAAAATATCTTAAATATATTTTCTAACACCATATTATTTGTTTTCTATAATTTAAAATAATGAGAACGGAATTTTTCTTTTTGATAGTGAATGGTAATTTTTGTAAAACTTAGAGTACAAAAATAAATGATTGGTTGTTTTTATTGTTATTGTTAATGCAAATATTTGACTTTCAAATAAGGGATAGAGTTCATATTATGTCCCCTAAAAATTCTCTAAAATACTCCACCGAAACTAAAATTTGGATAATATTCATTAATCGATGCCTAATACCCATTGTTAAAAAAATAAAAAAAATGATGTCTGAATTTTCACAAAGGGCTTCACCGCCTATTTTGCTCTTTTACATAAAACTAAATTAAACTAAATATAGCCCACATTACCCACTCTTGCATCTAGCTTAGTTTTATATACAGATGTATAAATATGCCTAAGTTTATATGAATAGAAATAAAATATATATTTTACCTGGCCATCGGTAAAAATGACATCGAATTTCTCAACATATTTACGCCGAACAAGATGAATGGATCCTCCATAGATGAGAGCATCACCAACAAAAATGGTAGCAGTACGTTTGGAATCTCCAGGTTCAGGTTTCCATCCATTTCCACCAGGGCGGATGCCATTTATCTTTTCTATGTTGCTTGACAGTTTGATGTCAGAATTTCTTATCAAAGAACGGTCACTCATTCCATCATTGAATGCACACAACGATTCTGAAAATAACACCATATCATATAAATATAAAGTGTTCTTGTCAGATTTTTGGAGTTTTTTATCAATAGCAATCAATCTGATGAATTAATATTTTATTCTAACTAGCCAATTATTTATTTTTTCTATTGGATCATGTTTTTTAATACAAAAATGCGTTTCAATTCAGCTTCTTTCAAATAACACTTATTCTAGTTTTTCCCATAAAACCATTTATTAGTTATCACTTTCACAGCACATGTTCGTTACGTCATTAATAAACAAATTAAACTTATTAATTTTTCTGTATATGCCAGCTTTCATATAACCAATTATATTTGTTCTTATTTATTATTAACCTATTTCTTATTATTCCTGTTATTTAGTAGAATAGTTTGCTTTTTACAAGAAAGTACACACAGATAAACAGAAAACTCATATTAGAAATTACGAACTCATGATTTCTAAAAAAATTATAATAGTGTGGTGAATAATGGGGAATTCCTCATTATCCAACAATCATGAAGTTGTCCACATAGCAATTGATAAGGCTGAACTACTTGCTCAAGAGTTCGTACTGAACTCCACCTAAGCACCAACTACTAACCCCTCTCCCTTAGACAGGATCCATAGAAGGGCCTTTAAGCTAAATCCCATACTATCTAGAAAGCTCTAGTCCCTGTACCATCACCTCAATGTTGCATCCTTGAGCTTGTTTTATAAGTACTTTCAAAGAATGTGCTCTGACGAACTTGCTACATTGGTATCGCCTCAATGTAAATACTTTTGATTGACCTAACCATCTGCAAAATCTCACCTCTTAGAAGGCTTTCTAATCATAGCTTTTTTCCTTGTATTGTTTGTCTTTGAAATTTCCTCCCTACTCGCCGTTTCCCAGACTGTATCAACATGCAAAAATTTAAATGTAATGTGAACAAACATCTCACTGCACAACTATTCATTTATGATGGCCCTGCATGTATGGCTTCCAATTCTCAGTGGCATTGTTCCTTATTCGAGGGGGGGGGGTTGAATCAAAGTAAAAAAAAAATCTATATGCAGTACTGTCTTAATTAAATGCTGAAAACAGCCTTTAGAATTGTGATTTTTTTCATATTTTGACGGTCTGCTACATTCAATACTTATAAGCGTTCATTATGAGTCGACATAGTTACCGAGTTTTTGAGTTGTGTAAGAGTCTGTTGTAAAACAAATACGAGCATCATAGTTTGAGTGTCGACTTGCTTAGTAAAATGTAAACAAAATATAAATAAAAGAAATAAAAAAATTTTCAGCAACTTTAAAAACAACAAATACAAATACATTTGTCATCTTTTCTATTTTAAACGGAATAAGTATAAATTTTCTAATCCCTTTTTAACATGTAAGTGGTTCTTTTTGTTTTGATCAAAGTGAATTATTTTTCCTGCCGATTTATATTTTTCTCCCTAAATATTTTGTGAATGCTAAATATTCCCCCAAAATCTCGAGTTCATCTTGTGTACCATAACTTATTAGGGACACTTTTAACATTGACAGGTTTAATTCGAAATTAAGTGCCACATGGTATATTTGTCATTCATAACATAGCTCGCCGTACTCAGCAGTCTTTCATATTCAATATTTCACTTTTATTATAAACAAGTGCAACAAAATATATTATGCAAAGACTTTTAATAACAATAAATCACACGTAGGGACATATGTGAAAATCCGACTGATTTAAATCCATATCTTAGACAGGATCCATAAAAGAGCCTCTAATTTGATAGATTCCATACTATCTTGCAAGCTCCAACCTCTGTCCCATCACTACAATGTTGCATCCCTGTGCTTGATTTTCAAGTAATTTTATGAAATGTATTCTGACGAACTTACTGCACTGACACAATCTATATGTTAGATACAATAATACTTAAAATAAAACCTAATACTATTTAAAATCAAATACTAATTAAAATACAACCTAATAACAATATTAAAAATACAATATGTAAAACAAAACCTACAACATAATATTTAAAACAAAACCAACACAATAATATTTAAAATATGTGGTAATATGTAAAATACAATGCATCTAATAATAACACTGTGCAACACTAAAAAAAGTACAGGATATCTGCAGCAATTTTTGTATACCTAGTAACGTGGAAATTTTATTTCTGGCTTTCTTTTTGTTGAATTAGGTATAATTTGTGCAAAATTGCCACAGTCGTAAATGTCAGTAAAAACGTCAAAAATGGGTTACTGACGACTTTGCAGTCACATATTATGTGTATTAAATTATAAATCTTAAGAGAAAAACACAGTTTAATATACACATATTATGTACATTATTTGTTAACTCATTTATTTGAATCATTTATTTGCTAAAGCCAGCCGAAATGAGCTATTTTTTCCAGATTTAAGAGAGCTAGATGACAGTGCTAGCTTGGTTAGCATAATATTTTCTAGACCAAGGGCTAATTTTTTCAAAAGTAAAAACATAATGCTCTACGCAAGCACTGGCCTGCTAGAGATGAAATTGAGCAAGGAAAACATAACATCAAACACAAACCACTTCTGCAAAGTAATAGAATCCATTTACCACCTTTGCATATTAAAATCGGTTTGTTCAAGCAGTTTGTGAAAGCACTAGACAAGGATTCCTTGGCATTTGCATATCTTGCAGAAAAGTTTCCTTCATTAAGTCGAGCTTAAATAAAAGAAGGTATCTTCATAGGTCCCCAAATTCGAAAAATTGTTCTTGATGAAACTTTTAACACACATCTCACGAGAAAAGAAAAATGTGCCTTTGAGTCATTCAAGAAAGTTTGTGATAACTTCCTGGGAAAACATCGTTCAGAAGACTATGTGCAAACTGTGAATGATCTATTGCATCATTTTCATGATATGGGATGTAACATGTCTCTAAAAGTTCATGTGCTCCACTCTCATTTGGATTTTTTTGCTGAGAATCTTGGCCATGTGAGTGATGAACATGGCGAAAGGTTCCATCAAGATATTTCTTTAATAGAAAAACGTTTTAAAGGAAAATGGAACACTGGTATATTGGCAGACTACTGCTGGAATTTAAAAAAGGATGATGACACTCTACACAAGAGAGTTAAGAGGACAAATGTTGTTTAAACTGGTGAATTCAAAATAATTAATAATAAAGTACATGAAAATGGTACCTAATCCAGAGAAATAAATGTCAGATTTGGAATCAGCATACTTTTCTTACACCGAAACAGGTCTTATATGTCTTGTACTTTTTTTTCAATTCAAATTTGTTGCACAGTGTAATTAAAATACACAATATTAAAATTGCTTCACATCTAAACAATAAAAAATGACTTACGTGTTGTTTGGGCAACTGTTGTTGAAGCTGAAAAGAAAATGAAATAAGGTTTATGAAAAGACAAAGGAAATGTAATTGCTGCATCATTTTTGTGAATAATTATGGAATTGTTTGAAAGAAATTCTTGAAAATAAAATAAGTTGCACCAAGATGTATGAATAAATGCAACGAGTGACAAAAACTTGCAGTTATTTAAAGAAAAAGAAAGCAAACCAGTTTTGTCATTTGTATCACATATATCTTACACAAGACTAGACTAAATTAAATTCAGAGAAAATAACTTTTTTCCAGCTACATATTGTTCTTTTAACAAACGAGTGTAATTGTTTCTATTTTACGCATGTTTTTGCCACCTCCACCAGACACATCATTCAATTATCAAAGTGATTTCTATATTTTTCTGCAACCACCTGAGATTATTCCTTTACCCACGCAGATGGGACATCTAGCTAGAACCACCTGCATGTAATATTCTGTTTACTTCATCCCAGTATAATCAGCAAGGTTATACAGAGGTTGGATATATCAAGTTAATAGATACATTGTTAATAAAATAAGGAAGTAATATATCAACAAACGTTATCAGTATCGTAAAATAATACATAAAAATATAAATAAAAAAACTGTAATGAAACAGATCAAATTGTTTATCTAGTCGCAATATGTAAATGACCCCCATCCCCATCTCACTATAATTAACCATGATTAACCAGCAAAGCATTAGCACTATTAACCAAGAAAAGAGTTTAACACACAGTATGATGATGTATGTATATACAGGTGTCAATATGCACATTGATGTATGTTAAAGACAACCATTGTAATCTGTGCATGTATCAATGAATAATATATGTCCTGTTTGTATTGTTTCCACAAGAAATCAGCTACCATCATCTTTAGAGATAATGAATAATAGATGAAGAAACTACACCTGCTTTCTGTCCTTATTCTAAAGAAGTTATTGTATATAGCTATGAAGGAAACAAGCAACACACCTGAAGAGACTACACAACTGCAACAATTTATTTCGAAATTGATCATTAGCAAAGTCAAAACACAGAAATGACTATAATTATAATGGCAGTTAGACAACGTGTTTGTTATAGTTTTAAATTACCCTTGTTCTTCTGCCCTCTGCCCCTTTGGCTTTATCCCTTTCAAGGGCCCCTAGCAGTAATAAAATGACATAAGTTATCTTCCTTGGCTGGAAGAAGTCCTTCCACCATTCCGAGAATTATAGCACGTGTATTCGTTGTTGTTAATAAAACCTATATCAACGGTTTACCAGTCTATCCTTCTCAGATATTTTTTCCAGTTCATCACAATTTTATTAACTAACAAAACAAAACAAAAAAATGAACAGACTACTGCGCCTTGAAAGATTCAACGTCGAACCAAGAGCTTCAAACTCAGGAAAATTATACAAGCACTGGAAAACTACTTCATGACTATCAACAATGGCGGAATTGAAAACAACCACCAGAACTTCTTCACTTTAATTAACAACATTTCAGCCGCTGTCTATGAGATAATATTGCAGTGCCACAGATTACAATTACAGTGCGATAGAAGCCCTCAATGCTGCTTTTATTAAACCAGCAAACGTTGTGTACAATAAACACCAACTACTGACAAACAAACAGCAACCAACTCAAACTGTTGACGCGTTCATGCAATAGTTGGAAGTACTTGCAAACTCATGCAATTTTCAAGCTGTAGCCACCAAAAACAAAAAAAAAAGACAATACTTTCGAGACACCTTTAATTCAACAATACTTACTGGAGAAACCCTTCCTCACACTACAAGAAATTTACACAATGGTCAGATCATTGGAACAAGCAAGAAAATATTCGGAAAGCTACAGAAAACAATCACAACATAGCCGCTGCCATAATTCCATTTGGAAGATGCCCTCTATAAAGGAGAATGCCCAACCTAAAAGAGTTGCTTTTGTGGGAACTTGCGGCATGTAACGCCGAGTGTAGGAAATGTAAAAAAAAACAGACATTGGGCTAAGGCATGTAAATCTTCCTCTTCTACTGCTGCTGTATTATACAACCGACTCACCCCTGCCTAGTCTCGCATGACTAAGAACAGAGGCAAAAGACATTACGTTCATTAAATGTAAAATAAATGGACATTTTGTGAATGCAATGGTAGATTCTGGTAGCATGAGAACATTTATTGGCAAAAATATGCAAAAAAACTAAAACTCTTCACGATTCCTAAAAAAAAAAAAACTGTAGCTCTAGCAGACCCTAACCAACACGCCAAAATTATTGGCAAAACCATTGTAGACATTGTGTTAAAAAACCCCATCCCGGCATGACAGTTGAAGTGATTAAGGATCTTTTTATCGACAAAATTATCAGGAAAGATATTCTAAAAAAATACAAAAAAGTGACTCTAAAATTCGATGGTCCTGAAGATGAACTCATTATTGGAGCTATTAACTTTTCCATCTATAAACACCCACCCCCTCCTATCTTTTCTCACCTTTCTGTACGTACAACACAATTGCTAACAACAAATTCATAATAGAGGAAACTGCTAGGATGTTGAGAGAAGGCATAATCAAGCCCTCATTTTCTCCTTGGTGACCTCCAACGAAAATTACACAAGAAAAGAATGGTCATTGACTACAGTGATACCATAAATAGATTTACGGAACTGGATGCTTATCCTATGCCTAACATCAATAAAATGATTGATGACATAGTGCGGTATAATATCTTTACTACACTCGACCTGAAGTCTGCCTTTCACCAAATACCGATAAGTCACATTGATCGGAAATACACAGCTTTTGAAGTAAGTGGTAAACTTTACGAATTCACTCACCTCCCTTTTGGCATTATTAATTGAGAGAGGGCATTCAAAAGATGTATCGATGACATCATAGATAAGGAAAACCTAACAGATACTTTTGTGTACGTAGACAACGTCACAATATGTGAAAAAAAAGAATCAAAAAGAGCATGACCATAATCTTCAAAGATTCTGTGATGTAGCGAAAAGATATAACATTACCCTGAATGAAAGCAAGAACATTATTTCGGCTGTTACAATCACTCTACTTGGATACACTATACAAAACCAAATTGCTCCCGACTACCAAAGACTGAAACCACTTCTTGAAATGCCACCATCTTTACATCATTCATGTCTAAAACGAGTAGTCGAAATGTTTGTTTTTTCAAAACTTTTCTAACAAGATACTATTGCTCAATTATGATTGAGCAAGGAATTTTTACTGCCTCCATCTGTTTTAACATCTTTTCAGACTTTAAAAAACGCTACTCTAATAACAGTTGACTCAGATAAAGAATTTGAAGTAGAGATGGATGCAAATAATTACTGCATAGCTGCTACATTAAACCAACAAGGTTGACCCGTTCCATTCTTTTGATGGATGCTGAATTCGAACAAAATCAAACATCATGCTGTCGAAAAGGAAGCTGCTGTGATTGTTGAAGTTTTTTGAAAGTGGCGCCACTTCTTACTTGGCAAACACTTCAAAATCCCTACAGATCAAAAAAGCATTAGTTTTGTGCTCGACAAAAGTAGAAAATCGAAAATTAAAAATGACAAAATATGTCAAAGGCGTGTTGAACTGTACAGTATTGTCTACTGTCTGGGATCAGAAAATGCAGCTACTGGCACATTATCTCGCATCTCAGCTCTAACTCACACTTTGCAAGACCTACATGATTTGCATATTCGATTATACCATCATGGTGTTAGACGGCTCTGCTACTTTATCAGAACGAGGAATCTTCCCTTCTCTTTAGACCAGATAAAAAGCATAATCAACTCCTGCTCCTCCTGTCAGTATCTGAAGCTCAAATTTGTCAGTAGTAACAAGAGAACACTCATACTACCTTACCAGCAATTGAGCATCGATTTTAAAGGCCATTACCAACTTCTTTACATGGTAACAAATACCTCCTTACCATAATTGATGATTATTCTCACTTTCCATTCGCTTTACCATGTAAGGACATGACAAGCAAAATAATCAGCCACTGTCTAAGCCAGTTATTTTCAATTTTTGGGATGCCTGATATGATACATACCGATAGGGTGGCTAACTTCCTTGTGCGAGAAATTAGAGACTTCTTACATGGAACAAGTATTGCTATCTCAAGCTATATCAAGTAGATCCCATCCTGAAGATAATGGACAGGTTAAGAAACGGAACGACAGTTTATGGAAGGCCATTTAAGTAACCTTACACTCTAGCAACATGAAGCTGCTCTGTTGGGAAGACATATTACCTGATGCCCTCTACTCAGATCGTTACTCTGTATTACCACTAATACGACAGACTATTTAAATACAGCCGTAAATCCTTCTTTGATTGCTTCTTGGGCAAAATCGGACCCAATATTTATGTGAGAAATCACACTAAAACTAGTAAGCTCGACCCTCCTTTTACTCCAGCCACTCTTTTAGACATCAACCCTTACTATGTTCATGTGTGACTACCTTCTGGTGCAGAAACTAAAGTCCACTTACAAGACATAGCTTCTAACTTCTCGAATGAAAAGACTTTTATAATGAAAACAATCCTGTTAGCCCCAAGGCCTCTCAAGAACTATCTACCGATGAAGGCGCGGCTAATGAGGAGGAGAAGAATCCTTTGCTCGCTCATGGAGAAACCAACACCCAAGAAATTAATACAAAGGACCTTAACCCCCATGAATCAGCGCAAAAATCGTCCAGAGTATGAAGACTCCCAAGTAAATTTAAGGATTTCATAACTTCATGCTTCATACCCTTACTGATCTCCTTCATACCCTCCCTTTCATAACAATTCTTGAAGGGGAAAATGTTATAGTTTAAAATCACTCGTACCCCCTGCTTCTTTGACTTTATCTCTTCCAAGGACCCTTAGCGGTAATAAAATGACATAGATTTGGCCGGGAGAAGCTTTTCCGCCATTAAAACACCGTACGAGAATCACAGCACGTGTATTCTTTGTTAGTTAATAAAACCTATATCAACAGTTTACCAATCTATTCTCCCTTCTCAGATATTCTTTTCAGTTCATTACTCTGCCAGATGCTTTTGTATCCATATTAGGTCATCAACTACAAATGCATGGCAAAGCAGTGCAGCCAAACGACACATCACATGCGACTTTGAAAAAATTGATGAGATTTCTTGTATTAGTATATGTAGAACAGTTGAGGTAAGAGGTTCAGTTCAAAGGGGAAGATAAAAATGGGAGAAATTGATTAGAATGGATTTGAGAGAAAGAGGCATAAATAAAACCCTTGGTAGAAATAGGTTAGTTTAGAAGCCAATTTCTAAAATAATGTCTGATACATACCAGCATGTAAAACAAATGTTAAAATGATGATGATGATGATGATGATGATGATGGTCATCATCATCATCATCATCATCATCATCATCATCATCATCTTATTATTATTATTATTATTATTATTATTATTATTATTATTATTATTATAATCAGTGAAACAGTACAATGACAATATATCATCATAATATATTTTTCTGGACATAATAATCTGCACTATTTTAATTAGAAATGTGAAGCAATGGAAGAAAAAAAAAGAAAAGAATGAAAAAAAAAGAAAGAACAAAACGAAATAATTAAATTAAGGAGGAAAGAAAAACGTTTGACAAGATTGTGCGTTTGAAAGTCTATATTTTAGTAAACATTAGAAATTTAATTATATTTTGCCTTTGTTTTTGATAACATGGGTTCATTTTGTAGAGATTAAAATTTTACTCACCTGACTCAAAGCATCCCATAATTGACACACTGGCAATCAGCTGACAGTCTGGCTTAATAGGGTAGAAGTGAATTTTAACAGTGTTGGCTGCTGTACCAAATGGAATCTTAATAATATCATGTGGGCCATTGTTACGAATGTTCTTATTTGACTATGGAAAGAAAAAAAATTTTTTTTTTTAAATTAGACAAAATAAGAATGAACAGTTTTCTAATTTTGGGCTCAAAAGAAAAGTCCTAAAACATAAGCTAGAAACCACCACCAGGATTATCAAAAAATAAAGAAAACAAATATTAGAACTAGCTTATGAGTCAAAACAAATATGTTGAAAGTCATTATTACTCTTTATTTAGTATCATCTCGATTAAAGGACATGAGCCCTTAGAAGATAACTGCAGTGAAAAATTTTATCGTTTCTTTTATAATCATGGTAAGTGTTGTGGGGGTACAAATCACCCCCTTTTGAAAACTACGTGGAATCAACCAGTCCTATGAATACCACTGTTTCAAAGACTAAATGGATACATTCATACCATGTTTAACCGCATGCTATGAACACGTTCCTCTCACACCACTTTAGTGGCTCCTGTATTCTTTATGATAAATACATATATTTTATACACTTTACACTACTTGTGGTTTCTTTCATTTGTGACCCCCTAGCACGGATCTACAACAACTGGCTAACGAGATCAATCCACAATAATTGCTACCAACAACTGAATGACGAACATTCGGGTAACGAATTCACTCTAAAAATAAAACAGCCATTGGAAGACAGCATTTGACGACCAAAATGATCCAAGAAAAAAGAACACACACGGAAATTCGAAATAATTTTTTCCTACACTCGAGGGAAATTCGAAACTTCAAGAGTATTTATTTTTCAAAAGTTCGGTGAAGAACGGGAAAAACTACTTGTCTACGTTGGAGGAAAAACCAACATTCAAGCATAAAAATCCACAAACATGGGATAAAGAACACTGCAAAAAAACAAAAAAACAACAATTCTTGCCAAAAAAAGGATTTTACAAAGATGTCATCTAAGCCTTATCTTTCTGTTAAAATAGCTACTAAAATCGTAAACTACGAGTTGGAACAGAACTCATAAGATGAATTGCGTGTAGAATTATTACTACCGAATTAACGAGACCAAGTTTTCAGTAAGTACACCCCTCACAACTTTTTTCCATCTCTATATAAAAAAAGTAATGTTGAAAAAAGACTTTGTCGTTCTAAAAAGCATGTCTTGCTAATACCTCATATGGTTAAAAGGCATTAACGTTGGAAAAAGAAAAACTCCTGCAAAAGTAAATGATATATTTTATTTTATTGACTAAATCGAGTATTCACACACACAAAAAAACCGTCAGATTTTAATCCGATTGAAATAAACTTTTCACTGGTCTACGGGACTGCACATCGAAGAAGAAAAAGAAAAAAAAACGATTTCGCTAAGCATGACAAATAAAGTGTTAATGAAAAAAGGACATTCTTTTTCGCACAGAGATCCAAAAGATTATATTAAATAAATGCTATAAACTCTCTTTTACAGATAAGTAACTTTTCTTTTTAAGGGAAAAAGAGGAACAAATGTGTAGGATCAAGAAGGAATTGAACCCAGTACCTACACGTTACGAAAATTGAAAAATGACAAACACAATCTACTGCTTTTTGTATAAATGCAAACGGCAAATTATTTTTTTTTCTATAGAGTTGGTACTATAGGAAAAGTAAATCAATGAATTGAGTTTCTGAAAAAACTCATTTTGTCATATTAAGTAATTTCATATCGTCCAAAAAAATGGACGATTTTGCAAAACAAATTTTGGAAATGGTGAAATTCCAACTAAGTCAACAATTAGAACTTGAAAAAAGGCTCCGAGAAGAGAAATTGGCAATACAAGAGAAACAATTGGCAATACAGAAACAAAACGAAGAGAAACAGTTAAATTTGATGAAATATCTCGAAGAAAAACAAGGAAGAAAAAAGAAAGAAATGAACGAACAGATATTTAGAAAAAACAGGAAAGAGATAAAGAAATGAATGAACAAATATTGGAATTGAAAAAAATTACATTTAGAGCAACAAAACCAGTCAGATAAAAAAATGGATTTGATAACGCAAGTTTTAGTGAATAAGGACAGTGGAGAAGAAGCCAGCACGGCTTTTTCACAAAATGCGATCTGGTCAGCTATTCATACATTTCACTATGCTCCTGAGGAAGACCTAACGTTTGAGGCAAATTTCAGAAGATTTAAAGACCTTTTAAAGATTGATTGCAGTGCATGAGCTGATAAAAAAAAAGGTTCGTTTATTGCTACAGAAGTTAGGTACATCCGAACATAACAAATTCGTGGACTATATTTTACCAAGAAAAACCAACGAATTGTTGTTTGACGAGGCAGTCAAACTATTAATGGAGTTATACTATCCAAAAAGAAGCCTTTTTCATAAAAGATGTAAGGAGAGTCAGGACTATACGACTTTTGCGTCTATAGTTAATAAGCACTGTGACGATTTCAAATTGTTGTCATTAACGGTGGATAATTTCAAGTGCTTCATATTCACACAAGGTTTGATAACCACAAAAGACGCCGATATAAGACGTCATGCTCTAAATAAATTAGAATTAAATTAGAATTAGAACCTGATTTGACGCTTCAGAAACTGGCTGAAGATTCTCAGTGGTTCATGGCAATGAAGCAAGATTCCCGAAACATAGAGGAAGCAGGTAGCGCTCACATTAAAAAAATATGCTTAAAAAATAAAGGACACCCGCCCGCCAGCAATTACCAATGAAGAGACAAAAAGAACTCTTCACAAAATTATCAGGATAGACAAAATCCTAGGACCCCTTGTAGCAAATGTGGAGGACCTCATGGGTACAATGCATGTTAGTACCAAAGGAAAATAATATGTGACCTATGCAAGCGAGCAGGGCACAAGGCCTCATATTGCAGAGCAAAAGTAGCAAAAAAGAACTACATAAAAACTGCAAAAATGGACCCTTCACCAACAGAGAACATAAGGAAATATGTTACGGTGAGAATCAAAAATAAAGAAGTGAAACTGCAACTTGATTCAGGGTTGGATTTATCAATTATAAATTTTCACACATGGAAGAGAATATGACAAAGACGAATAAAATCACAAGATCAGTAACTGGTGAAAAAATAAATTTTGAGGGTGAGCTAGTTATTAATGTGTCACTAAAAAAACGAAAAAAAGCTAAAAGTTTTCATTCTAAGGAACACAACAAACTTATTTGGAACTGACTGGATTCAGGAATTTGAATGATGGGACTCGCCAATGAGTGGTTTTTGTCACAAAGTTGAAAACCTAACGGCTGAAGCCAACAAACTCCAAAAAGATCTCAAAAAATCTTTCCCAAGTGTTTTATCTGAAAAGCTTGGATACTGCACAAAAATAAAGGCGAGATTCGAATTGCTGGACGAAGCAAAACCAATATTCAAAAAGCCATGGAGCATAGAGTTTGCTTCGAGGGTAAAACTGAAAGACTAGTAAACATTGGGATTTTAACCTCTATTAACTATAGTGAATGAGCAGCCTCCACCGTATACGTGAAAAAAAAAATCTAAAGAGATTAGGGTATGCGCAGACTTTTCGACCGGATTGAATGCGGTGCTCAACGACCATCACTACCCACTACCAAACCCAGATGAAATATTCGCTAAGTTAAATGGCGGAAAATATTTTTTCAAAATAGACTTAAGTGAGGCGTACCTACAAACACCAGAAGAGGAGGATGGCTCGAAACTTTTGTGTATATCAACGCACAAAAGACTTTATAAATTCAATAGATTAGCATTTGGTACAAAAGTAGCACCTGCAATTTTCCAACAGGTAATTGATACTTTGCTAAGCGGTTTGAATTTTGCAATAGGCTATCTGGACGATATTCTTATGCATAGTCAAAATGTTGAACAACATAGAGATCATGTATTTCAAGTGTTTGACAGAATAAAAGAATATGGCTTCACATTGAAGCAAGCAAAATGCGAATTTTTTTTGATCAAATTAAATACCTGGGTCACATCATAGATAAGAACATGCATGAATTGTGTGCGCCATTGAATGTACTATTAAAAAAGGACAAAAAATGGGATGGACGCCTGAGTGCCAGGCAGTGTTTAAGAAATTAAAAGATGTATTAATGTTATTATCCTGACTCATTTCAATCCGAAACAAGAGATTATGGTTGCAACTGGCGCAAGTTCTTATGGGATCAGGGCGTGTATTCTACACAAGATGCCTGATGGGTCCATTAAGCTGATGGCCCATGCGTCAAGAACTTTACTTCCTGCCGAGAAGAATTATCCCAAATCGAAAAGGAAGCACTGGGAATCATATTCGGTGTTACAAAATTCCACCGATTTTTACAAGGTCGTGAATTTAAATTGCAAACTGATCATAAGCCACTTATAACCATCTTTGGCTATAAAAAAAAGGTCTGCCAACTTACACAGTCAGCAGACTGCAAAGATGGGGGATCATTCTACTGAATTACGATTTCAGTATGGAATTTCTTACATCTGTGAAGTTAAGTCACGCAGACAGATTGTCGTGATTAATTCCGAAATCAAGGAAACCGCTGGAAGACACAGTAATAGCGTCACTACAAAGTGAAAAGGACTATACACAAATACTATGTAATACGATAAGGAACAATCAGTCACTTTGGAAGATATAATAAGGGAGGCTGAAGAAGATAGTTTCATCAAAGAAATGAAACAAAAAATTCAATTGCATGAATCGGCGGTGGAAGCTTATTCTATGCGCAATGAGATACTGTTGTACTGAAAAAGAGTTGTAATCCCAGCTACACTACAAAAGAAAATTCTAAAGGATTTCCATACGAGGCACCCTGGGGTTACGCGAAGAGCCTCATGAGATCCTCCATTTACTGGAAGAATATGGACACTGATATAGAAGGCACGGTAAAGTCGTGTAAGGGATGCGCATTGGCTACAAAAGCGTCCCCAATACAATTTAGCCTGTGGCCTAAAGAATACACATAGATTACGCGGACCCACTGGATGGAAACTATTATTTAATAGTGGTAGGCAGTTTTTCAAAATGGCCTGAGGTATTTTGATGTAAAAGTCCAACGACGGATTTTACAATCAGTATTCTTCACAAATTGTTCGCTAGGTTTGGTGTGGTTGATTTGTCTAGTGTCAGACAATTCACAATTCACTACAGCAGATTTTAAAAGCTTCTGCAAGGATTTCCAGGTTAACCACATAACGACGCCAACCTATTATCCCCGATCAAACGGCAGAGAAGTTTGTAGACATGCTGAAAAGAGCCCTGAAAAAGGCTAAAGAAATGCTCTCAGACAAGGCGCTACAACAGTTTTTACAAGTTTACCAAATTACACCAAATGAAAACACTCCATCGAAGATATCGCCGGCAGAGTTAATGTTCGTGAGAAAAATTAGGCCGGTCTTCGAGAAACTTTTGCCAAAACAGGTGAAACTGCCAAATACTATAGTTCCTAAAAAGAGGTATTTACCTGGTGAAAAGGTATTTTTCCAGGTACATATAAAAAAATAGTACAATGTAGGAACTAGGAAAGGTCTAGAAAAGGATTGGGCGGATGGTCTACATTATCGAAGGTCCAAGATTTACGTACAAGAAGCATTTAAATAAAATTCGGAAACGTATAACAGATGACGAAAGACAACCTCCTGCTGAACAAGAAGAAGTGGTGGACACGTTCGACTTGCTAACACCACAAGCAGCCGGACAACGCCGGTCCTCCAGGAAAAGGAAAATGACCAACCCGATAGAGATCAACCCCAGGAAAAAGAGCTATACGATCATTCCAGGGGAATGAGAAGCACGGGAGAGGGGTGTTGTAGGGTACAAATCACCCCTATTTGCGAACTAAGTGGAATCAACCAGTCCTATGAATACCACTGTTTCAGAGACTAAATGGATACATTCATACCATGTTTAACCGCATGCTACGAACACGTTCCTCTCATACCACTTTAGTGGCTCCTGTATTCTTTATGATAAATACATATATTTTATACACTTTACACTACTTGTGGTTTCTTTCATTCGTGACCCCCTAGCACGGATCTACAACAGTAAGTAGACTAGTAATGGAGCTGGTGTCGGGTTAGTATAGTAGCATAAAAAAAAACAATTGTTGTTTCCTCATATCTCGACAATTTAGAACTGTGCAGTTTTTAGCTGATTTTCAGCATAATCAAATACTGATACTAAAACGACTATGAATTTCCAAAAAATAAATCTCTTTCACTAATGCTGGATTCTGAAGAAATGTATTGTCAAAACAAAAATAACCTTTTAACCTTCAATTGTCAAAATCTTATCATTTTTAAAACAAATAACTTGTTTTTTTTTATTATTTACAGCATGGGTATTTCTTTATAGCAAATTGTTGCATAAGTTTTTGAATTGTTGTCATGTTTTGCTAAAAATAAATACCTAAAACATTCTTTTTGCTATTTTATATATAGTATATATATATATATATATATATATATATATATATATATATATATATATATATATATATATATATATATTTTATATATATATAATATATATGATATATATATATTATATTTTTATACTTCTGACATTTTTATCTTATTTAATTGAAAGTAGACATTTTTTTTATTATAGTGAGTTCTAAGTTCGATGCAGTACTGTTGAAAAAACATGATCTTAAAAATGAGTAAAACTGCAATTTAACTGAACATGTGAGGATAGTTCAACTGCAGACAAAGATCTCAATACCTCATTCTCATTGGATACGTGTACTATAAACATGTCCGAAAAAAAATAACCACTTAGATCAAAAAAGCTGTACAGGCTTCAAGTTGAACTCCCTATAAGACATTTGTGTACTACAATTGTTACTCAATACGAAATCTCTGTTTTAAGTCAGAATTTTATTCTGTCATGCGAAAACTTAAATGCTTGTCTATTGTAACATATTTGAAAACCCCCCCAAAAAACAGTAACAAATAACTTCATAATAAGACCTAAAAAACAACAGGTAAATATAGTAAAAAATGTGTGATAAAAACTTTTCAAATTTCCAAATCCAAAGTCATTTTTCCCAAACAATGCCAGCTTTTTTCACTAGTTAAGAATAACCACAGAATTACTTCGATTTCTTCCAAATTTTCTAAAAGTAAAAAACAAAAAGCAAAAAGAAGAAAAACAAAGTCTACTTACATGTCCATCCGTCAAAATAACATCAAATTTCTGAACATATTTTGAACGAACAAGACGAATAGATGCTCCATACATTAAGGCATCACCAACAAAAAGGGTGAGCATACGTTTCTTATCTCCAACTTCTGGTTTCCAACCTTGTCCACCTGGTCGGATAGCAGCTTTATGCTCTTCATTACTGGACACATCAATATCCCAATTTCTTATCAAAGAAGAATCTGCCAAGCCATCACTGAACACACACAAGGATTCTAGGAAAGTAAAATGTTACAAAAAAGCAATAAATCAAAAATTTTTAATAAAATAAAATAATTATGCATGTTCTCAACATAAATAATATTTGTGTTGTTGCAAGTAAATGATTCAATAATCCATTAATTTACTCAACATTATTCATGAGTATAAAATATTCGTGATTGTGCCGTATTTATACATCACAATCGCGTTGACACCGGTTCTCGCCAGCTCACCGAAGTTAAGCAATGTTGAGCCTGGCCAGTACCAGATATATATACCATGAGGTAAAGTAGCAGGTTGAGAAACTGGCACAGTCTATCCTTCTCTCGAGGGTAGATGAGACTCTCTTAAGCCATGGTAGGCACTCCATCTAGTGATGGCGTCATGATAAAAAATACCCTTGATAGCCCTGGCGAAGCATCAAGTATTCAGCTACCAACAAGATTTGAATTACACTACAAACTCGTGTAGTGAGTTCAATCTCGCTTGCGGCTGTGCTGGATAGATGGATAAAATAATCAGAGTCAAGTATGTCCACATCATTTGATCGGATCATAGAATGCATTGGTTCAAGTTAAATAGTATCAATCTATTGCTTCCAATTGATAAAAGTATGATTTAAAATGTTTGAATATATTAAAACACAAAAGTTGTAAATATTATTTGTTTACAAACTTCTAACAAGGTTTTGATGACAAACCTGAACTACATTGCCTAGAATAATTAGGTATGTATATTTTGTTTTGATCAAAGAGGGAGTAGTAATATTATAGTGTCTTAAGGCATGTCAAAAAAATTTGTTTTAATTCATTTATACCTTGGGAATGAAGATAGACCCACATAACTACATATATTCTGAAACTACCAAAGAGTAGTTTATATATATATAATTTTTATATTCACTGCAAGCAAACAAGGCACATTGGCACTGAACAACTGAGGAGTGATAAGGAATGACTGTGAATTAGGGACCAGATTTACAGAAGCATACTAAATGCGGCGCAGTGCAGCAAGATAGAGAGCGTGTTGCATCAAATCTATCATAAAACAAATACAGGGGTGTAACATTATTGTGATGGGGCAGGGGCTTGCCATTAGTAGACAGTGTGGGATCTATTAGATTAGAGGCTTTTCTGTTTAATTCTGATTTGAGAGGGGTATCAAAACAATGTTGATTTCTTCCCCTCAGTTCTTGCAAAGACTTAAATATGTTGAAATTTATCACATGATAATCTTTTCTTTGAATATTGCTCTCTCTACAATATATTTCAAACTTAAGATTCATAGACTGACAGACAGACAAAGCCTTTTTATGAAGATGTGTGGATGCATGTAAGGTTAAGGTTACAGAATAAAGAGTAACAAAGCTTAAGCTTAAGTAAATGCTTAAGTGTAACAAACTAATGAACGGTTGGACAGAACCTCTTATAGAGATTTTTGAATGCAACAAAATAATTTACAAATATTTTTATTGTTAAAAAATCTTGCAAATACAGATTTTAAAATAAAATTAAACAAAAATTACCTGTTGCTGTTGTTGCTGCTTCAGTTGTAGAAGCTAAAAGAAAATAAGAATATAAACTTTAAAATAAAATAGATTTAATGAAGTAATAAACTTATTGAAAATGAACCAAAGAGAAACAAATAACCCAAAGCTACTATAAAAAACCTTAAAGAAAAATATGAAATTAAGGCAAAATTAAGGCAAATTCTGTAAAATGGAAATCCTTTGTAGAATGAAACAATAAAAAATGATAATATTTATTTGGTGTGTCAGAGAATGTGTTGTTGTATCTAATTTAGTTAGGTACTAAGAAATGTGTGATGAGCAATCACAGAAGTGTTCGAGATTTGTATGCCAATGTTTAAGTCAGGCCTACCTATGGCGAAAATGAGTTCGTCCAAAGGCTATAAAAACAGCTGATAACAGTCATTCAGTGAGTAACTCTGGTAGCGTGTCATGTTGAGTCATTGCGTTTGAAATTGTTCGAATCATCGGAGGTGTTTGGATTCGAATCAATGGAGTTTTCGGGGTCGTGTTGTGTCGAATCGTTAGAGGTGTTTGGGTTTGAATCGACAGAGTTCTTTGTGTTGTGTTACATGGACAAAATTGTTCAGGACCATGCTGTCGTATGTGAATTTTTTTGTTCTCTCTTCCCTCGTGAAGCAAGAAGCTATTTCAACCTTTGTGGCCTTTGATCTAAAGCTCATACCAATATTTGATGGCAGTGAATCCAGAGTCAATAGTGGAGTGGCTGGAGAAAGCTGAACTGATATTGTCAGCTGAGTGTAGTGAAGCGCATCAAGTGTGTCATTCCGATGTATTTGTCAGGTGGTGTGTATGCTGTGTACCAGCAATTAAGTGAGGAAAAGTGTGCAGATTTTGATTTTGTAAAGAAAACGCTGTACACAGTCTTTGCTTTGGATCTCTTTGTTGCATGGAAGCAGTTTGCAGCATGCCGCCTTCAAACAGGTGAAACAGTCAATGCACTTTTGGCAGAACTACACAGACTTGCGGTCCTGTTTGGCAGTGTATCAGATCAGTGCCTGCAATGTGCATTTGTTGCTGGATTGCCTGAACATGTGGAAGAACTATTATGGGCATCCTCCCAGATGGATAATCTAGATCTGTCACACATACTGTTGCATGCTCGTGCCATTTTAAAGAACTGCACAGAAGTTCCAGAGCAGGTTGTAGTAGCTGCACGATTGGTACAAAGCACACCTAAGGAGACTGATACTTCCCAACAGTGTTATGACTGTAATGGACCAAATCATAGGGCAAGGAATTGTTTACTCGATAGTGAAATAGTTAGAAGTGCTGGTGTCAAGCCCCAAATAAATATCACATGCTATCAATGTCAGCAGCGTGGGCACTTTGCTCAATATTTTTCAAGAAATGAGCAGTGGGGGGGGGGGGGGGGGAGAATTCAGTGCCAATCTCATCTTCTAAACAGTTTTAAATGGCGCATTGCCGGTTTTAACTGTTCACATCAATGGACTACCATGTACAGCTCTTGTGGATACTGGATGCACACAGTGTGCAAGACGTGTTATAAGGAATGGATGAGAAAAGTGACCCTTGTGCTCACAGCAGATGGAAGGACATTTAGCTTCTGTAGAATAGGAATGGTGCAAGTTATCATTGGTGCCCAACTGAGCATTAACATAGAAGTTTTAGTTGTAGATGGATACTTACTTGAATTTTAGTTATTACTTGGACTGGACACGGCTGGGAGGGGTAGCTGTGTCTAGTGTAACTTTTCCACATTTCAGCAAAACCAATTTTGCTGCCATCATGATTACCAAGTCTGATTTCTCCACAGAGTATGAAAAGAACACTCGGAAGGGCACAAAACGGCTAGCTGCTGCCATATCCGGAGAACACACTTGGCCCTGCCAAAAGGGCTAATCTCCCTCATGGCAGTTGTGCCAGAGAACAAACAGAAAGTTTGGTCTGTTATGGATTATATGTTGTTGGAGTTGTGGATTCTTATCACCACGGAGTTTGTAAAATGAAGGGCAAACACTATGACAACTGGATGGGATGTCGAAGTGTGAGACTCTCTTCTAACATGGATAATCGAAGACATTTGTTTGAGAATAGTCCAGGACAATCCAGTGAAAGGTGACTGGTATATCTGTGGAGATGTTATAGTGTGGGTGGACGCTAGTTCCATTGCCAAAAGCAATGATTCTGTGGCAGAAGATGCAAGCTGGCTCCAAACAGTGCATGAGAACAAGCATATAAATTTAGCTGAGCTTGATGCTGTGCTGTGAGGTGTCAACCTTGCATTGCAATGGAAAACTAAAACCATTCATTTATGAATAGATTCTGCATATGTATATCAGTGGATAACTGACACATTGTCTGGACAGACTAAAGTGTACAGACTCTCCATGCTCCGAGATTTGACCTCAGAATATGCACTGAAAATTGATGTGGGGCTTGTTAAGTCTAACTATAACAAAGCTACGAACTTACTCAGGTACCACAGCAATGGTTAAACGAAACAGAAAGACAGAACCCAGACAACCTGTGTGTGCTGTAAGCACAAAACACAATGTTTCTCAGGTACATGCAATTCATTGGTCTAGTGGTGAAGAGGATGTTTTACTTTGTAAAGTTAGTCAACCCATTAATAACTGAAGCTGAAGTGCACAGAATATTAATCCATAGATCCAACCCCAGTGCATTGAAAGCTAGGTAGGATTGATGTCCCTGAAAATTGGAGTAGCTGTACCTGACGTTAATAGACTGTAGCCCTAGCCGTTTTGCCATCTGAAAATAACAAGATTCTGCTGTATTGACAAGATTCTGCTAGCATCATTAAGCAATTGGAGATTGTGTTCTGCGAAAGGAAGCCATCAATTGAATTGCTCACCAATAATGACACAGCATTTTGTGGAAAGATATTTGCTGAGTTTACACAGACGTTGGACATGCACATTTGATTTCGGTGCACTCACGTACCCTTGGGAAATGGAATAATTGAGAGTTCCCATCGCACAATAAAGCGGATTGTTACAAGAACAAGGTACCCGATCTTGGAGGGAATGTACTGGCCCAACATTATGCCTAAAGACGACAAGACAGCCATGACTACACCTATGAATGTACAATACACCTATAGGATTCGTGACAAGGATACAGATGAAGTGGTGATGCCTGACAATGGAGTTGCTAATCCATACAATTATAGATAGATACAATTATAGAGATATATATAAATACAATTATAGATATATATAAATACAATTATAGATAGATATATAAATACAATTATAGATAGATATAAATACAATTATAGATAGATATATAAATACAATTATAGATAGATATATAAATACAATTATAGAGATATATATAAATACAATTATAGATAGATATATATAAATACAATTATAGATAGATATATATAATTACAATTATAGATAGATATATATAAATACAATTATAGATAGATATAAATAAAATTATAGATATATATATATAAATACAATTATAGATAAATACATTTATAGATATAAATACAATTATAGATAGGGATATATAAATACAAATATAGATATATATAATTACAATTATAGATAGATAGATATAAATACAAGGAGGGAAATGCTGTTTGGGTGAAGAATCTGCAGGAAGATGTCTGATGCAGTTCAGCACAGGTACGGTGATGAAAATCAATAGCCAACACTCGGTCTCAGTTGATGGAACACCACACCACATAAACAATGTGTGCCAGCATGCCTACATGATTGCTTAATCCGTGATGAAATTATCTCATCAGATGATGAAGCTCCACTGCTGTATGAACAACCACATGAAGAATGCTCCTCATATGCACCCAAGGATCCAGAGCAGGAAAAGTTCAATTATGTGACAGACAAAAGTACCACTGAGGAAGTTCCTGAGCCTGCACTATTAAGGCGAAGAACCAGGAAAAAACGGCCTGCCTAACATTGTCATTTGTGTGATCTTGAGATCAGAGAGGAGTATGACAAGCATGCATGGAAGTGCTCAAGGTTTGTATGCCAATGTTTAAGTCAAGCCTACCTACGGCAAAAATGTATTCGTCCAAAGGCTATAAAAAAGTTTATAACAGTCATTTAGCAAGTAACTCCCAAGGTTGCTCTGATAACATGCCATGTTGAGTCAGTGCATTTAGGATCATATCGAATCATCGGAGGGGTTTTGATTTGAATCAATGGAGTTGTTCAGGATCATATCATGTTGAATTGTCCGGGTTCGAATTGATGGAGTTGTTCAAGATTGTGTCGGATCATGTAGATGAAATTATTCGAGACCATGCTGCCGTGTGTGATTTTTTTTTGTTTTCTCTTCCCTTGTGAAGCAACAAAATGTTTGTCAATGTATTGCGGAGGTAGTTGAAGAAGCCTATGGTTGAGCAAATACTGAACTGAAATATATTTTGGTCTCATTTTTTATATGGCCTGATTTTGTAGAGATAAAAAATTTACTCACCTGATTCAAAGCATCCCATAATCGACACACTGGCAACCAGTTGACAGTCTGGCTTGATAGGGTAGAAGTGAATTTTAACAGTGTTGGCTGCTGTACCAAATGGAATCTTAATAATATCATGTGGGCCATTGTTACGGATGTTCTTAATTGACTATGGAAAGAAAGGACAATTTTTAAAAACGTAAGAATCAATAGTTATACATCTTTTTTCTTATAAACCAAGAATCATAAAACAAAAGTTAGAAACCACCACCAGAATTATTATAAATCTAATAAAGAAACAAATATTGGAACTAGCTTATAGTCATATTATTTAAAAGTCATTATTACCCTTTATGAACTTGAACATCCTTCTCTATCAATAAACTTGCTAAATAACACTAACAATATAAATAGTGATAGTTTTTTGCCAAACAACTCCCATGATAATAACAGTGACAACCTGATCAACAATGATATCCATAATAATTCATTCAATTCTTACTCTTACCATAACAAGTATAGAATCCACAACTCCAACAACGGTAACCAGATTGCAGCCAAAAGATACACATACATTGGATCCACTTCCACTTTAATAAAGCTGAGAATTTCTAATCACATATAATCATTTAATAATATAAATGCAAATAATAACCAGGGAACTTCTTTAACAATTCTTATAAAAAAATTAGATCTAAGAATATCCTTTTCTCAATTAATTGGGATATTATCAGTAAATCCAAATCATATATCCCTGGCTCCAAATTTTGCAAACTGTGCTTATCCGAGGCAGTTAGGATAATAACTTCTCCACAATATAAGAATGTAATCAATACTAAAAACGAGCTGATTTTCTAATGCAAACATAAGGTAAAATACAAATATAGTAATTTTGAAATCACTTAACTGCCACTGAAAACTTAACAGCCTAATAACTCGTTCTTTTTTTTTTTTTTTAAATAGATCTTTAAATAGATTATATATAATTATTACCTTCATAAATCTTTCTAGACTCTCCTAAATGCTTTTAACATTTTAATTTTACTCCTTATAACACCTAATCACATAGCATTTATATTATTACTAGCCTGGCTATTCAGCATCGCCCGAGTGTTTGGAGGTGTGTGTTAAGCTAAAAAAAAAAATTTAGTAGGCAGGCAAGCTTGAACCCGTACCAAAAAGGAGGGAAAGAAAGTGAAAAAAAAAGTGACGTGTTAGCTGCTGCACCCATCATCAAACCGGAAGTGATATAGGTTCAAATTAAGGCTAGACAATCAAGAATATTAACGAAAAAAGCAACCCCTCCCTGTAGAAAAGTTCCCATCTGAGGGTGAATGAATTAATGGTTTTAGCCAATTTTTCGACATTTGTCGTCCTAAGATCCGAGCTTCAAAATAATACTGATCTCGTGAAAATCCATCACCTCTATTGAAAGTTTTCAACACACACCTCCAAACACCTGGGCAACGAGAGGGCCCTCAGGCTAGTATCTTGAAATATTTTTCACTATTCTTTGTATTTATGTTAAAATTGATCCATATGCAGTTTTTTTTTTAACATTTATTTATTTTGAATAATTTGGTTAAAAAACTGCAATGGCGATTAAGAAATCATGGAGTTTCATCATCATTATGTTATTCCATTTCCACTGTTATATGTATTCACTACTGAATACAATTCTAGCAACAGCATTTTACTTATAATATCTATTATATAAAGGAAACTCATATTTTTGTCTACCTGTATATAATATGGCCAAAAATTCAGAAACTATAAAAAATATACCAACAGATTATTTATATTCTGCTTCAATACCACCTTAAACAGGCTTTAGTAAGGACTAAATTAGTGACTTTTGAGTCAGAAAATATTTTCTTTTGTTCAAGAGATCAATAAATAATTTTAACGTTACTTTTCTTGTACCGATTAAAATGAAAAAGTATAGACTTTAAAAATATGAATAAAAATTGTAATGGGTAACTAGGAACAAAGCAAATGTTTGAAGTTAGGAAATGTTCATAAGATGTTAGAAAACCAAAGTTAAAGATAGTAAGAAATATAAAATAAACATTTCATAAAATTTTCAAATTTGAAGTCATTTCTCCCAGACAGTGCCGGTTTTCTTCACTACTTAAGAACAACAAATAAAATGGTTAATATTTTAGATTATTGTTTGTGCTATCTTCACTAAAAAACAAAAAGAGCGAAAATCTTATGAAAGAATTCTAACTTACATGTCCATCCGTCAAAATAACATCAAATTTCTGAACATATTTTGAACGAACAAGACGAATAGATGCTCCATACATTAAGGCATCACCAACAAAAAGGGTGAGCATACGTTTCTTATCTCCAACTTCTGGTTTCCAACCTTGTCCACCTGGTCGGATAGCAGCTTTATGCTCTTCATTACTGGACACATCAATATCCCAATTTCTTATTAAAGAAGAATCTGCCAAGCCATCACTGAACACACACAAGGATTCTAGGAAAGTAAAATGTTACAAAAAAGCAATAAATCAAAAATTTTTAATAAAATAAAATAATTATGCATGTTCTCAACATAAATAATATTTGTGTTGTTGCAAGTAAATGATTCAATAATCCATTAATTTACTCAACATTATTCATGAGTATAAAATAATCAGAGTCAAGTATGTCCACATCATTTGATCAGATCATAGGATGCATTGGTTCAAGTTAAATAGTATCATGTGGAATCGATCTGTTGTGGGGACTTGTGAAAATTTCTGACTTCTCCAATATTGTCAAAGGTTCATCAAAACGATGTTGATTTCCTACCCTCAGTAGAAACGAAAGTAAATAATTAAATGAAAGTTATACTCATGCTTATTTAACTACAGTAATATGTATATATGTATAGTTATATATATTGAGGTATATGTGGTAAAAATCAACACAATAAAAACACACATATATATATATGTGTGTGTGTGTGTGTGTGTGTGTGTGTGTGTGTGTGCGTGTGTATGCATATATATAGAGAGAGCGAGAAAGAATGTTTATTGTAATAACATTTTAATGTTTCAGTAGAATTTCAATTTAGCGAGACACACCTCATCAGACTTAAAAAAGAAGTGACACTGAAACAAAACTCAAGATTCATTCATTTTGCAAGAGAATGTAAAGAATCAGCTCTACTTGAAATTTATCCCATGATAATTTATTATTTGAATATTGCTTTCTCTTCAGTCTGTCTACCCAGTCTTTGATCATTCGAAAAATTTGTGAGCATTTCAAAGAAAGGAGAGGACACTTAAGATGCATCCAGTCAATGTGCATGCTTATCGGTGAAAATATTATTTCAAAATTTAAGATCAATAGAATGACAGACAACCTCTTATGAAGATGTGTTGATGCATGTAAAAATACTATTTCAAGCTTAAGTTTGACAGACTAAAAAGTTACAAAGCTTAAGTTTAAGTAAATGCTTAAGTGTAACAAACTAATGAACGGATGGACAAAATCTCTTATAAAGATTCTTGAATGCCACTAAATAATTTGCAAATATTTTCATCGTTAAAAAATCTTGCAAATACAGATTTTAAAATAAAATTACACAAAAATTACCTGTTACTGTTGTTGCTGCTTCAGTTGTAGAAGCTAAAAGAAAATAAGAATATAAACTTTGCATGAAAATAGATTTAATGAAATAATAAACTTATTGAAAATGAACCAAAGAGAAACAAATAACCCTAAGCCACTATAAAAAACCTTAAAGAAAAATATGAAATTAAGGCAAATTCTATGAAATGGAAATCCTTTGTAGACTGAAGTAATAAAAAATGATATTTATTTGATATATGTGAGAATGTGCTGCTGTATATTTTGGTTAAGTTAAGGGTCATTGCACTTGACAAGCATCTGATAAGGTATAATGTGGTCTTCTACATAAACTTCAAGGTTATAATATTGGTGATAAAGTTCTTAACATTGTTAAGTCTTTTCTTTCTGATCAAAGCTTGTGAGTAACTCTTGGTGATATATCTCCATTTTCTGTTTCCTATCAATACTGATATTCCTTAGGGCTCTATTCTAAATCTAACACTGTTTCTTCTATATATAAAAGACTGTCCAAAGAATACTATTCAGAAAATGAACATTTATGCTGATGCCACCACCCTCTTTTCTGGTAATGTTTCTCATTCATCTTTCTCGGATCAGTTGAAATATACAGTTAATCAAGAAGTTGATTTGGTTTCAGTTATGGATTTAGATAAAAAATGGTTTGTTTTGATAAATCCTGTAAGATTCAGCTATTGTCTTCAATTGCAAACTTGTCCTTTTTCTTCCCGAGATTCTTATGGATGGCTCTGCTCTCAATAAAAAATCCACACTAAAACTTCTTGGTCTTTCTCATTAAATCTTTCTTGGACTTCACATATTAATCCATTGCTCTTTCTGTTCTCACCATTTTCTCAAGACTATTCTCTATCTCTAAGTAGTGTTGTCATATTTGGACTGGTAAATCTGTATCCCATTTAAAGGTTATTGATAAATTGTAGAAACGTATCTGTAATTTGATTGGCCCCCACACTTTCTTCTTCACTGCAACCTATCTTTTACAAACGTGATGTTGCTAGTCTCATTCTTTTCTACAAATACTATTATGGCATGTGTTCCTAAGAATTGTCTTATCTATTCCCTGCTTCCTTTGTTCCAGCTCGTTTGACTTGTTAGTCTAGAGGTCTCCATCAATTTGCTGTTTAAATACCTCATCATAATATAGCTTCTTATTCCAGTAGTTTTTTTCCAAGGACTTCAAGGTTGTGGAACTCTCTTCTTGCTCACTGCTTTCCTTCTACTTACAGCATTAATCTTTACAAAACTAAGGTCAATAGGCATTTCCTGTCTTTGCAATAATCAGCTTATGTTCTTGTTAGCTCCTTACATCAAGTGTCTTCATGCCTTGTCTCAAGCGATTCCCATATAAAAAACATCAAACTCCATATTGGTGCATAAACAAAATCTTCCTTTAGCCTTTGACTATCAACATCGGCACATGGATTTAATTTACATAAAACGTAATTCTTTATGATAATAATTATATAAAATCTGCCAATCTTAGAAATTATCTCAATACTATCTGCTTACATAAAGTTATAACCTTTTTGCTCATGGACTCATAATACCATTTTCCTTGCTCAGAATTATTAACTCATGATAACATTGTTTTTAATCTTGACTCAACGACTTTCAATATGACATTTTCTCTGTCAGACATAAAAGTTTCTAACACCCGAAATTAAATTTATCTTGTGACCAAATGTTTTATTTCTATATTTGTCATTCCACACAAAATTTACCTGACTCAAAACATCCAATGATGGATAGACTAACACGCATCACACAATCTGGTTTGGTAGGATAGAAACGGATCTTGATACTTGTAGCGTTCGTACTAAAAGGAATTCGTACAATGTCATTTGCACCATTTTTAAGCAGTTTAGTCACACCCTACAAAAAACAAAACCAAAATCAAATGAATACATAAATTACAAAAATAATTATGTAAAATAGTAATTCTCATTAGATTACAAGTATTAAACAACATTTGGTCATTAATGGAATCGATCGAAATAACTAAGGAAGTGGTAGTTATAAAAATTTGGTGGTAAGTTGAGAAAGTTATGGATTCATTTCTCTTCTTATTTTATGCATTAGCAAAGATACCCGTGCTTTGTGCGGGACTTTGCTGCATGCTCGGGTACACACAAAGTGAATACCCGAGCATACAGAAAAGTCCCAACTCTCACAACATCCGTTTACCATTGAATTCTTGTTAATAATGGCTGGTGGCTTCTTTCTGGAATTTGACTGACAAGATTCCAATACTCTCCGTGACTTTGCAGTGAAAATCTGGATGGTGCTTTTTTCCCTTGGTCTTTCCATTTTCCTTGACCCTTCATGGTCAATTTTTTGTGGTATCAACTGGTGTTGGTGCCATCACATTTTTGAGAGAAGTAAGGGGTCAGATTATGGGATTATTTAAATATATATATATATATATATATATATATATATATATATATTTGATTTAAATATTTTAAATGAACATTTTTTAATATCGCATAGTATATATGTGATATTAGGTGATATTAACAAATGCTTATTTAAATATAAATAAATACATATCTTGCTCTATTTATCATTGAGCATTCTTACAGAAACCTCATTAAATTCATAGTTTTTATCATTGGATATTCTTAATCTAGAATTATATACATGGGTTGAGCTCCATACTGAAGGATTTTTCTTTATACAATCATTGTTTACTCATTAACAGTTCTCACATGAATCCTTATCAGTGATTACTTACAGGCAATAAGAAATGATGTTCACTGAACTCTGAGTGACAATAAGTTTCCCCAGACTTCTTCCAAAACTTTCTGCTTCCTTTGATAACAAGTGCAAATCATTTTTATTTTCACAACAGTCATTTATCATTAATTTCTCGCTAACAACAACTGTTGGGCTTCTCTGGAATTTGAGTGGTAATAACTGGAGGTTTGGTTGGTGTCTTTCCTTTCTGTGTTTTTATCTTTGACTATTTTGTGTGATATCAACTGAGGCTTCAGCCACCACATGTGTGTGGGTATATTTGTAAGTGTTCATATTATTTGCGAAGTTGGGATTATCAGTCATTTGATCGCAGTAAATCCACTTTCTGGATTCGTGCGTAAATACTAAAATGAGTGTGCAACCTCAGAAGCTCTCCCTTTTTTCTTTTATCAGTGTGAACACTTAAATAGCATTAAAACTGAAATCTCGTAAACTTCTTTTTCCTATTCCTTAATTTGTTTGAAAGCCTAAATGGTGTTTGTTAGAAAAGTTTTGCTATAAGAAGTGTACGTAGAAGATAATATACTTATAACAAGGGATTTCTAGAAATCAGCCAATGAAATGACAGAATCGACATATTTTTTTATTACATAAATTTTCCCATTTCCACTTTCAAAATCATTTGACTAAAGTTTGGGTGGGTTGGTTGGCTGGTTGTTTTCAGGTTATTTAATGCTGAATCCAAAGATTGAAGAAAATTTTTTTAATAGAATATATTTGTTGTGTTCAAGTCCGTTTCTATTTAACCCATAGTTGGGATCCTAACAGATACTACCACTCAGGGTCAGAGTGAACCTGGGAGCAATGGCAATTAAAGGGTGGCTCCACACTCCCCAAAGCCCGCAAGTTGGGGCCTCACAATCGGATATAGTTTAAGGTCATATCCAGGACCAGTTTGGGTGGGTGAAATTAAATTAAATCTTGTGTTGTGTGTGTAGTCAATAAATTTATTCAAGTTTTTGTTTTCAAGAATAAATTTAATTAGTTGTAGTTCATCTGCGTGATTTTCAGGTGGCATGAAATCTTTGGTTCATATAGAATATGAGAAATTTGTTGTTAAACTGCAGATGAAAACCCCATCTATTCTACAGATCCAACATTATTGTATGTCGGCTAGAAAATGTAGGTCAGGTTGGAGCTGTAGCAAAGTAAGATTCATGGATTTTGATTTCTATTCTCTTAACATGTGATCTGTCATTCTCGATTTAATATTTCATCTCCCCACACACAAAGCCAACAAATTTAAAAATGATATATAACTTACCTTTTCACCCATAAGAATAACATCAAACTTTTCAACATATTTTGTACGAACAAGACGAACAGATCCTCCATACACAAGTGCATCACCAACAGAAACAGTGACTGCACGTTTGGTATCTCCAGGTGCAGGCGTCCATCCTTTCCCACCAGGTCGAATACTATTCATGTCCTCTTCATTACTAGAGAATTGAATGTCACTATTCCTTACTAAAGATGTATCAGCCAAACCATCGTTAAACACACACCAGGATGCTATAAATTTAGAATATGAAAAGTAAATCAGGAATTAAAAAATGCCTAGTAATCAGGGTTTTATGTCTCTTCGTAGATTCTTTTATATACAGTGTATCACAAAAGTGAGTAGATCTTTCACATTTCTGCAGATATTTAAGTATATCTCTTCATGGGACAACACTGACAAAATGACACTTTGACACAATAAAAAGCAGTCTGTGTAATTTATTTGTTCATCCATAATAGCTCAAAATACAACCATTAAAAGTTAAACACCTGCCAACAAAAGTGACTACATCTCTAAAATGTTCAAATTGAGTACTGCTTGTCATTGTTCCTCCAAAATGTCATGTGATTCATTAATGTTACTAGGCCTATGTGTGCATAGCGAACAGGTGTGTTAAAATTTGTACCACAGATTTCACACTCTTTCATACTGGTCACTGAAAGTTTCAACATGGCACCACATGGCAAAGAACTCCCTAAGGATCTTAAAAAGCGCATTGTTGTGCTACATGAAGATGGTCAAAGCTACAAGAAGATTGCCAACACCCTTAAACTGAGCTGCTGCACAGTGACTAGATTATCCAGCATTTTAAAAGAGCAGGGTCCACCCAGTGCAGGCCTCATGTAGGTCATCCAAATAAGCTGAGTGAACATGCTGAGTGTCATATACAAATGCTTTCTTTGAAAGATCGGCATAAGAATGTTGTCAGCTTTGATACAGATATTAAATGGGGGGGGATCAATCTGTTAGTGCTCAGACTATATGCCACACTCTACATCAAATTGGTGTGCATGGCTGTCACCCCAAGAGGAAGCCTCTTCTGAAGACAATACAAAAGAAAACCAATAAACAGTTTGCTGAAGACGTATCAAAAAAGCACATAGATTACTAAAACCATGTTCTATGGTCTAATAAGATAAAAATTCATTTTCTTAGTTCTGATGGCTTCCAGCATGTATAGCGGAGACCAGATGAGGAGTATAAAGATAAGTGTGTCATGCCTATAGTCAAGCATGGTGGTGGGAATGTTATGGTCTGGGGCTGCATGAGTGATACAGGTGTTGGAGTTATATTTCATTAAGGGATACATGTACTGTGAAATATGGCAGCAAAGCATGATCCCCTCCCTCCAGCAACTGGGTTGCAGGGTAGTGTTCCAGAATGACAATGACCCCAAACACACCTACAAGATGGCCACTGCTTTACTGAAGAGGCTGTGGTTAAATGTGATGGACTAGCTAAGCATGGCTCCAGACTTGAACCCAATAGAACGCCTTTAGAATATGCTTGAGTGAAAGTGGAGGTGTGCAAAATCACAAATATCTGCCAGTTCTGCGACGTTGTACTGAAGTAGTGGAAGGTTAACTCCATGCCCAGGAGAGTAAAGGCAGTTTTGGATAATGATGGTGGCAACACAAAATATTGACAGTTGACATGTTAACAGTGACAACTTTCTCTAAAAGGTGTAATCACTTTTGTTGGCAGGGTTCAGTTGTTAGTGGTTATATTTTGAGTTATTATGAGGAAAAAGTAAATTAATTCTGTTATATAAGCTGCACACAAACTATTCATTGTGTAAAAATGTCATTTTGTCAGTGTTTTCGCATGAGGAAATATACTTAAATATCTGCAAAAATGTGAGGGGTGTACTCACTTTTGTGATACATTGTATATATATAAAAAATAAACATGATTCCTCCAAAGACAAGATGCGTACATAAGTGATTATTTTTATCAAATTTCAATTTTCTAGGTCTATTAAGTATTAGTAAATACATAACCTTATATTGTAATAGACTAACTGACAGACACATGTCTTTCATAGATTTACTTGTTACACTATTTTCATGTTATGCATCCTGCCATTAATCAGCATGGGAAAAACTACTTCAATTAGTAAAATAAAGCAGTTAAGGATTTCTGACCATATCTGAAGTAGGGTGTAATTATAACAATGAAGATGCTGACTTTGATTGTTTAGTGATAATACTGAATGACACATTACAATCATCTAAAGTGACATCACTAATTTCATCTGTTATCGTTTTATGTTATATATTTTCTTTTCTCTATCTAACATGTTATCTTGCTAGATTTTCAAAGTCAGACCCAAATAGTTTATTATTTTTGTTCTCCTCCTTCTATTGTGTTATCAGTATGAATATATTTAATTTCATATCATTATTCTTCTGGAAATACTTATTCTGGCTGAGAAAGATGGATACATTTTCCCTTACCAACTTAATGTTTACTTAAACATTATAGAGAATTAATGAAGTTATTTCCTGTTGACTTCTGCAAAAATAAATATCTAAAAACACATTATATTTTCAAACTTTAAAGGTGGTCTCCACATTAATTAACCTTTGTTTTGTTTTTGACTAACAGTTGATTAATTTGTTTCATAAAATAATTTGATTACGAAATTAAATCCATCAAAATTTCGTTTCTGAGTTTTGAATTTAAGTAATTTATTAATTCCAAGAATATTTTGCTAGTAAGCAAATAAATAGTTATGATTTAAGCTCTTTAAGGACAGGTATTCTTATATATATATATATATATATATAAGATAAAATTAAAAGCCAAGAACAATGCAAGATTTTTTTTTTTATATAGAGTAAAATTAAATGCAAACAAAAGAAATAAATTTCTTTTTTTTTTGTTGTTTGTATTTTTTTCACACAAATTGTAACTCTAAACAACAGTAATTTTTTTTTTTCTGTTGTATTCAATGGTGTTGTAAATCTCAATATATTTCAGACTTATTAGTCCATTTTCAAGAGAAGACAGCGGAAGAGTGTTCAAAATTGGAAAAGTAGCCGCAGAGTTTGCCACGTGATACCGCGAAATATAGAACAAAAAATGACGTTAGGAGAACGTTAAAATAAATCAGTTGATGTTTGAAATACTTGTTGCGTTTGTGATATAATTGTTTATAATATAAGTTTAAAACATAAGAAAAACAATAATTAAAAAAAAACAAAAAAAACCTTGCTTGAATAGTCATCTCCCTTGATTCACAAACGCAACAAGTATTTCAAACATCAACTGATTTATTTTAACGTTCTCCTAACGTCATTTTTTGTTCTATATTTCGCGGTATCACGTGGCAAACTCTGCGGCTACTTTTCCAATTTTGAACACTCTTCCGCTGTCTTCTCTTGAAAATGGACTAATAAGTCTGAAATATATTGAGATTTACAACACCATTGAATACAACAGAAAAAAAAAAATTACTGTTGTTTAGAGTTACAATTTGTGTGAAAAAGAAAAAACAAACAACAAAAAAAAAAGAAATTTATTTCTTTTGTTTGCATTTAATTTTACTCTATATAAAAAAAAAAAATCTCGCATTGTTCTTGGCTTTTAATTTTATCTTATAATTTTCTTCAACAATGCTTCAAGCAAACTACAACCTACTTATATATATATATATATATATATATATATATATATATATATATACTAGCAAAAGTACCTGTCGTTGACTGGGTTCAAAAACAGCCTACAGAAAATGGACTCTGATTTATGAAAGTATGATAGGTTATGAAAAGGAAGGGTTGTAAAGAGATAGCTTCGAATTTGGGGGTACCAAAACCAAAGCAAAATATGATGAAAGTAAAAATAAAATAGATAAACCCCATAATTTATTATGTTCACACTGAAACACTTATCACAATATTCTGTGGATCTATATTAAAAAACCTTGTTAAACTTTGTGACATATTTCCATTCTATGGAGGTCAGATGTGAACGAACACCCCATAATTTTATTATACCATATTTCTTCAAACTGAAACATAATTATCCAAGTATATTTACGCAGATAGATATGAAAAGTCTTTATTAAAGTTTGTGCCTATTCCCATTCTATGGAGGCCAGGCGTGAACGCAGACCCCAGAATTTTATTATACCATCCCTATTTAAGTTAAAATATACTTATCAAAGTATTCTTATGTACATCTATATTAAAAACACTTGTAAACGTTTTTTTTTTTCAATTTTTCAATTTTTTATTTCCATACTTTGTGGACCAGCCGCGAACACAGACCCCACAATTTTAATGAACCACTGTTCTGCCAGATCAAACATACCCATTCCTGTGTCTCGATACATCTTCTATCATTATATGTAATCTGTTTTTTAAAATAATCAACCATATAGGAGCCTATTCGTGACCACACACACACACAACTTTATATTGTATATATATATATATATATATATATGTATATATATATATATATATATATATATATACATACATACATACATACATACATATACATATATATATACACACACACACACACACACACACACACACACATATATATAATGTGAAATTTAATTAAAAAAAATGTTTACCTGTTGTGGTACCTGAAATTAAAAAAAAAAAAAAACATGATAATTGTAACTTAACAAATATAATGAATGTTCAATGGAAATTCCACAGTAAATTAAACATACCTTTTTAATAGCAGTGTTGGAAAAAAAAAAATGGAGTAACGCAGTATTTATTATATCTTTTACATGCTTATTTCTTATTTATATTTTCTTCAATCAAATGTTGTATTCCCAGAGTTCTTTTTATTTATTTTAAAACATAAAGAGTAAATTCACAACAAATGTATATCCAATAGAAATACTTCATGCATTCAAAAATACATTATACATATTGAAGTTCGAAAACTGAATATCATCATTTTCGTTACTCAGTTTATATTTTCATACAATAAAATTTACTTTGGTTTTAAAAATCTAAAGAATCCATGGAAATTTATTGTTTTAATTAGAAATAACTACAAATGCTTTAATCTAACTAAAAAGGCTACAGAAGACTACATTATATTTGCAAGGCATGTTTATATCTTTTTTTTTTTTACATAGGATTCACCATTTATCAAGGCCCAGAGACCACTCGAGGATAAGGGTTAAGCGTGTACAGTAGTCAATTGGACAATATAGTAATCGTTAGTAATGGAAATTCGGTAAATTTGTTAACTTAAGTGGAACGGCCCATCAAAAACTTGTTCACGCTGGACTTGAAGACAATCAGATTGTAGTCAGCTGGAAAGCAGGAAAACGGAAGACAGTTCCACAGGCGTGCAGTTCTAAGAAAGAAGCTTTGCTCATGGAATCTACGTTTAGGTTTAGGCACAGATAAAGAGTGGGGGGAATTATTGATAGTGTTTTCAGCTAGATGGGTGTTTCTTATGAAAGTTTGGTGAGGGGGGACCATAGATTGAAGCTCACTCGAGCACTTGCCATGAAAATAACGATAAAGCAGAAACGAACTCACATCTCTTCTGTGAGATAGAGGTTGGTGGGAAGAGAAAAGGACATCTCCTACGAGACTACGAAATCTATTTTGAACTCTATCAAGGCAGGACAAGTCTTTTCTAGCAACTCCTGTCCAGATGTGGCAACAGTATTCCAATCCTTGGACGTACCTGGCTCTTATATAGATAGAGAATTGCATCAGCAGTGAGATATATACTGGATCGATAGAAGGATCTCATCATTTTCCCAGTGGCCTTGGCAATGGATTTGATTACGTGTTCCATTTCAGATCAGAAGTAAAGGTCAAGCCCAGAAGCTTGTCAATACATGAGGCCTCCCCAAAACGAGAGCCATTCATTTCAATTGATGCCAGATGGAGATCAGATCATTGATGATGTAAAGATAGAAGCTTGGTTTTAGATGCATTAAAAGTAACCAGCCACTCCTTTCCCTATTGTACCATGTGCTCAAGATTAGAGGAGAGAGAATCGGAGAAAACCTGGTCGTTTACGGTCTTATATGTGCTACCATAAATGGTAGTGTCATCAGCATAAATGTCTACGAATGATGTAAGGATGTGATTTGGAAGATCATTAATGTAGATCAGGAAAAGAGTTGGGCCCAGGATGAACCTCTGAGGGACTGCAGCATTAATACTGTGAGCTTCTGATTGGAACAAGATTCTAAGCTGACATTGCAGAATATTACTGAATAATTACAATGATGCTGCAAAATTGAGGAAAGAGATATTTGACACATACACAGGAAAAAAAGGAACCTACTAAAAAATGCTTTTCTTGCAAAATTAATCCTTGTTAAGGATACGATCAAATACAAAATAGAGCGATCTCATGAATGTCAAAGAAATATAAAAGCCCTTATATCAGATTTATCTCTTGCAAATTACGATCCTCATAAGGTGTCGTTTTACTACACAAGAACATAAGAAATAGCTGAATCCAGTATTCCATCCATCAAAAATGTTTTTGCAGTCAGAAAGAAAATTACAGGCGTTAGATATGTCTATAGTAAAAAAAAAAAAATCCCAATTTTTTTTTTAATGAAAAACGATTTATTTTACAAATGAACCACAGTCTATTACTCTCAATATTTGTGTATAAGAAAGGCACATTTTCTTATACTGTAAATTGCTTGGAGAAGCATTCTTTTAACCTTTACATTTACAATGAAATTCTATTTGTCTCTATCTCAACTATTAGATAAAAATCACTTGCATATTTTAAAGCTAAACATTAATCAGAAGTGACTTTTCCATGGCATTCATCATCAAGCCCAAATATCAGCTGACGTGATATTGTAAACAAACACAGATGGAATTTGATGAACGACATTATCATTATTATTAAAAAATTTTTTTTGTGAATTAGTCCACGGGGCAAATTATTCCTCATAATATATAATAATCAATAGAGGTGTGATACTATAATAATTCATACACAATCTGCATCAATTAAAATATCATGTTTAAGTGTATTGTACAAACTGGGCATGCTAGATATGGATGTGTAGATGAATTGTCGAGGCTAATTTTTAAACTAAGTATACTTCTAAAGGAAACAAATATTATTGCATTAAATACAAACATTTAGACGAAAACAGACTATGTAATATAGTAAATATAGTAGAGTAAAAGAATTATCAGTAAGTTTTGAGAAGATTCGATTAAAAAAATTGATAAATATATTGCAGGAAAATTATAAATTATTTTAATTGGAATTCATTACTGAGATGAGTATTGTTTATTAATTTATTTATTGCGGACTCATCTTTTTTTTAGTTGCTGTTTCAAGACGTTTCAACCAACTATTCTTCTGGCCTTCGTCAGGTGGTAACCGTTATGGGATAGAGACTCCGAATCTTCTAACTGCATTCTCAGCAATTACTGCCTTCCATAGTTGTTGTTGTCTCACCGTGTTTTGGTCAAGGAAGCCTCTGGACGCCTTTGGGTAGGATTGAAACCGCTATCTTCAGACAATACTCACCAGGAACCATAAAAGATTCAATGTCTCTATTCACTGCGCCATGGGCCCTAAAGGGCAATCAAGGTTGGGTTTTTTGGTCCACGTTTATTAATTCTCTGATCTTCCATGGTCGGGTTCGTACCGAATAGTATCTATATTATTTTAATTTGAATTCATTATTGAGATGAGTATTAATTTATATTAATTTATTTATTGCGGACTATTATCCTCATCTTTTTTCAGTTGCTGTTTCACAATGTTTCGGCCAAATATTCCTGTGGCCTTCGTCAGGCGGTAACTGCAACGGGATAGGAACTCTGAATCTCCTAACTGCATCCTCAGCAATTACTGCCTTCCATGATTGTTGTTGTCTCACCTGACGAAGGCCAGAGGAATAGTTAGCCGAAACGGCGTGAAACAGCAACTAAAAAAGATGAGGATAATAGTCCGCAATAAATAAATTAAAAAAATCATAAGTTCTCTAAAGAAAAGGTGAAGATAATGTATTATATGTGAGCATATCTGCATAAAGCTCGTATTGATTTTTTTTACAGAACATCCTAGAACCTCTAGAATGGAAGCCCTTATAAAGAGTTATTTTTATTGATCTCAGATGGATAAACAAATCAAAGATCAAATGAAACTTTGTAGATGCTGTGTAATGATTGGGAATGCATCACAAATAAAAATTAACCATGGCTGAAAATGGACAGATCATGGAGACCATATTAATTATGAGAAATCAATGAATGAAATTTATTACCTTATTGTGTAGATAGTTTCACAAAGTAAATATAGTAAACCTATGTGAAAACACACTATAATCCTTTTGCATGAAACTTTAGCAAATTTAGCATTCTTGGATTTGGGGATTACTATAAAATTTTAACCATTCCATCAAAAATCTAATGGCAAAGCAGAACATTTTGTTCATACATTTAAATGAGCATTAAAATCAGAGGTGAAACTGAAGATGTATCGAAACAACTTCCTATGAATTGTTACAAATTTTTGAGTATCTAATAATTCTAAATCCAAGCATATATTCGGGAAATATCACCAGCTTAAATTATGTTTGCAAGAAAAAGTAAATCAGTATCTAATAAGTTAATACCTAACCAAACCAAAAGTTGGAAAAATATAATAATGCTAATAAATCAAAAATTGTGATAGACAGAATGAGAACAATCTACCCCTAAGTTTGAAATTCTGTATATATTTCTAAGTTCAACATAAGTTCAAAATGATGTAATTTGCAAAGGTTGGAGGTTACATCATCCAAAACGTTGCGAAAATAAGAACTAAGATGAGAATAGTAGTCCACATCATCATCATCATTATCACCACCACCATAATTGGTTTAATGTCTGTTGAAACTAGCCTCACTCTGCCAGATCTTTATTCATATTTCTTTCTCTCAAATCTATCGTTAGCATTTCTTCCAATGTCTGTCTTAACCTTCCTCTATCAACTGACCCAACTACCTCAACTGTTCTACATCTACTAACTCAAACACTCTTATTCATTTTTTAACCAAACCAATTTTGTACATATCTCCTCTATACTCTCGAGATTAATCCAAATAATAACAAATGTTTGATTATTAATTATATTAACTCATTTATTAAATCAAGAATTTCAATTAAGATTAGATTAAAATAATTAAGTATAAACGATAGTCTGTATAATATTCACAAAATATGAATAGATAAAATTGTTTATAAAAAATGTTAAATGAATATTGTTGTAAATTAAAGGCTACTGACCTGATTCAAAGCATCCCATAATAGACACACTGGCAACCAATTGACAATCTGGTTTGATGGGATGGAAGCGAATTTTAACAGTGTTGGCTTTGGTACCAAATGGAATTTTAATAATATCATGTGGGCCATTGTTACGGATGTTTGAAACAGACTAAAAAACAACAACATCTTAGTTTATTATTTACATATGAATTGATTACAAAAGAACACATTAAATTGCCTGAAACGAATTAAAAACAGCAATATTTTAACACTAAATTTACATATGAATTTATTACCGAAGAACACATTAAAATTAATGTACGCTGCCAGTTTTAAAAAAGTTATCTTTACTCACGTGTTTCGTATATTTTGATATTGTCTTTATTTTTTGGTTGTTTTCTTCAATAATAAAAACAGGTAACAACTGTCTGCATCAGATATTAAAATGAGTATATCAATTATGAATGAACTATTATACTGCATAGAGCATATTGAATAGACATGGCACATAGCAAAATCTTTACGTAAGTATAATTCTTAGTCCTGAGAAATATTATGAGAAAGGGGGGATAGTTTGAATATGATTGGGTGCGTTTCCAATTTGATTGCTTTGGGGCACTGCCCTGTTGCCTCTCTTCTATCAGTATTGTTGCAGAAAGCAAGCGATCTGTAGTTGAAGAAAGCAGTTGCATCAAATGTGTGAAAGTGAAGTTACCACAGAATTACTTTTATTCTTCCAAATTTTCTAAAAAAAAACAAAACAAGGAAAAGAAGACAAAAGTTCACTTACATGTCCATCAGTCAAAATGAGATCAAATTTCTGAACATATTTTGAACGGACAAGACGAATAGATGCTCCATACATTAAGGCATCACCAACAAAAAGGGTGAGCATACGTTTCTTATCTCCAACTTCTGGTTTCCATCCTTGTCCACCTGGTCGGATAGCAGCTTTATGCTCTTCATTACTGGACACATCAATATCCCAATTTCTTATCAAAGAAGAATCTGCCAAGCCATCTCTCATTACACATAATGAGGCTAACGAAGAAGAAAAAAGAATACATTTTAGAGAATTATTTTATTTATTTAAGATTTTGATAATGAGTTTAATTAATCTTTAATTTTTTTATTACTTAAAGTCGTTGTCATTGTATAATATACTGAGACCTCTACAGAAATTTCCATAAAACTAATATGAAATTAGAGTAATATACCTTTAATAATTAAGTATGACTGTTTGCATAATACATCTATTTTTTAATAACATAAATATAATAATAAAAAGGACATAGCTCCTCAGTCGAAAGTCTAAAGTTCGTAGGCTGACATAAAACAAAAGCAGAGTCAAATTATGTAAAGAATATAAGTCCAAATATAAAAAGTTAGCAAGAAAAAGCAAAATAAGTTACAGATTACAGTGCCATGACAAAATAAAGACAGGAAACATGCACTGTCTATGAACCAAGTTACTACTGAACATCTTTGCTAAAATATAATAGCTCTTGATAAAAGAAGGTAGCTTATGATTGGGTATGATAAACAAAAATGGGTCAGAATTAGCATATTTCAAAGCATCTAAAAATTACTTTCCCTATATTTTCTTAAAGAGTCGATTCATTTATTATATATTAGTTAGTATGATGAAAACCATATATTAATTATTGTATCTCTTGATAAAATTATTATCATCGTCATCATCATCATCATCATCATCATCATCATCATCATCATCTGTTATGATACTTGAAAAATCCGATCTTATATAACTATTATTTTTTATACATTAATATTCTTTCTTTATGTTATATTATATATGCTTATGTTAAGCTTTTTTTTTTGGTTATATTAGGTTTGGCTCAGCAGGGTTTTCACTACATAAAAACCTAATGTGTATATATATTAATGTTGGGGCAATTAATTTGAATTGGAAGTGGAAAAATTTGGAACTTTTTGGGGTATCAGAATTGATATCAGAATTGGAAAAATGTCTGCCTATTTTCCAATGCCCAACCCGATTCTTTTTATCGTTTTATTTTTGTTCGTATTAATGATGAAATGATAAATAGTAATTGATTTTAAACTACCAGTAAAACTAAACTCTATAGGTTACACCCAGAAATATATTTTTACATTTGCGAAAATATATTACATGATTTTTGCAGTAATCTGACTCTACCTTCGAACTAAAACAACTCTATATTTAGAAATTTAAATAGAATTGGAATCGGGAATTTAAACAAAATCGGTAATTGTATCGGAATTGGGAAAATATTAGAATTTCATGTTATTTTCCCAAATACCAACTGAATTCGAAAAGATAAAAATAATTGTGATGAGCAATTTCATATATCATGGAATATTTTCAAGTTATAAAAAAAACAAAAAACTTTAAAACAAGCATACAATAAATATTATATTAGTATATGATTTTCTTAAAGTGACAAATATCTTGAAATTTAATTTCTAAATACAAATGCAGACATTGTAGTACATGCAAATATTAAAAATAACTGTAAGTTCAACACACTTTTATGACAACATCATTTGATTATTTCTTTATTTCTATAACGTATTATGATAATCAGTGAACTATTTTCATGGCTAACCATATGACTATCATATTTCAGTTTGTTTAATTCCTCTGTAAATGTTCTTGTATAGAAGCAAATATTCTTACCTGTCTCCGGTGTTGGTGTAGCTATAATGAAAAAATAAAAAAGAAAAAATAATGAAAACATTTTTGCAAACAGTTAAATACAGGTATATATTACACAAAAACTTCTATTATTCAGAAAACATCACACAAATAATTCTATACGTTTTATTGTAAAAACCTGATTAATATTAATCTATTTATTGCGGACTATTATTCTCATCGTAATTGTTGGCAGTGATTGCTGAGAATGTAGTTAGGAGATTCGAAGTTCCTATCCGTCGCATTTACCAGGCCAGAGGAATAGTTGGCCGAAACGTCGTGAAACAACAACTAATAAAGATGAGAATAATAGTCCGCAATAAATAAATGAATATAAATAATACTCATCTCAATAATGAATTCCAATTAAAATAATATATAAACCTGATTAACTTTTCAATTATTATTACAAGACTATTCTTTGGATACAATTTTTAGATTTCTTTTGAAAAACTTAAAAAATCAATAGAGATTTTATATTGTCAGATAAGATTAAGTATTATTCTTAAACATTGATTCCAAATAAATCAAAAATAAATAAATAATAATAAAAAGAAAGCTTACTGTGCACAGTTAACTCTTCAGTTTTTATTAATATATGTATATGGCCAAGTTGTTAGCAAGAATAACACATTTAATGCAAGTTTATAAAAGAAATAGATCTTTTAAAAATTTGCTGTAAGATAAGTTCTGGAATAAAGAATTCCTTCTTATTTCATGATCTTTGAAAGTGAAAGTTGGCTGGCTGTGTAATTTGCTGCAGTAAAGAGCTGTTGCGATACGAACCTCATTAAAAATTGCATCTTCCCATAATCGTCAAATTCTCACTCTGCAGGCATATATTCATTAATGACCTTATATGTCGATATTAAATAACCTCCAACTTGCTATAACAATGTAATTTAATACATCCAAGCACATGAAATATATTACACTATAGAACATTTATTATTTGAATACTTTAAAAATGTCTTATAGATAATCATAGGATAAAATAGCAAAATTTAAGTGTAAACATATTGCTGCTAAAAGATTCATCATAGTTTATGTTGTAAGATAAGTTTAAATGTTAACTGAAGAAAAATTTAAAAAAAATATATTTAATGCTATTTTTGTGATGAATGATTTCTGCCATTGTACTCCCTGAAAATGTTTTCTTCTTGGAATTTCAAACTGAACTCTTTATTTCGTACCCTTCTCAGTCTACATTCAATGCCTTTTAGATATCTAAAATTAGTTAAATGTTTCTCAGGTTTTCCATCAACCTCTCAGCAAAATTCACTAAAATATTTTTTAACTCGTACTTATATCCACTTTATCCGGAAGGTTAACAACTAAAAATGTGTATTTGAAGAAGGTTTGAGAGTATACAATACATGACATGTGAAATTACTAACAAAACGAGGACTTGAAGCTAATTCAAATGATTTGGTCTCATGACCAATTTAAAAAAATATAAATATATTTTTGCAAAAAGGATTAATATATACAAAAATAATAATAATAACCTTGTAGCCACAGTCAATAAAATAATTCTGCTCACTTTCTCTGACTTTTTGTGACTTTCTTCACACTACTCCTTACGTTCAGAATAAAATCTTGATGCAAATACGAATTATTTTATTCTTTAATCCACTTACATTCGACTTATTCAAACCAATTCCCTTGTTTGAATTTTGTGTCCAAAATGTTTAAAAAATTACATTATGAGTTGTCTCTGCTAATGCTGATATCCGTCATCAATGGGACATTGTAGATGGCACAAAACACATTCTCTTATGGGGTTGCTTATTCCTCCGTTCATTGCAATACCTTATTTACCAAAGTCCTCCCTGATGTCCTCATCACAAAATATGCAGTTTGTGTGGGTTTATTTGTCAGTAATTTCAGAACTATTCATGTCAAAAGCATCGCCACTAGTTCAGTTTTTCGTTTTTTTCCTGACGTCTCACTGATAGTACTGAATTGCATATATACTCTTGGAAAAGGCACAACGTCTGTATGTGGTAAAAGATTTCATCAACCAACATCGAGTGTAGACTGTGAATTGTTCTAACAACTTCTGTGTGTGAATTTGAACAATACAATAACTCCCATTGTATTGTCCCTTGGTATGTTGTGGTTCAAAGTTGACCACAGTATCAATACCCTGTATATGGACGTTGTAGGTGTATATAACATTGAATGATGCAATCAAGGTTAAGACACTGTTTTTGGCATAACATTATACTAATAAAATGCCTCTGGTATAGAACATTGTGTCCTAGCCACAATTGTCTTTCACACTTTTGTGGCTTCTCTTTATGATACTGTTCCTGATGGTTTCTAAGCACATCTCAATTAAAGTTGCTGGAATTGCTGAAAATATTGCCTACTAAATGCAGTACCATTGTTCATTAGAATCTCAACTGATAGGCCACACTCATGAAATTGAACGCCAACTGGCATATGACACTTGTTAAATCTTGCTGACATAAAGAATGTTGGATTCAAATTGCAGAGTAACATTCAACAAATGAAAAGTATTAGCTATTGTTGTAGTGATATCCACTCCTAACTTGTGGCAATTGTCATCTACATCAAGTCTCATCTTTTGTCAAGATCAATTGACTGGCATTCCTCACATGTCTTCATTGTCAGTCACACATCAGCTTTTGAAACAGTTGGGTTTTTCTATTTGGCAAAATACAATGTGCATTTTATTCTGTGGTATCCACTTTCTTGATGGATATTTGCAATTTATTAAATATTCAGCCATGTACTTGTTGCACAAGTATGCAGAGTTGCACTTGTTTGCTTGCACTATCACACTTAATAGAATTATGACTTTGACTGGACCTAGTTCCTCCATGGGGTATGACATCAACCAACTATTTTTCAGTATTTTTTATATTTAGTTGAATATGGTCGAATATAATGTTGAAGTTGGGTTTGTTGAGTCAACATTCTGACATCTCCACCGATCGCATACCGATATACTTAGTGTCTTCTAACATTGTTGTTCATCCACCGATTTTTGGATAATGTGACGTGGGAGTGCAACTAAGCTATAATGTAGAATAGAAGAAGAACCCCTCCCCTTTTTGTTTTTTATTTATTTCAATTTTGATCAATGAACAAGCCCTTTCTTCAAAACGCTCACAGTAAAGAATATAAGAAAAATTCATTCGATACACAGATGGCCTACAGTGAAGATGCAGAGAGGTTAGCGTTCCCCCCATCATGTGGTGATCGAATCCATAGTATAAACTGCTCATGCACCATGCGTCCAAACCAATCTGTAGAGCTGGAATGGACAGAGAAGGAGGAATTGAATGCAGAATTGACCGCCTTGCACAGTGGTGCAAAGAACAGGTATTGTATGGCACAAGGATACCAAAAGAGGTGTCGCCATGTTGCACTGAGATTCAAAAGAAGAGATTATCTTGCATGAGATAAAGGAACTGATCTTCCAATATTCCATGGAGAACTATTCATCAAAGAAGAATCTGCAAAAATACTTACTGGAAAAGTAAACAAAGTTAATCCCACTTAAAGAGACACAAAGTGGAGTTACTTATCTTCCGATCTGCCATGGAATTGAGATAATGCTAATACCGCTTAATAGGACATTTGCAAGAAATGTGGATTTATATCCAGAATATACTGTCGCCTACTGACTTTTCAAAACCCTTCAAAATTAGATTATTATTTCCTTTGGACAAACTATTTCTCTGGATATCACACATGCATATTATCCAGCTAAGTATTTTATATTGTATATCTCCCCTTCTCCAAGTCCTTTCCCAACCTCATGGAACAGTTCAGTTGATTCATATACCCTTTTTGTTATCATTCTTATTTTTTCAAGCTGAATAATCCTTTCTTATAGATAAGAACAAAAAGAAGAAAGAAAGATATCTCTTTTATTTAAGAATTCTTTTCTGGTCATTACACTCTCAGCTCACTAAGGATTGCATAATGATTTTCTAGGGGAGATAAAACATTATTGCGTAATAAAATTATTTTATGTATATAACACACAGTTGTTGTGTTTTTTCATTTTGCCATCCATATGCCTTGCTCAGTTATTTCATGAACATGCTGAACTGAACTAAGATAACATGTCATGTAGGCCATAACTCTCATGGCCGACATGTATTTTTTTTCATTTTCTTTATTAATATGTTATGAGAATGTGGAGAGGTACTGTTAGTTTTGTAGAGTCATAAGATTTTGCACAGGGGATATAAATATTTCCCTGAACAACCTCCCTCCCCTCCCTCATATCATAACAATGATAAGATACATCTCGTTTGTTAGTGGCTTGGGAAGAAAATTGGCACTGATGTCTTTTCCATTCTGATGCAAGCTTATTGTAGTTGAAGCATCACATATCTTCAGTTGCTTATTTCATTAGGTCATTTCATTGTACATTATTTGGCCATGTGACACTGACCTCTTCATCTGTAACAAGTGATGGCTGTTTGGAGCTTAGACGAGCTAAACTCTGACCTCATTTTGAGATAACTGTGTAACTGCAATCATATCTTCAGACGTATATTTTGTCTGCATCCTCACCCATGTCAGCAAATTTCCCATGGTCGATGTTTCAATAATCAGTGTCTGTTGCAATTCCATAGAAATTCAAAAGTCTGTCACAAATACCAATTCCATCATAGTCTCAAGATCGCTACCAGTGAATCTGACCATCGATGCAAGTTATTGTATTTTGCTGGCATAGACATCCACATGATCTCCTGCTATTTAATCAGGTTCAGTTTTGTGTAAACAGAGAACTCTCTATCTGAAAAAGCATCTTTCAACTGATATGTTCATCTGCTGATCTTTGTTCATCTCTAAGTAGAGTTGGAGTACATCTCCCTCTAAATGTAAAGGCCACATCATCTATTTTTTGAAGTTTCACCATGAGTTGTAACTTCTTGAATCATATCATCACACCTCCACCACCATGAAGAGGCTGCAGTTTTTTGGGTCTTTTTTATATAGGAGTCACCAAATCCAGACCCAGAAGCCACTCGAGGATAAGGGTTAAAGAGTGTATCCTATCATAGTAATAGTTAGTAGTGTAAATTTGGTAAATTGGATTACTTAAGGAGAACAGCTCATTAAGAACTTGTTTACATTGGACTTGAAGACGACCATATTGTAGGCAGCTGGAAGCCAGGCAAATGGAAGACAGTTCCACAAGTGTGCAGTTCTAAGAAAGAATCTTTGTTCATGGAATCTACATTTAGGTTTAGGCACAGATAAAGAGTGGGGGAAATTATTGATAGTGTTTTTAGCTAGACGAGTGTTTCCCGTGTTTGATGAGGGGAGAGCATAGATTGGAGCACTTGCCATGAAAATAATGATAAAGCAAAGACAGGCTCGCAATGTCTCTTCTGTGAGAAAGAGGTTGCAGGGAAGAGAAAAGGGCGTTCCCTACGAGGCTACAAAGTCTATTTTGAACTCTGTCAAAGCAGGATAAGATCTTCTTAGCAGCTCCTGCCCAGGTGTGTCAACAATACTCCATCCGTGGATGTACCTGGTTCTTATATAAGTAGAGAATTGTATCAGCAGTGAGATATATACTGGATAGATAGAAGGATTCCATCATTTTTCCAGCGACCTTGGCAACGGATTTGATGTACATGTTCCATTTCAGATCAGGAGTAAAGGTCAAGCCCAGAAGCTTGTCAATACATGAGGCCTCCCCAAGGCGATAGCCATTCATTTCAATTGATGCCAGATGGGGATCAGAACGCTGATGATGTAAAGAGAGAAGCTTAGTTTTAGATAAAAGCTTGGTTTTAGATGCATTAAAAGTAACCAGCCACTTCTTTCTCCATTGTACCACATGCTCCAGATCAGAGGAGAGAGAATCAGTGAGAAATCGGTCATTTGCAGCCTTTGATGTGCTGCCATAGATGGCAGTGTTGTCAGCATATATGTATATGAATTATCTAAGGATGTGATTTGGGAGATCATTGATGTAGATCAGGAAGAGAGTAGGATTCAGAAGGGACCCCTGAAGAACTCCAGTGTTAATATATTGTATGTCACTAAGAAGGTTATTTTTGCTGAGGTGGTTGACTACTTCTCTATTTAACACAGATTCCAGTAACTTACTCATGATGTGCAGGAGATTTATTGGTCTGTACTGAGAGGGGGATGAGAGATCACCTGAATTCTTAAACACAGGACATACTGATGAGATTTTCCAGGGTGTTGAGAAGTAATTCTCATTAAGACAATGCTTAAACAGCTTTGTACGTATGGGAGCTAGTTCTGGTTGAAGCTTTTTCATTACTATCATTTGAATGTTGTCAGGGCCAGTTGCTTCACTGGAATCAAGGTTTTTGATTAGCTTGGCAACATCATGTACAGATATTTGTATGTCACATAATGTGTTTTCTGATACAGCAGGATATACAGGGCATTGGTGGCCTTAGTCGCATAGGGTAGAATTAGCTGCAAAGTCCTTGGCAAAGAGTTTGGCTTTGTTTGATGCTGACGAGATTATCTCAGGTCCATTGATGATAGTTGGGATAGAGCTTCTGTTCAGGATCTTATTTGCTATTTGCCAAAACTGGTGGGAACCAAGCTGCTGCTCAGCCACTTTGGACTTGATGGACTGAGCATACAACTATCTTGCATTTTTTATTACTCTTTTACAGTGGTTGCTGGCAGTCATGAAAGCGGCTTTAGTCTCAGTACATCTGTTACGTTGGAAGCAGTGAAAAAAGTGATTTCTGTGAACAATGGCAGTAACACATTCCGGAGAGAACCATGGCTGGCTGTTAGATTTTTGCTGGAATTTTTTCAAGGGTATGGAACGGTCTATACCTACAATTAACCATTCTGTTAAGTCTGATATTATAGAGGACACATCCTGTTTAAACATGGAGTGCAGAGATAGATCTGATATAAATGTACGGAAGGTATCCCAGTCAGTCATAGAATATCGATATACTGTATGATGGAGAGGTATGTCTGAGGACTTATTACATTTTGTTTTTATTTTAACTAATACAACAGAGTGATCAGAAGATCCCCGTGGGGATAGAATGGAAGATGAACATAGTTCAGGGTAAGTTATGAGGAAAAGGCCTAGGAGACTTGCATACTGACCGTCAGTGTTGGGCACATGGGTGGGTTCATGAACAATCTGAGTGAGATCATAAGCAATGGAGAAATCGTGACAGAACCCCCTCCCTATCATCTGTCTTGTTTGAGTGGGTTAACCATTCCAGATTGTGAACATTGGAGACTCCACAGACGTGAATGTTAGTTGAAGAATGAGCAGACAGGATGTGATCAATTTTCTCAGATATGCTCTTATAGTAACTCCGCTGTTGTGGGGGCGATAGAGGTCAAATATAAACGCAGTAGTGTGAACAAGTGCAACTTAGAAGCACATAAGGGTAATTTAGGGTCTTCTCTGGAGATGTTTCGACCATATGGAAAGCCATCTTTAATGTAGGCAGATATTCCATACTCATGTTGGGGGTCAGATTTGGATGTTAAGTTAGAGTATCCTTTAATTACAAACTCTTCTAAGGAAATAGTCGGTCCAATGCCAGTTTTGCTTAGGAATAATAGGTCTGGTTTAGTCTCCTGTAATTGGGTTTCAACCTCTGGCAGTTGGAACATAAACCCCTGATGTTAGAGAAGGAGACATGGTAGTAGGGGTCTACGTTGGAAGTTGGAGATCTGAGTTTAGTCTGTATTTTTTCTGGAAACTTTTCATGATAGAGTTTTGAGATTTGTGAAATAGGTCGACAGACTTGTTTAGAGCAGCAAAAGGTAAAGTCGTAACAATTACCCACTAATATAACATCCAGAAGCCCCATCAGAAGCTACTGCAGGGTCCAGAATCCATTCACCAAATGGCAATACATCAGCCCCAATACTTTGCACCTGCTGATAGGAAAGCCTCCTTAGTGGTTAATCCAAGGTTCGGGTCCCTGACTATCAGGTGGATAACGTCAGCCCAGTTAAAACGCTTACATCCAGCACCCTTATTAGTGACATGGCTACAGGGATAAACATAAAAATAGAAAATTTCCGACAACTCTAGCGACTGTTCACACAAAATACTGTCAACATAGAATACAGCATTTTCTTCTCCATTTGTCAGAAAAATCACCCATTAAAAATGAGGACTGAGGGACAAATTAAGAGAAACGAGAGTAAAGGAAACTGCCGATAACGTTCACAATACATTGTCTACTCTGTTGCTGAGTTTAACCATTGCCATTTTGGAGAAAAAAACAAATAAGTAATAGGACCGAAATAGCTTGAAAAAGGGTTAATATAAATATATATATGAAAATAATAATAGCTTTGTAGCCACAGTCAGTAAAATAATTTGGCTCACTGAAGACTTTATCTGACTTTGTCGTTTTTGCACCTTTCCTCACCTCTGATCTTCTCAATTATCAATCATTATCAATTAGTGTTCAAATCTTTTTAACTTCTCTGATGGATGACGCAAAACATCCGCATTCTATTACAGAATTGTTTATTTCTATATTTGTTGCATGCAAATCTCATAAATATGAATTTTAAATTAATTTTATTATAAATACAGTTTGAATATAAGAATAAAACAAATTCTAATACTTACTTGTCACAAGTGGAGTTGTTGCTGTAAAAAAAAGGAAATCATGAATGCAAGACAATTTGATCAGTACAATTAAGATAAATGTTTCATATTAATGTTCATATTCTGGATAAAATGTTACTTTCTGGACAGAATAATAGTAATTATGAAAACTATTTGGCATAATGGTTAGTATTTGTTAATTGGGTTCAATTTGCGGTTGAGTTGTGCCAAAGACTAACAAAAATATTACTTGATGACCCTTTGCTAAACACAGAATAATAACATAAAAATAAAGGATAAGTGAAGTAATCCTGGGAAAGGAGTAACGCCCTCCCCTACAACTGAAACGGGAGCCCTCGATTATGTTTTACGTTTCAGCAATGCAATTAGTCTACCAGCTAAACAACAGCATATAATAAACCATTCAAATACCACCTCTTTCTAAACATAAAACCAAACCTGAATTTTCAAATTGACTTTGTTTTGGGAAAAGATCTTTTCCATAAAAAATACCAAACACCTTATATTTATTTATTTTTTATATTTATTTACTTTTTATATTCATTTCTTACAAAAATGAAAGCCACATAAATTTTCATTATGTCTCCATAAAATGGGCAATTCCAATTTACCCACCAACAATTTATTACTATTTTTGGACTCTTGAATATACATTTCTCCTTTTTTTTAATTTATCATTTTAACTTTTTTTTTTTTTACTTCAGTTAATCCCCCAAAATGCTACTGAGATGTAAGAACCTACTGTGAATTAGGGGCCAGCTTTTTAGTGGCATGCTAAATCTGGAGTTGTGCAGCCATATATTTGTTCACATTACATTAAATTTAGTCAGAGAAACAGGAAGGGAAGTGCAAAGGGAAGTGATTCGAATAGAAAGTCTTCCGTTGGAGTACATTTCATTGGAGTTCTTGTAAAGCAAGCACAGATGGGACACTGCACTATTAGGTTAGAGTTCCTTTTTAGAAATCATTTTAGAAAATGGAAGGACTAATGGTTGATACCAGCCCAGTTTGTAAAGGTATACTGGCAGGTGTGAGAAATGTAAATGTTAGGCCAAGATGTTTGAATGTCAAACTCTTGCAAAGAATACTATCAGCCATGGAAATAGTGATTGGAAAAGTTTCTTATAATTGTCAAAGGAAAAGATTTTTGTTCTAATAGCATTAAATGGAACCATCCATTTTTTTTTTTTTTTTGCTTCATTCCACCACAGACTACATTCCACTACAAACTACATTTTCTAAGGATTCAGCAATTGTGTTGCATATGCGTGTGCTTGATTTTTCCTCATTTTGAGAATAGAGCGTGTTGTCATCAGCAAATATACTCATCTTGGATGTGATTGCAACTAGTAGGTTATTTATGAATATCAAGAATGAGAAAGATCCAAGGATTGCATTATAGAACAACCTTGATTTTTTTTTTTAGCTTAGAAGGACTTGAACTTATCAAATACTCGTCCAATAATACCATAAAAAATCATTTTCTTGAGAAAACTTATATGCCAGATCTTGTTAAAAGCTTTAGATACATTAAGCACTACTTACCTCTCTTCAGATCTTAAATGGATGATGATAATTACATTTTTTACAAGAGCTATTGTGTTTCAGTATTAAATACGCCCCAAGAAAAAGTTGATATAGTCAAGCTAAATGAAACAAACATAGGAATATTTCTGATCAAATATAAATGAATTTTACTTACACATTGACTGGAAACAACCTATCACAGATATAGCTATTTGCATTTTACATTGTGCACTTAATGGGGTGAAATGAATTTTGATTGTATCTTCTGTTGAGCCAAATGGAATCCTTATGATATCGGATGGATTATTGTTCTGAAAAACAAAAATACAGAAAATAGATATAACTATTATATTAGTGTTTACACGCTATTAATAATGGCAGCAAGAGTATTAGATGTATATTTAATTTTTGTAATTTAGCATTGATGCATTAAAAAATAATTATTATTTTTGGAGATGAGAATTGATAAGTTGTATTATGTTGAATTTAGCATTGATGTATTAAAAATAGTCTCATCTGAGTTGTTCTTTTTTCACCAATATTGTTAACTAGACATTGAATGTAAGCAACAGCAACGATACAAAGATAAACAATTGAAAGGGATCGTAGAATTTCAATAGTTGTTTGACAATTTTTTCAGTGGAATATAACACAAACGTTTCTTTGCTTTATATTTTATACTACTACTACTACTACTACTACTACTACTACTACTATTTCATATATAAGTAAAAACGATTTTTACTTACATTTGTGATTAATAGTTTTATAAACAAAATAAAGATACAAATCTCTTTTATTATGGCAAATATTAATCCATATTGTTAAAACGAAAGAAAATATTCAGTTGATTTCTTTAATTTTCATATTTAGTTCTGTTGTTATTTCCAATCATATTTAGATGAGGTTAGCAGAGTTTTCACTTACTAATTCAAAAGTACTCATATTCTACTCATGATTACCAAGAAAAAAATTCCATAAAACATATTCTTTAAGAACCACTGGCATTCAAGCATTTACATTGGCTATTGATGAGGGTGGGAGGGAAAGATAATATAATGGTGAACCTTAGCTGTAATGAAATTATGTGAGAGGGGTGGAGAGACCAATTACTCTAGCTCTGGTTTATTTATAAATTTAATAGCATTGACATTTAATATTTAACTACTTTCTCATATCACTATTGAAATAACTATCACAAATCAATTGAAAGGACACTATTATTATTATTATTATTATTAATATTATTATTATTATTATTATTATTATTATCACCATTATTATTATTATTATTCTTATTATTATTATCACCATTATTATTATTATTATTATTATTATTATTATTATTATTATTATCACCATTATTATTGTTGCAATATTTTGGTGTTATAATGGGGTAGTTATTTAATTGCCGCCCACATCGGCAAAATGTGGCACAAGGCCGGAAAGTGGGAACCCCGCAGGCTCCCCTAAAGGAGGGGCACTCCTACAATTTTAAAAATTGGCTGAGTAATCCTGTCGGCATTCCCTGGTCGGGATGCCTCAGGCAGCAAGCAATAAACTTGCCCCACCGGAAAGCCCGGTGGCAAGGCCTGGGAGGGTGGACCTCCTAGGTATTACCCAGGCGGTGTATCTCAGTCCAACAGGTGCTGGGCCGGTTCCCGGCCCCTCATCTGTTGGGCTGAGTGTCGTGATGAATCCTTGACGTGTACTACCCTGTCTCCCTGCAGCCGAAGCCGCTAGGAGACACATCCCATCACAACAGTGTTATAATGAGGTATGATCACACACAGTCGGACGATTCTATTTATAAACGATGCTGCTAAGAACTGACGAATCAAATTAATTCACGTTTTGCTACCAACCAATCAGAAACCAGAATTGCTTCATAAATATTAAACCTTTTCTGGAGCAATTTCACATGTTCTTTTCCGTCTCGACACGGTAAGAATATTTTGTTCTGTAGAACTGTCTACTACAAACAAGTCACCTCCCAGGACTTGTGTGTAACAGCGAACGATCTGAAACTGTTCTGAAACTAAAAATGGCTTACACTTCTAGAATTATTATTATTATTTTTATCATCATCACCATTATTATTATTATTATTGGCTCACATGGAGCTTTCACACAAGTCAACAAACGATCTGATTGGAAACCTGTGGTATTCTCTGGAAGCTGAGTGACAACAAGTCTCCCCAGACGTCCAGACCTCTCCACCTCCTTCGATAGCATTTGCAAATGAATTTGCATCATCGCAACAGTCGCTTACCATTGATTTCTCGCTGGTAGTGGCCATTGGTTTATGCTGGAATTTGAGTGGCACTCAGCCTCCCCAAGGTCCCAGTTCTCTTTGCGCTTGTCCAGCCGAGGTCTGGTTGGTGCTCGCTCCTCGGTTTTTCAGTCCTTATTGACCCTTCTCGGCCCTTTGGTATCATTTTTTTTTTTGGGTGGGGGGATCGGTGATGAAACAATGGGGGGAGTGCATGATGGGGGGTGTAGAACTTGTAAATATGCAGTTTCGGTGTTCTTCATTCCCTGTAACGCTTATTCGTTATATTGTCTTGTATTATTCTCCGCATTCAAGGGTTTTCCTTAATATTTCAGTCGTTTTCATTATCGTTAGTCGTCGTACTTTTGCAGTTATTCCTCTGATTCCAATTTCTGACATTCTTTTTTCAAAGTTTTTCGGGATTGTTCCTAGTGCTCCTACTATTATCGGTACTATTTGAACTTTCTTCATCATCATATTATTATTATTATTATTATCACCATTATTATTATTATTATTATTATTATTATTATTATCATCACCATTATTATTATTATTTACTCACTTGGAGTAGTCACACAAGCCATCATCAAAGATTGCTCTTTGAGAACAATTTGTGGTGTTCTCTGGAGTTTGAGTGACAACAAGTCTCCCCAAATTTCCAGTACTCTTTACCACTTCCGATAACCTTTACAAAAGAATTTGCATTATCGCTTACCATTGATTTCTCGTTGACAGCGACCATTAGTCCTCACTGGAATTTTGGTGGTGTTATCTTAATTTTCTCTGGTCAATATTCCTTCATTCTTCTTTTGTCCAGCTTATAAATGGTCCAGAGCATCTTAATAATGACACTGCCCATGTGTTTATTCCTTTAATAAGGTTCTGACTATTTAGTTTAATTTCAAGGAGTTTTCTTGTTCTTCTGTGGTATTTCTTTTTCTATTTTTTCTTTCATTTCTGTTGTTTTGATGTTGTCTGCTTCCAGCACCCTGTTACTTCCAGTTTTCTCCTCCCTATGGTCAGCAGTGTGTACTTTTTCATACCGAATTCCATTCAGGTATCCTGGCTAAAGATTCTGGTTGTGTTTATTAGTGTCCCTAGTTTGTCTTTGCTTTTGTAAATAGTTTCAGGTCATCCATGTACATTAGGTAGTTCAGTCTTTCTTCTGTGTTAGTGAACTTGTATCTGGCTTGGCATTTTCTTAGGATGTTGTTCAGGGGCATCATGGCTATAATGAACAGTAATGGTGATAGAGAATCACCTTGGCAGATCCCTCTTTGTATTCGGATTTCAGTTATATATTGTCCATCAGCTGTCAGTTCAAGTCTCCATGTTTTCATTGCCTTTTCTATCAAATTGATTATCTTACCTGGTATTTGTACATTCTCAGGCATTCTATTATCCATGCTTGTGGGATCCCATCATATGCTTTCTTATAGTCTATCCATGGCATGGCTAAGTTCATCTTCTTCTTCTTCTTCTTCTTCTTCTTCTTCTTCTTCTTCTTCTTCTTATTATTATTATTATTATTATTATTATTATTATTTTTATTATTATTATTAAAATAATAATAAGGCGAAAAAGAAATTATTATTATTTGTTTTTATTTTTTTACAATCTATTATCATTGAGCATGACAGACTAAACAAATTTAATTTTCAAACTTCAGCATTACAGACTGACAGAAATGCTATTTCAAATGATTAATCATGCCAGACAGATGAAAACATGAAAATGACATTCAAGGCTTGAGCATAAAAGACGTTACCAACAGATACTTGGGGCTAATAAAATATAAAATTTTCTATTCAATCTATGCATTTGAATTTTTTTCACACTCAAGCTGGAATTTTTGTGCTTAAGAGTAAAAAAAAATTGTTTTCTCCATTTCATTTTCTGGACAGCAGTCAATATTGCTGCTGACAGCGATGGATCTGGTGTTTGGCTGCTTATTTCATTGTGAGTGTTATTCATCTGTTTGAGTTTTGAATATTAATGTGAATATCTGTGTTATGTCTAGCCACACTGATGACGAAACAACTGTGGATAACTATATTTATTATAAAAATAACAATCACTATTTAGAGTTATTTTGTGAGATGAAGTATATATAAATAAAGAAATTACAAATATAGCACTATAATTTCTATAGTTAGTGATATGTTTATAAGCAAAATGGATATGATGATTGGTTGCTGATCGCATTTGGATTTAACCGACAGTTAAATGGTTTGAATTTTAGTTAAGAAACACACACACACACACACACACACACACACACACACACAATTTAGTTCATCATGTCTACTTATCTTAGTATAGATAGAATACTAGGAAAAGTTTATTATCATTAAATAAGAACTTTAAAAAAATTTTTTTTTTTATTCAATTTTCACCCCAAACAAGGCACAGTGCCACTTTGAAGCAGGGAGCTACTATCAGGGACTTAATTAGGAGGGTCATTATGAAGGGAGATGAGTAGAAAGATGTTTGTTAACATTACACTTGAACTTCTGCATATCAGTACAGTTGGGAAAGCAGAATCCCGGAAGGGAGTTCCAAAGACCTGCAGTTCTGGGGAAGAAACTATTGGAGTAAAAGGCTTTGCACCTAGGGATCTCTACTGTAAAGGGACCTAGGGATCTCTACTGTAAAGGAACGAGACTTAGTAGCTTGTCGGGTTTGTCGGGGGTAGTTATGTCGAGGAGGTACAAGTGTTTGCCGTTCGTCAGAGCATTCACCATTAAATATTTGTAGAACAGGCAGAGGGATGCAGCATCTTGTCGATGGGACAGAGGCTGAAGCCTAGATGACAGTTCAGAACCTATCAGGTTGGCGACTCTCTTTTGAACCCTGTCCATGAGCGAGAGATAAGCAGCAGATGTACCAGCCCAGATGTGACAACAGTACTCCATACATGGGCGAATGGTGGCCTTATAGAGGTACAGGATACTGTCAGGTGTAAGTAGTTTTCTAGCACGGTAGAGGGAGCCAACCTTCTTTGCAGCAGCCTTGGCAAAGCTCGCAATGTATCTATTCCAGTTTATATTCCCTGTAAACGTTAGGCCGAGGAGTTTAAAAGAAGTACCCTCAGGCAATGTGTTCTTGGTCATTGCTATTGGTGGTAGAGAAGGTTTCTTGTAGTTATTGAAGGAAACAAGCTTAGTCTTAGCAGCATTGAATGTGACCATCCATTTTTGTCCCCATTCCACTACAGATTGGAGGTCATCCTCTAGTGTTTCTGCCATTTCCTTGGATATGTGTTCATTTATTTTCCCCTCATATCTGTTATAGAGAGTGGTGTCATTGGCAAATATACCCATCTCCGAAACAATTTTATCAGGGAGGTCATTTATGAATATCAGGAATAATAGAGGTCCAAGGATAGACCCCTGAGGTACTCCCGCATTTATGTCATATTGTTTAGATGTACGACCATCGAGGACAACTTGAATTTTCCTCTTACTTAAGAAGGATTTAATTACATTATGAATTCTTCCAGTGATTTCATATGATCTAATTTTCCTTAGAAGACCATCGTGCCATACCCTGTCAAAAGCCTTAGATATATCAAGGGCTACCGCTCTACCCTCCCCTGTTTTGTCCAATGAACGGTATATACGTTCAGAAACTACAGTTAAGATATCTGCTGTTGAACGGGCTTGCCTAAATCCATATTGTTTGTCAGTCAGGAGTTTAGCAGCTGTTAGTTGCTGGACTAGGGCTTGATTAACTAAGGACTCAAATATTTTGGCGAAAAGCGGGAGGAGGCTAATGGGTCAATAATTTAGTGGGTCAGTTCTTTCACCAGAATTCTTGAAAACTGGTACCACAGAAGCGGTTTTCCAGCAGTTGGGAAAACAAGATTCGTTGAGGCATTTATTGTAAAGTTTGGAGAGAACTGAAGCAAACTCGGCGGAACATTTTTTTAATAGCACAGCCGGGATTTAGTTACGAAATACACACACACACAATTTAGTTCATCATGTTTACTTATCTTAGTATAGATAGAATACTAGGAAAAGTTTATTATCATTAAATAAATGAGAACTTCCTACCTTAAATCTATGTGCATTTCCATGTTGACTTTCACTGAGGAAGACATCATACTTTGCAACACATTTACTTTTTAGCAGAACCAAGTTGGCTCCATAAATGAGAGCATCACCAACAAAGATGTTGACTGTCTTTTTCTTATCTCCAGATTCAGGTGTCCATCCATGTCCACCTGGCCGGATAGCAGCTTTATGTTCTTCATTACTGGACACATCAATATCCCAGTTTCTCACCAAGGAAGAATCAGCCATGCCATCTTGTTTGACACATAAAGAAGCTGAAACAAAAAGAAATGAAATTTAGATGATGAATTTTAAACATTTTAATCCAATGGATATTTAAAATATTCATCTGATTAAAATATTTAAACTTTGTGTACAACAAAAATTAGATAAAAAAAGCTAAAATGTTTGTAAACAATTATAGACTTACCTGTTTCTGTTGAAGGCTTGGGTGGTGTTGTTGCTGAAATGTATATAATTTATACAATAAAATAATCTTGTATTGCCAACAAATTATTTTAATATATATGTTTAAGACTTGTTCACACTTGTTATTATGTTATATTTAGGTTTCATTATTTGAGTCTTATTATAAGTGATGCTTAGAAGAGAGATGTGTTGTAAGAGTTCTAGAGAGGGATGTTGTTCATGTTATGACGATTCATGTTTATTAAAACTGTTCATACTTAGACGTGTTGAAGAAGGATATGAGAAGCTCTTAAAGTGAGGAGACAGTCTTCAGTCAGTCTTAGTGTAGATATGAGATGTAGATTCACATTGTGGATATGAGATGTGTATGTCAAGACATTTTATAACACAGACATATAGACATATAATAACAATTCAATTTACCTTTTTGTAGAATCACAACACAAGATGACGTTTTACAAAAACACATGATGGTTTTATTTCTTCACGATTGACTGTGGTTTTCTCATCAAGAATTCAAAGCTTCACATATTAAGTTTAAAAGTGATCGTCTCGTTTCTAGACGTTCGAATTTCAAACTCCAGACTCTCTCTGAGTTTCTCCACTAACTCTTTGTCTAACTAACTAACTCTCACTTCCTATATTGAGAAATCCATGCATGTCCGGCCACGTGACCAAACTCACGTGCCTCCAACATGCGCGACTTGCACGTTTCCGACATTCTGATTTCCCAATAACCTATTTTTTCTTTTGTTGTTTCCACAAAGGAATTCAAACTGCATATCTAATTCATTTAACCCATATTTTATTATCCACATTCTTTTAACAATAAATAGTTTATTTATTATTTATTTCATCCGAATTAACAATTTACTGGACATTCCATTTAAACCTATTGTTCTTTAAAACTTATATCCAAGGTTCGATTTCTGCTTTCTCTCATTTTATTTTCATTTTAAGTAATCTCTCTATTTTTATACTTACATGAAAAGGGGACAGCCCTTATCATGTAACAATTAGCTATCATATTTTTTTATTAAAAATTCAATGAAATATTAAAATTAACAATCAGATAAAAATTAATTGAAATTAATGAATTATGATATCTCTTATCTAAATAGTTAATTACAATTTTCATAATGTAACTATATGTACAATACTAAATGCATGCAACTATATATTTGATGTTTTATGATATATGTTATATCTTAAATGTCTACATAAGACTAAGTAAAGCTGGACTCAGGATATATCAAAGAAAATGAATTCAGCTATGAATTGTACTAACAAATGAACAACTTATTCAGTTTTGGCAGTTGAAAACTGAGAGAAATGTATATTGTTAAGCAACAAATTGACTGATGAAATGAGTCATGAGAAATCAATCTCTTTTTTTAGCCATCCAGCATGTGTTGACTAAGGCATAAAGACATCTGAAGTCACAATAACTAAGCAAAATATAAAACCAATGCAGAGACTTTAAAAGAGAGTTTTGTTTAAGCAAGCAATAATTATAAAAAGGTATAATCTAGATAAAGATGTTTAATAAAGAAAAACTTAGTTTTATGAAAATCTCCTTGTTTATTTCTTCATTACACATGAAAACTGTTAAATAATATGAATCTACATGCAAAAATAGGACAATATAATTAAACTACAATCAAAATAAATATTTAAAATAAAATATATTTATATTACTTTACAATTCACATATAAAAACAGCAAATATCTATCGATATACTTACTTGCTTTTGGTGTTGTAGCTAGAAAAAATAATTTAAAAAGATATATTTTGATAAATCCATTGCAAGAAATACATCAAATATATATTTTAGAGTTTAAAAATTATTTTCTTCAGTTTATAATTAACAAAGTACGTAAAAATTATTAACTTTTATTTCCATATCACATTCAACTTATACTGATGGTAATATAAAACATGAAATAATGAAAAGAAAAAAAAATTGATTTTAAAAGAATTAAATACTACAAAATGGCATTGAGAACTTAATAATTTATGTGATAGAGTTGCTGGATTGGTTTGATTTCTTTGTTTATCACGTTTTTTTGTATAAGGTTGACATCCAATGCATTTAATTACAGTGTAAAAGCATTGGAAAAGGCATGAACCCACCTTTCCTCTGCTATAAAAAAGCAGAAACTAGTGTTTAATGGCTTAAAATTAATAATTTTCAATGTGTATTTTGTTTCCCGTATTAACCAAAAATGTTTATATGCCATAAAACAGAGAAAAGAAACATTCAACTTAAAAAATTAAAATATGCATATTTATTCAAAAGCTGTATATGAGCAAAAAATATTTGCTAAAATCAAATGATGAAGCAGTTTGAGATCCTCGTGCAAAATTTCATAACAGCACATTGTTTGAATTTATTTTTTAAAGATGGCATAGTTGTTCCAGCACAATATTGCAAGACTTCAGGTTTACAGAGCATTTAATTGGTAGTCAGAGTTAAAAGGTTTCATACAAATTACTTGTATCAAGTGGATTTGTATTTTTAAGGACCAATCTAATAACAAATGATGATTAACTATATCATTATATATTAATACCAGTGACTCAAGAATATGATTTTATGTTAAAACGATTGGTAGAATGAATGTAGAACCCGTATGGACAGTATATAGGCAGAATAGCTCACTGTGTAATATTTACATTGAATATCACACATTGCTTGGCAATTAGAGATTCATTGGAAATGGAATTGCAATTAGAGATTCATATGAATTAGTATTAAATGGATTTGTATTTTGGTAGAAGAGTGCAATTCTAATCTCATTTTGGAAACGATTCCTGATAATAAATAAAAGAAATTTAAAAAACAGTGAAAACTTACAAGCTGATTGGAAGCAACCAATGATGGATACAGTTATCCGCATGAGGCAATCAGGCTTCACTGCAGTAAAGTGGATTTTGATTGTATCAGCAGTTGTACCAAATGGAATTCGGACAACATCATCTGGTCCATTGTTCTGATTTTAGAGAGAAAGACATGATATCTGAGGTATTTAAAGTACAGAAAAAAGAAACAAACAAGCGGTAGTATTTAAACACAATTAATTTGATAATTTTTTTCAATATTTTTCCTTAAAACATTATTTACCAATATCATTCAGTTTATTGTTATATTAACTATGTATATATAACTATATAGTGCTGTCAGAATTTAAAAAGTGACAAGAAGTATTTTTTTCCTTTCTATTAATGCATAATATTAAATTAATTTTCACAATTTGTTTCCTTTTTTTTAATTGCCATTTTATATTACTTATTTGAAAGATCTTAACCAACTCTAATTTTAACATTTGCCAAAATAAAATAAGAGAAAAGGAAAACTAAACGAAAATTTTAAAATCCCATTTACAGAAAAAATGTATGTGTTTTGAATTTTTAACTGTTTTTCTCTAAACCCTTTACTCAACAATATGTCTTCACCCTGACGATAGATAAAGTTAGTAATAATAAAATCATTGTCTTTCTCGTACATTCAAAGCCAATGAGTTTTTTTAAAGCGACAGGTGCTTGTTAGTTGGTGATCAAACAAAACCTACCAAGCATAACTCTATCAAAATAATACGAACAGAAACTAATCAATACATAAATTATTTTTTAAAAGTAAAACAAATATTGTTGTATAGTTATCTTTTTTAATAATTACCAATAACAATTTATTTTGCGGAAGTATTTCAATTTCATTTTTAAACATTTTCCGGTACTTTATAAATACTGAATGGTGAATATTAAGACAAATTAAAAACAGTCAACAGCAAATGGTGTTTGATCAGATTCAGTTCCTGATCTTAAAACTTTCGGTTTAAATTGTTAGATAAAAGTACAAAATAGTTAACAAAACGATCCCTCTATTAAGGATGGCTTTCTAAATAATCTGTAGCTGACTGATCGTGCTGAAATAATATTGTTATTATTTAGAAAGCCATCCTTAACATGAAGAGGAATGGTCTGTGTTAACTATTCTGTATAGTTGTCCAGAATTGAATGATGATCAACGAGTGTTTCACACTCCCATATTTTTATTGTCATCAAAATCTGTGAAATCACCAATTTTTTCAATCAAATCGATTGATTGCCTACTCTAGTTGGGGACCAATCATGGTGCACTGGGCGGAAACTTCACACCCCTCCTGCAGTGACCTAGTCCACAATACATTGTAGTCTACATTGTACCAGAGAGAACCTACTGTTGATTTTATAAAATTATTTTTATATATAATGGCTTGAATTAAAGTTTACAATAGAAAAGTCAAGTATCATGGTTCAATTGTGCTATAAACAAAACAATTCATTTCTAAGGTGCTCCTGTCATATCAAAGAATCTACTGTTGCGTTTATATGCTTGCCCCCCCCCCTTGTGCTATAATAATGGCTTTGCTAGGATTACAAATTATAATGAATAGTCAAACAAATAGAGAAAGACTGAGAGTGAATATACAAGCAATTAAGTTTTATATCTACTCTCACCTGTAAAGACTTTTCACACTGACTCTCGAAAAGAATCAGTCAAACTAGCAGAAAGTATTTTCATGATTAGCCCCTATTAAAAAAAATAATTTAGCCCCACCTCTATCAGTGTAAACTGTCTATTAAAATATTTATTTACTTTTTCTGAATGAGGTATATATATATATATATATATATATATATATATATATATATATATATATATATATATATATATATTTCTGTGTAAGGTTTGAGGTAGAGAATTACAGCAAAGAGCTTGATTGGAAAATCTATATATATAAAAGGCAAAAGTGGCACATGCGTTTTTGTATGTTCAAAAAAGGATTTTTTTTGGGGGGGGGGTTCTCGAGAAGGTTATTATCTTGGAGAACTTTTTATATACTCCCTAGATTATAATATCTACGATTTGTGAATGGATGTCGTCTTTACATTTATTTTGATCGACTTTTATAAAATTCTTTCTATTATTTCACGTTTGTTGGTCTTTTTCACATAAATAAAGCAAAACTAATTGAAATGAATGTCATTCGTCAACCTTCTCGGCCGGAACCTCCAGAAAAGCAATTAGCATTGATCAATGTTGGGAAAACCTTCATATCAGACAATTGCTATTCATTTGGAGAGCTCCCCCTTTTTGGAGGGAGCTGGTTTTCCCCAACATCGTGGGGAAACAAATAAAACGGCAGAAAGCGGGAAACTTAACTGGCCTCCAGCAAGATGTTCATTTCTGTGCCTGCGTGAACTCATTCACTTAGCAACTTTTTGATTGACATTGATAAATTTGATCGCTTTTCATTTCCTCTCGCATCGTAGCATAGTGGTAAGATGTCGCATTTTCTTTTACTTTCTTTTCCGCCTTCGGATCATGAGTTAACAGAATTTTTTTTCTTTTACCCGGGCATGGGCAATGCCGGGAGCTCCCGCTAGTCTATAATATAAATCTCACCTGTCTGTTTAAATGTATGTGTGTATGTATGCCTAAAACCTTCGACAGAGGCAATGGATTTTCACAGGATCGGTATCATTTTGAAGCTTGGCCCTTCACACGACAAATATCGAAAAATTGGCCAAAAACATTAATTCCTTCACTCTCAACTGGGCAGTTTTCTACAGGAAGGGGTCGCTTTTTTGCCGATATTTTCAAAAGTCATCCCATCTTTTCAATTGTCTAGCCTTAATTTAAACCTATGCCACTTCCAGTTTGGTGCTAAGTGCAACAGCAAAGTCGTCAGGATTTTTGTTTTTCACATTCTTTGCCTCCTTCGCGGTACGGGTTTGAACCTGCCTCCTACCACTTTTTTTTCTTTCTTTTTGTTTTTGCTCAACACACACCTCCAAACACACGGGTAACACTGGGCACCCAGGCTAGTCTATTATATAAAAGGGAAAATGTGTGTTAGTTTGTATGTGTATGTGTCTGTGTGTGTTTGTATACCTGCCCAAAAAAATTTGGCAGACGCATTGGACTGTGACAAAATTGCCATTGTTAAAAAGACTGATTCTATTCTGGTTAACTGGGTCGTTTTTTCCAAGGAGGGGGTCAATTTTTAACGTCGATGTTTTTGCAAAGTCATACGCCTAGTGATCTCAATGTACATTTAAAAGACGTTATTTCGAAGGCCCATGATGTCATAAGTCCCTGTGGCTGAGACGACTATCGTGTTAACTTTTTTCACCTCCTTTTCTTCGATCGCATTACAGGTTCAAGCCTGGCTACTGCAGCTAATTTTTTGTTTTTGTGCTCACACTGCTATTTTGATTGATACGAAAATTGTTTTGATTTTTTTCTGTGGGTTGGTTGCTCAATAGCCTAAGTATACCACCTCTCTTCATCCGGGCCATGCTGGGTAGCCATGCTAGTTAAATATAAAAGCATAATATTTATTTAAATATGTTACAGAATATCAAAAAAACATTAGTACCATCAGTTTCAAACTCAATATAAAGGGGACTCGTCTATATATGTGTGTGTGTGTGTGTGTGTGTGTGTGTGTGTGTGTGTGTGTGTGTGTGTGTGTGTGTGTGTGTGTGTGTGTGTGTGTGTGTGTGTATGTATGTATAATGTGTTTCTTACCTTTAATCGCATCATTTTTCCTGTATTACTTCCAAGAAGATAAACATCATATTTTCCAACATCTCTTGCTTTCGGTAATCGTACAGTGGCTCCATAAATGAGAGCATCACCAACAAAGATGCTGACTGTCTTTTTCTTATCCCCAGATTCAGGTGTCCACCCTTTTCCACCTGGTCGGATAGCAGCTTTATGTTCTTCATTACTGGACACATCAATATCCCAGTTTCTCACCAAGGAAGAATCAGCCATGCCATCTTGTTTTACACATAAAGAAGCTGAAAGAAAATGATATACATTTTAATTATTTATAGATCAGTGTGCCATACAGTTGCTACTGATATTTTCTGTTACTGATCTGAAAATATACTGAATTGCTTACTTAGTGATGCACATATTTTTACATACGCACATTATATATATATCTGTTCTTTGCAATTATATAAAAAGAACTCTGTGTGTGTGTGTGTGTGTGCGCGTGTGTGCGTGTGTGTGTGTGAGAGTTCGTTTTTATGGACTCGAAAACGGCTGGGTCGATTTTTAAAAAATTTTACAAGAAGATACTTGATGTGTCTGGGAGTGTTCTTATGTAGGTTTTGTATTGGAATGCGTCTGATAAGTATAGAAAAGCAGGAATCGAAAAAATCCAATTTAATTCAAGTGATTACTTAAGAATGATTTCATAAAACTGACTTTTGCATTTAAAAGTTGAAGTGAAGTCATCATTTACAGATAATTTTATAAAATCAACAGTAGATTCTCTACAGCGCAATGTAGGCTACAATGTATTGTGGACTAATTCACTGTGGAGAGACATGTGAAGTTTCTTCTCACTATACTGTGGGAAAAAGTCCCTAACTAGAGCAGGCAATCAATCGATTTGATCAAAAAATGGACAATTTCACAGATTTCGATGACAATAAAGTATGGGAGGGTGGAACATTTGTTGATCCTTATTTAATCCCAGATAACATCGGTCTACCTGCTAGTATATATATATATATATATATATATATATATATATATATATATATATACCATAACTATAATGAGGATCTCATTTTTATGAAAATTGGGAATATTTTAAAATTGTTATCATTACAGAATTCACGTTTCTTTCGCCCGACTTTTTATAAGAATCGATTAAGGATTTTGCTTTTATTTTGATGCAATTCCAAAAAATGAGTTTATTTCACAATGCAAACATATGAAAAAATTCAGATATAACCAGTTTGAAATCAGATAGCGACCCATACACCCCCTAAACACCAATACACACCACTTATTAATTTACTGGTAATACACTACCGCATGGGCTTTAGAAATTTCAAGTCTATTAACTATGAATTTCCCCGGGAATAAACCACTAACTTTAATCACCTTTTCCTGTAGATAACCCATACTGTTAATTAGCTTTCAAGCCCCTGCATCCTCTTCAACGAACACTCACATATTTAGCCGCTTTATGTTATTGATACTCTAATCCCTTTCATCTTCTAAATCCCATACGATGTAGAATTAAATAAAAACTCATAGTAACACTTTCCCTAATTTCTACTCTTTATTTGATAGACTCAATACACATGCAACTAGTTATACAGATTATGTTCATTATTCACTTTCACTGCTTTTTTTTCTCTCAGGCCTTCCTATATTTGTAAAAATTTTAAAAATCTCCTATATGTTATCTCGTTTTGATTAGCATATTCCATATAGTCCTCTTGGTTCGCATCTATCGGAAATTCTAATCCTGTTAATCTAACGTTTCTGAATTCTTGAGGTGAGTTATTTGTATAATTTGGCATGTTTGTGATATTCTCCTGAAAGTTGAAGGTTCAATTCTCACTGTAGGTGACCGAAAAATACAATTGAGAATTGCTTAGGACCTCTATTCGGCGATGGCTGATGGAATGAGAGCATGCTACCCTCGTGAAGTAAATAAAAGGTTCCGTTTGAAATTCCGTCCAAATTCCCGAGTTCGACAGAAACATTTCCAAGTTCAACAAGATACACCTGACGAAGGTCGTAGGTTACATTGACCGAAACATTGTGAAAATGAAACTGAAGATGCAAACAATTGTCCGAAGATTCCAAATAATACTGTTAATCTAAATCATAACATTTTCTCCTATTCAACCTCATTGAGTCCCAAACCATTTAAATGAAATCTTTTTTCACTGTTTTTATCTGATTTATCTCCAGTCACCTTAATCTAATTTAACTTACATGTATCCTTCTGTTTGATGTTCCATTTTGACTATGATCTGCCTATGATCTGACCCACTTTGCCCTCATCCAATATACTTCTCAACCTTCATTGCTTCTCTTTTCTTTCCCTTTTTACATCTAACCCTAATTCTATAGCTAATTTTGTATCTTCCTATGCTTTTGTCTCTAGGAGTGTATCTGCTGATCACACATTTGTGCTACTGTACCGAAATAATAACAGTTTTATTTAGAAACTCATTCTTAACTTGGGAAGTGGAAGGTTGTTTTTGGAACAATTCTGTGCTTTCACCGGAAACAAAAATTTGAAAAAATTGAACTTGAACATATTATTAAAAAATAGTGCAGTAGCAAGGAAGTACGGGTGCCACATATGTGTATATGCCTGTATATATATAAGGGCGAATGAACTCTTTTTCTGGGTCAACGGCCAACTAGCACCGTGTATATTTGTGTGTGTGTATATGTGTATTGGGGTGGAGAGGGCTCCCGTAAGCCGTGGTGAAGGCAACCTTTCTAGGAGAAGCAAATCTCTGATTTAAAAAAACATAAAGCGGAAGACCAGTACCCGCATTAAGCTGGTCTGCAGTTTAATTTGTTGCTGGCTATCTTGCTCTTGCTTGTTGCTGGATCTCAACATTTTGAACCGAGAAAGAGACTTAGCTGTCATACAAAGCTAAGACTCTGTAACATCATCTTTGTATAGATACTCCATCAGGCATTTGGGCTCATGGATTTTAAATGTCTGAGGGAGTGGCACTCGTCTGACAAGACGTTGCAATCATCATCATCATGCCTGTATATATGTGTATAGGTGTATGTATGCATGTACTTATGTTCTGTGTATATATCTACATATGTTAACATTTACTTTTATTTATTTATTTATTCATTGGAAGTGCTTTACTTTGTACGGATAGTAGTTTTCTTATATCTGTGCAGATGTAAGTACTTCTAATTTTTAATTTTTTAATTTTACTACTATGTTATTTTAACTTTTAGGGCTGACCATGACACTTTGGGGAGTGAGTTAGTGCTTTTCGGGTACTCCCTAATAAAATAAATATTTCAACACAAGTTACTGAATAAACGAACAAACAACTTCGTAAAACTTAACAAGGAAAAAGTTTTTTGAAGCGAGTCAGGTTAAGATGCCCAAAAGATATAACTCGGATAAAACTTGTCTGCCTTTGCCCGGTAGTTATTCCCAAGTGGGAATCGTCGATACCGTTGTAGGCAGAGAGAGGGAGTGAGGAAACAGGTCCACTCTCTTTGGCGTCTGGCTGGAAAAAGAAGGAGTTTTTCTCGTCCGGAATGGAAGCAGTTAGAGTTCCTTAGGGGGTAAGGAAGGTCCCTGCGCTATGCCCCTGATTGGTCAGTATGTGCCATATTACACAGTCAGGGGAGGCATTGACGCACAAGAAAAAGAGTTCTATTTGTTTCTGCTACAACACTTTTTCTCCCCACCTCACACTTTTGCTGAGTCATTCATTACAGCGTTTTTGCACTAAGCAACCAACATCAGCTGTCCTTAATGGTTTTATGCTTTCCACACCCTCCTGCAATATTCAACTCTCTCTAACTTCTATCCATTTGGATTTTTTCTTGGCATGGAAGCAACCACTGAAGATTTATTCCCTTGCTCGTGACATTTGGCTAAAGCTCATTTTATTTTTATTTCTACTTTTTTTGTAACCCTTCATTACATGGTACACACACATTGGAATTTTATCTTAGATTTATGGATCTATATGAACTGATATTTTTCAAGTTTGCAGAGAGACGTTACCATTTGGAGTACAACTTAAACAACACAGATTTTGTATTACTATTAAACCTACATCTCGATTCATATATTTTTGGATTTTGATACTCCTACATCTATCTTCATGCATGGTTTCCATGCGCTATATCTTTTGGACATATACATCTATTATTTAAAAAAAAATGACCCTCCCTCTCCACATTTTGAATTTTTAATTTTGTGCTGACCAGTCTATTACTGTTCATTTTGCTAATTATTTTTTCCTTTGAGGAGAAGAACCATTCTTCGAAACTCTATAGAGTAAGGAAATTTTCATTTTTATCCCTTGTATTGAACAATAAATGTTGTAATTTCTAATCTATCTTGTATTGATTTAACAAAATTAAAATTTTCCAATTTACACAAATAGGAGAGTTTGAATTATTTACGAGATACAATCCTTGAGTGTGTTCAATCTCTCTGTACAAGGACAATGTGATATGAGAATAATTTACCCTACAAATAAACCCTGACCAAATATTCATAATAATATTATTCAAAACTCAAATAAGATCCCCTTAACATGGCTATACTCTGGCTCATACAAGGAATGGTATATCTTTTCCTGGTAATAGCTGGATACTCCACTAGACCAACTGAATTCTTGTCCTGGAATCAGGTAAAATCAAGAGACTGCAAAAAAGATATACAATAACAGTCAATTGGGGAAAGGAAAATTAATGTTTTTCACTTCTTTACTAACTCACCATTTGAATGGTAAAGGTAGTTTTAGTTGAACACTAGGATATCTATGTACCTCATATAGATACATAGATATAGTGTTAGCCCCTAGGAATGGTCCCCAGAAACAATGAGCATTATTATATGAAATAATATTAATGTTTTTATTATTTCACCACAAACAAGACACAGTCCCACTTTGTCATAAGGGGATACTATTTGGAGCCAGATTTACAGGGATACTATGTAGGGAGTTGGGCAGCTATATATTTGTTCACATTACACTTGAACTTCTGCATTTTAGTAGAATCAGGAAGGAGTGGCCCAGGAGGAAATTCCAAAGTCTAGCAGTTTGAGAAAATAAGGCTTTATGGCACCTAGGGATCGCTACAGTGTAAAGGTGGGGTTTTGCTATTTGACGGGTTTGTCAGGGGTAGTTACATGAAGGGGATACAAGTGTTTTGAGTTCGTCAGAGCACATTCCATTAAAATACTTGTAAAACAGGTACAGATATGTCACATTTCAATGATGAGACAGAGGTTAGAGTTTGGTTGCAAGTGCGGGACCTATTGGCAACATTTTGAACCCTGTCTAGGAGCGAGAGACTAGTGACAGATGCACCAGACAAGATGTGGCAAGAATACTCCATGCATGGGCAAATAGTGGCTTTGTAGCGGTAAAGGATACTCTCAGGTGTGAGTAACCTTCTAGTATAATAGAGAGCCCACCTTCTACGCAGGAACCTTAGCAATTACCACAATGTATTTGTTCCAATTCATGTTGCCTGTGAATGTTAAGCCGATGAGTTTGAACAAGGTACTTTCAGGTAGTGTGTCATTAGCCATAGTAAAAAGTGATTGAGAAGGTTTCTTGCAATTATTAAAGGAAAGAAGCTTAGACTTGACAGCATTATACGTTATTATCTATTCTATAGAGTGTAGTGTAATTAGCAAATATACCCATCTCAAAGACAATTTTATTAGGGAAGTCATTTATGAATATCAGGAATAATAAAGGTCCAAGGATCAACCATTGTGGCACACCTGCATTTATATCATGTTGTTTTGATGTGTGATCATAAGGAACAACCTGGATTTTTCTTTTTTCTAAAACAAATTGATTGTTACGCATTCGTCCAGTAATACAATATGATTTAATTTTCATGTGAAGACCACCATGCCAAACTCTGTCAAAGGCTTTACAAAAAAATTATGGATATAAATATGAATTAATTAATGCTGACTAACCTGTTTCAGTTGAAGGTTTTGGTGTTGTAACAGCTGAAAAAGATGGATAAAAGAAGTAAATATTTTTATCTTATAAATATTGCATAGAAATTGATATTTTTCAATTCATTTCAATCTGTATCTATTTTAATATTTTAAATAAAGTGTGTAAATTGAATAATTTAATAAAAAATTTAATGAAGAAATTCTTAGTACACGTGTATTTAGATGTAAAGATGCCATATAAAATTATATGAAAAGTCTTTTGATTTTTAAACAAAATAAATGAAATCTCATACTTACTTGTTGGAGCTGGTGTAGTTGCTATAAAAATTAGAAATATATATAGATATAGAGTAAACATTAGAATTTATTTCAGGCAACATATTAATTATCACCTTTAATTTTGTTGAAATTATTAATTTAGGAATGAAAAGCACAAAGAGAACATCACAAAGAGAAAACTGATACATGTATGTATAGAATTCGAATCAGAACCTCTGAAATCAGTTCCCCTGTTGCAAGTGTCACTTTAATCGTTTGTATTATTCTGTGCTTATATTTTTATTATCATTGCAAACCATAATTTTCTCTAGTGGCTAATCGGAAAGTAGAGAGAATTGTTACATGTACAACTTCAGATGACATTAACCATTAGACTTGTTAGTTCCATGGTTAAATAGCACAGGCTCAAATGCTAGACAGGTGTTATTTTGGTCTTTATGATATTATAATCTTAGTTCTGTAAGGTAAATTAACAGCTTACTCATAAATAGAATCATAATAAAAAATAATTGCATAATATATATATATAACTCCAGATACTTTTAAAGTATCTAGAGTTAATCTAAAATCTTTAAAAAAATATCAAAGATAAATAAATAATCAGAACTCTGAATTGTACTTTTTGTCATCGTCTGTATATATATATATATATATATATATATATATATATATATATATATATATATATATATCAACTAGTGGATGATTAAGGATGAGTCTTTTAATTTTCTGCAGTCGTGGGGCGTTGCATTATTTTCTGCAGCATGTCTCAGATAAGAACAGCCTGGCAGCACCCATCTCTTCCCAGGCTTCAGAGCATATTCAGCATCTGGTATTGCCAAATAGTCATCCATTTTAGTATTGACCAGGCTCAATGTTGCTTAACTTTGATGATCTAGTGGGAACCAGTGTATCAATGTGATTATGCCATTATTTCAGTTAGTACTATTATTTGTTTTTTTGTTTTTTTTTAGAAATTAGGTTTTGTTTATGAGAAAAATTCGCTTATAAACTACTTTAAAACTAATCATTGCTTTTCAATTGAAATGTGTTTTTGATTTTCATGTTAATTTAATGTGTTTTGTCTATCCTCATTATTGTATTCGATCCATCGATCTGGACATTGTTTTCTTCTGAAACTGATTGAGAATATACTGACTGATAATTATCTTAATTGGAATTGACTAAATCTACAAGGGGTGTGCAATAAGTAATGCCTCTGACCCACTTCCCATAGCAGTAGAGCAACGAAACTTGGCACAGTTATTAGTCTTTTTCTACATAGGAACCACCCAGAGTCATGCATTTCTCCCATCGTTTGATGCAGCTCTGGAGACCGTTTTTGTAGAACACACCAGGTTGGTCCTCCAACCACGACGTGACTTCAGAAATCATGGCTGCATCATCTGGGAAACACTTTCCTTTCAAAAACAACTTCATGGCTGGGAAGAGGTGAAAGTCAGAGGGTGCAAGGTTAGGAGAGTAGGGAGGATGGGAGAGGATTTCATAACCACACGCCCGTGCTTCTGATCTGGCGACATGCGAGTTGTGGACCGGAGCGTTGTCCGGCAGGAGGAGGGTATCTTTGCTGATCTTGCCTCGCCTCTTGATTTTGATAGCTTCCCTTAATTTCCTCAACAGTGAAGCATAATAGGCTCCTGTAATTGTGGTACCCTTTGCCAGGAAATATGTCATCACTACTCTGTCCTGGTCCCAGAAGATTGTGAGCATGTCCTTGCCAGCGGTGAGTTGCATCCTTGCCTTCTTTGGAGGTGGTGAGTCCAAGTGCTTCCACTGCATTGACTGGGCTTTGGTCTCTGGATCATAGTGATGGACCCTGGTTTCATCCTGTGTAATCAGTCTTTTGAAAAACTTGACTCATCTTCTTGGCACATCTCCAAATTCATCCTCGAGCACTCAACGCATTCTCGCTTCTGGAATGGTGTGAGCAACCTGGGAATCCATCTGGCAGACACCTTATGCATATGCAAATGGTCATGAATGATAGTTTTCACAGACCCTGTAGTAATCTTGACATCTTGGGCTATTTGGCGAATAGTAATGCGCCGATCTTCCAAAATGGCAGTCTCAACTTGACAAACAGATGCCTCATCAATGTCAGAAGGGGGGCGACCAGGTCTGGGAGCTGTTTCCACAGACTTCCGGCCATATTTGAATTCATGATGCCAGCGTTTTACAAGGTCATATGTTGGGGCATTATCACCATAAGTTTCTTTCATTTCATCAAAAGTCTCCTGTGGTGTGCATCCTTTCAAATACAAAAAACGAATCACTGCTCGACATTCAACAGGCTCCATTTCACACCTGACTCAGTTCAAACACCTGTAAAACAGAAACCACAATTAGTTCAGAGCTGTAATTTGCCTCATAACCCGTAGAGATATAAATCATCGCACATGCAAAATTTCAGCTAGATCAGACAACTGGAAGTGGGCCAGGGGCATTACTTATTGCACGCCCCTCGTATATGCTGATGATTAAAATCATAGCATTTTTTTTTAAGTTATATGCTGATGTAATAGTGGTAATTAACTTTTTTTGAAATGTGCATACGTATCGATAAACACTATTAAATGTTGATTTTGGAGCACGGTTATAATATTTAAATTATTATTTATGTCACAAATTTTGTAATATACTAAATTTATATATGTATCTATGCATATAAGATTGACAGGAAAGTTCTTGCGGTTTATAACTTTTAAATTCACATGAACATATCTTGGCTCAAATAAAAATTTATTGATCAAAATAAACACCATCAAAATCAACACATTTTTGCCAGCACAAATCAAGTGTCTCTATGCCAGTAATGTAAAAATCTTGCGATCTGGTGGCAATGAAGTTGTTGAAGTCGTTTTTGATATCGCTTAGGTTTTTGAAGTATTTCTCATACAGAAAGTTGTCAAGATACTTGAAAAAGTGATAGTCGGTAGGTGAGAGGTTTGTAGAGTATGGTGCTTCATAGCCCAATTCGTTCAACAATCGTGTGACTTACATCTGCACATTGATTGCTTCTCACATGGACAATTATATGTTGCAGATTCTTGGTAAACCAGACAATGGAACAGCCAAAAATATTGTGTATCCACAAGTATCGGGAAATTAAGCTTATTAGAAACATGCATTTCCTCTTTTTTTTTGTTTTTTCATTTAACCAAACCGAGTAATAGCAACACGTGGGTGGGTAAAGCTAATAAGTAATAAATAATGTTGCATATATCATAAAATTTAAGCTTCCTGTATCAGAATACATAATATTTCCAAAGTGTTTTATTTTGATGCTTAATCTTGAAATTTGAAAATAATACATGGTTGTGCATTTTCCGAAGGCATACAACAAAGTAACGGATGGGTTCTGAAATCATACTTTGTCTCCAGAGATGAGTTATGAAGAGAAATCCTTTTCCAGTCACTCAGTACATGTTGATTAGAACACTAAATTTATTTGCTCTCTCTCTCTCTCTCTCTCTCTCTCTCTCTCTCTCTCTCTCTCTCTCTCTCTCTCTCTCTCTCTCACCATAAACTTGAAGCATCTAAACAATGACTACTAAAATATATAACCACTGCAGTGATGCCAAAAAGAGAATTTAATTTAAGCAGGAAATAACTTTGGAAAAATTTGACTTATAATAGAGATGTTTACAAAGAAAGACATGGTTATTTCTAAAACTGTCTTTGTTTATTTCTTCAACACTGATAAAATGTTATATAATATGCATTCTATATACTAGTGGTCTTTCAAAACAACATCTGATTTCAGAGTAGATAAATAAATATACTAACATGAGCTAATACTAATTAAACTACAATCTAGTCAAATATTTAAATAATACATATTTATATTAATTTATAATTTTGCTGTATAAAACAGCAAAAGTTCAATGATATACTTACTTGCTTTTGGTGTTGTAGCTAAAATAAAAGTAAAAAATAGCAATAAAATAAATGTGTTGCAAGAAATATATCAAATATGTTTGTGCTTTGAAACTCATTTTGTACATTTTAAAAATTAACAAAATGCATAATAAATTATTAACTTAGATTTTAATATCACATTCAACTTATAATGATAATAATATAGAATATGCAATAAATAAAAGAATTAAATGCTACAGATGGAAAATTAACAATTCATGTGGTTAAGATACTGATTTGGTTTACATTGATTTCTTTGTTTATGATGTTTTTATTTGTATGATTTCAATTATGTTGAACTAAATTGTGTTCATAATTATAATTATATAATTATTGAGTTTAATAACTTCAAATGATTGAATAAGGGTATGTGTGATTTAATTTTGACTTACGCTGTGCATGGAATCAAATAGCCTGGGTTGAAAAATACTGCATTTATTTACTGCGTAAAACAATTGGGAAAGGCTCACTCCTCCCATGCGACCAGAAAAAAATAGCAGCTAACATCTAATAGTTTAAAATGAATCATTTCCAATATGTACTTTGGTCTAACATTAACCAAAAATGTCATAAAACAAAGAAAATGTTCAACCTAGTGGGGGATGCCCTTTTCTCTACTCTGCAACCTCTCTCCCACAGAAGAGACGTTGCGAGCATATCCTTGCTTTATCGTTATTTTCATGGCAGGTGCTCGTCTGAACTCCAATCTCTGGTCCCCCCTCGCCAATCTTTCACGAAAAACACCCGTCTAGCTGAATCCACTGTGAAAAATTTCCCCCACTCTATATCTGTGCCTAAATCAAAACGTGGTTTCCATGAACAAAGCTTCTTTCTTAGAACTGCACGCCTGTGGAACTCTGTTCCGTCTGCCTGCTTCCCACCGGACTACAACTTGGATGTCTTCAAGTCCAATGTTAACAAATTCCTAATGAACCGCCCCCTTAAATAAACACTTCATCAAATCTCCACACTAACGTAATGTACTTGCAATAACCCTTATCCCTGAGTGGCTTCCGTGCCTTGATAAGTGGTGATCACTGTGTAAAAAAAAATTCAAATAGGTGTGCTTATCATAAAGCTGTATATGATTTGAAAATTACAAAATTACGCATGATGAAACAGTTTGTAAGTAGATTTGCTTACCTTCATGCAACATTTCATAAAAGCACATTCACCATTTTATTTTTGTCCCAGCAAAATATTACAACACTTCATACTCACATAGCTTATCATCTATTGGTTGGTAATTAGATCGATTCAAAACATTCCATACGAATTAGTATTAAATGCCATTTTTGTAGAAGGGTGCAATCAAAGTAAAGCCGGATAATGATTCTAATATGGTCTTCGACACGATTCCTTACAATAACATATCACCCAATAAATCTCAGGCCTAATAAAACAACAACTTTTAGGATAATTTCAATTTCATTCATCAATATCATCTTTTTCTAGAATAATACACTGATTTCAATGCTACACTAACAATTCATTTATAATTTTATGTTTTCTAAAACAACTATCGAATTTGGATAATTAGAGCATTCAGCATTATACATGTCTGCAACAACGGTGTTTAAAATCATCATACCACATGTTAATCATTGTTTACAATGGAGCAAATTCCAAATAACACTTGGCAAGTCATTACGTTGCTTGAACAGTATTTTTCCCTTCAGAAAATTCAGAAATTTTCATGGTTTTGAAAATTTACAACAGTAGCTTCACTTAAATAACATTAATTTTCAAATTAATAATTTGACTAGGCTCAAATTGCGACATACATTTTAAAAGTTAGTAATTTATAAAAATGATATAGATTATTAGTGGCATCATTTATATGTCACATCCAGGATTTATTGGAAATGCTTCCTGACAATAAATAAATGAAATTTAAAAGAAAACAGTGGAAACTTACAAGCTGATTGGAAGCAACCAATGATGGATACAGTTATCCGCATGAGGCAATCAGGCTTCACTGCAGTAAAGTGGATTTTGATTGTATCAGCAGTTGTACCAAATGGAATCCGGACAATATCATCTGGTCCATTGTTCTGATTTTAAATAGAAAGAGATTATATATCAAGATTATATAACATATATGAAGTATAAGAAAAAGAAAGAAACAGTAGCTTATAGATACAAATTTTAATGAAACTCGCTCCAGACAAAGCTTGAAACTAGTTGATGCAAGAAACTAAAAATAGTCAAGATCAAAAACTATCTAATGATAAATGATATATGAATACATTTGTGAAAAACATTGCTCATGAAATGTAAGGATTAAATGACAAAATAAGAGTTACTCTCCATAATTTAAAAAATTGTTTCCGTTTTCTTTAAGACATTATCCTGTATATAAAATTTTGATTGCAGAAATTCCCCTCAGGACCAAATTACAGTAGGTTTGTAATAACAGAGTCCACATACAATTTTATTATGTTAAAACTATTATTCACCATCTTATGTAACTTTAGAACACAGTTACATAATACTTATTCGTTATAATAAAATATTACAATATAAGAACCATCATCACAATGGTGCACACCTTACAAGGAAGTAGTTATTAATTTTCCCTCTATAATTAAAGTACTAATACCACCACCAGTCTACACTGGGTACTATTAACACATTATACATAAACTGTACTGTCTGTCTTTGTAACTGGCTCATGAACTCATACACAAACTATTATCTTTCCTTTTCCATTTACAAGAAATAACAATTTCTTCTTCATTCAGTTCCGGATATTGTCATTAACTGCGAGTTAAATAATCACTAATTCTGGAATATAAACCTACATAAATAAAAGAACACGCTGACCAGTAACAAACATGACTGCATCATAAGAACGTAAAGCACATCAATTGTTTTTTCTTTTCCTTTATTTCTTAGTTATAATACTACTAATAATAATAATTTACTACATACTAATTTACTACATTGCCTTACAGACCACATTCATTCTGGTATAAATGATAAGACATGTTAGCACAAACTTGCAGGTTTCACTGACCAGCAAGCAAGCTACCAAGGCAGCAAATATACACAGAGATACATACATATATATACATAGTAAGGGAGGTACATTATATATGAGAGAGAGAGAGAGAGAGCGAGAGAGAGAGAGAGAGAGACAGACAGACAGACAGACAGAGAATGGGAAGGAGGGACAGATAGAGATAACGAGATATAATTTTAGCTGCTGATGATATGCCAATCTGTCATTCTTGAATCAAACATAATAAATAGTTGGTATTTGATTCTTACCTTCAATCGCATCATCTTTCCTGTATCACTTCCAAGAAGATAAACATCATATTTTCCAACATCTCTTGCTTTCGGTAATCGTACAGTGGCTCCATAAATGAGAGCATCACCAACAAAGATGCTGACTGTCTTTTTCTTATCTCCAGATTCAGGTGTCCATCCTTTTCCCCCTGGTCGGATAGCAGCTTTATGTTCTTCATTACTGGACACATCAATATCCCAGTTTCTTATCAAGGAAGAATCGGCCAGGCCATCTTGTTTTACACACAAAGAAGCTGAAACAAGAAAATAACATTTGCACAATAACATTTTGATATTTTAATCAAATGAATATTTTTAAGAACTGTAGAGGATTAATATGTGTTCTCGACTTCAACATCAAAATGAGACAACAAAGTACAAGGATGTCATCAATGTACGTGAAAATGAAGGATAGTCCTCGAAGGACTTCATCGATGAATCTTTGAAATGCATGGATGGCATTACGCAATCCAAAAGTTAGGCAAGTGAATTCAAGTAGTTTGAAAGAAGTGCATATTAAAGTCTTAGGAATTTAGTTGTATGCACAGACTAAATCGATGTGTGAAAAAATTGTAGAGCTGGATAAGGATGCAAAAAAATCATGCAGGTGTGGAATGAGGTATCAGGAACATTCGCTGCATTGAGAGTTCGGTAGTCTCCACAAGGTCTCCAGTCTCCCTCTGATTTCTTGGGTACCATGTGAAGTGGAGATGACCATGGGTTGCTTGAGGGCTGTATGATGCCGAAATCCATCATGTGTTGAAATTCCAAGTAGGCCAGGGCTAACAGAAGTACCCCGAGTTGAGATATGTCACACGTGATGCTTGATATGTGGGAAAAGGGTTGGGTGAGCTCAGGAAATTGGTTCAATTGGTCTGCAAAAATTGCATTTGATGAACTTGTCATGCGGATGCTATGTGTTTCGCAGGAAAGCATACTGTGGTGGACAGAAAGGGAAGTCCAACTCAAAAGTAAATAAAAAAGTTTAAATGTTTGTAAATAATTATAAGCCTACCTGTTTCTGTTGAAGGCTTGGGTGGTGTTGTTGCTGAAATATATATAATTTATGCAATAAAATAATCTTGTATTGTCAACATATTTTAACATATATGTTTAAGATTTGTTCACAACTATTGTTAGCTATCATATTTGTCTACAGAAAATCCCATGAACTCTTAAATTTTGTAGAGTTTCTAAACCATGTTATAACAGTCAATACACGTTTCATAATTTTACTATATGCCCAATTCTAAATGCATGATACTATATAATTATATGAAAAATATGCAAAATGTTTTTTACTGAAGATTGATGTTTTATGATATATGTAAAATGTTTCTGTGTAACTTTAAATGCATGTAACTATATATGATGTAAGAATTATGATAAATATTTTTACAGAAGTTTGATGTTTTACGATTAATTCTGTTACATATTTTTCATGAACAATGCAAAGTGAAAACTAACTTACAAAATACTATTGGGCAACACCATTGCAGAACTGCTAGTATATCATACATTAAACATCTTTTGGTAAAGCTATTTCAGATATTTCAGATAAAATATATTTAACTCTGAAGTAACTTAGGTAATTAAACCACTTATTCAGTTTTGATAGTTGAAAATAAAGAGAAATGCAGCGATGACCATTATGAAGAACATGCAACAAATTGACCGATGGAAAAATAACATGAAGAGTCAACCTTTTTCAGTCATGTATTTACTAAGCATAAAGGCATCCAAGGGGAAAGTAGACAATAACTAACAACATATAAGACCAATGTATAACTGTCAAAAAGAGACTTTTGTTTTAAGCAGGCAATAAACTATGAAAAAGCATGACTCATATAAAGATGTTTAATAAAGAAAGACTTATTTTTATAAAAATCTCTTTGTTTATTTCTTCAGAATTGATAAAAAAGGGTTATATAACATGCATCATATACACTAAAATATGAGAATATTTATCAAATTACAATTTTTAAACTATTTAAAATAAAAAAGTATTTATTTTACTTTACAATTTAGCTATAAAAACATTAAAACATTCAATGATATACTTACTTGCTTTTGGTGTTGTAGCTAAAAAATAAGTTAAGAAAATAAGAATTAAATAAATTTACTTCAAGAAATATATTTCAGCTTTAAATTAAAAACTACATAAAATTTTTTAAACTTATATTTTAATATCACATTCAACTTATAATGATGATATATTTGCATAATTGCAACTGTATTGAACTGAACTGTACTATTGATTTTAACAATCTCTGTTTCTGCAACTTTAAAGGAGAACTAAGACAAGATCCATTTAGACCTAAACTGAATATTGAATAAGATAACCTTTATTTAAATCTACTGTATCCACTTATAGTGTAAACCTATTGGGAAAGGCATAAACATATTCCTTCCCTACTATAGAAAAAACAGCAGTCAGTGTTTCATGACTTAATAGTAATCATTTCCAATATCTAATGTGGTCCAGCATTAGCCAAAAAAGCGTTGATATACCATAAAAATGGCAAAGAAGACGTTCAATGTTAAAAATAAAACTGTGTATGTTTATCAAAAAGTTGTCAAAATATTTGCTAGTTTGTGAGTGTCAATAGAGTTATACAGGCTCATTGCTCATTGCTCAAATTTATTATTTTTTTTTATTAATGGCATAGTTGTTCCGGCACAATATTACAATACTTGGTCTTATATAGCATATCACCTAGTCATTATTAATCAGAGGAATTGATATGGATTAACATATAGATTAACATTAAGTCAAATAAAACCTATTTCTTTGGTAAAAAAAAAATTAAAAATATTAAAGATCAACAAATCATGTGAAAAGACAATCTATTTATATTTATAGATAGAGTTTGATGTTTATTCAATGCCACTTTAAACTGTGATATGTTGCAGCCTGCTCCTCTAGCAAAACTGTTCCATAGAGCAAAAACATGGACAAAGAATTAAGTCTTTCCAATATTGAGACAAAAACAATAGTGGCACATTTTTTTGTGAATGCATGCAGAGAAAGCAATTAGGTGAAAATGCTTTGAAAATAAATTTAAATTCCCATTGATGATACTGTATACCAGAATCAGTTCACCTTCGCATTTGCTACAGTGAGAACAGATTTAGTCTTTGAAGTCGTTCTTTGTAAGTAAGCATGGAAAGTTTTATCAATATGCTATTTGCATATTTGTTGTCTTATTTTGATGTTAGAGTCGAGAACACATATTAATCCTCTACAAGATTGGTATTTGCAAATCACTGAACACATGATTCACATGTTTGTGAAGATGAGGATCTGTTGCCTGGATGGCATATTCAAGAATTAAAGTTATGTATGGAAAGCATTTGCCAGTAGGTTGAGATGTCATCTCTAGATCAGATATAAATTTTGAAGGCTTTCCAAAGTAGATTTATATTTCTGTAGAATTGTGCAATCCAAGTAATTGAAGTCAGATAACCCTTCCAATTCTATTTTAGAAACGATCCCATGATAGTATGTAAAAGAAATTCAAAAAATGGTGGAAACTTACAAGCTGATTGGAAGCAACCAATGATGGATACAGTTATCCGCATGAGGCAATCAGGCTTCACTGCAGTAAAGTGGATTTTGATTGTATCAGCAGTTGTACCAAATGGAATCCGGACAATATCATCTGGTCCATTGTTCTGATTTTAAAGAGAAAGAGTAGGTACATAACTTATCTATTATATTTAAAATACAGGAAAACAGACAAAAATTAATTTGAGATTTTGTTTTATTTACCAACATTTTACTGCCCTATTAGTTTGAATACTTGTTGAATGAAAAAATTTTTTTGAGTATCATTCAATAAATGCTTTTATTTGAAAAGATTACTTTAGCGTCACATCACGTGACCTCCTTGTTTACCTTAAATACCCTCTTCATATGAAGAGTCGAGTTCGTCTAACAACTCGCTACACTTCGACGTCTCGTCTCTGACATAAACTGTTTCTCCTGTGAATTATTGTTGAAACCTGCCTTATCCCCGGAAAGGCATCTGACCACATACATACGTGGTGGCAGCGGCCAAAAATTCAAAAGAATTCAGCCTCCCTCAATAATACGTTTTACAAACGGAAGCAAAGAAGTGCCCATTGACTAGGGGTCGGTGTACGGTAAGACTTTCTACAAAAAAAAAACAAAACAAAAAAAAAAACACACCACATTTCTATTAGTAACATAACATACATACGTATGTTCTTGTCGCACGAATCTTACCTTAAAGCTTAAAGAATTAATTTAATCAGACTGTTTCTTCACTTTTATTTTCTTTCAGATATTGATAGAAAATAACGGATGCCATTTGTTAATTCAAAAGTTTTCTTTACTAAACTTTTAAACTATTGAAAGGACGAAAGTAACAACAACAAAAAAAAACAAAAACAATTTTTACTCTCACAGCAAAGATTATTAGAAATTTGAACTTTTATTTTTCGTTTATTTTTTCTAAAAGAAATTGAATTTTTACAATAGTCGATTTAATTATATGTTGTTGTTCTTATAACAACACACCTTTGAGTGAGCAAAAAAATAAAAAATAAAAGTCTCCACCCTGATCTTTGATTAAAGTTTTCTACGGCTATTTTTTCAACTTGTTCAATTTCACGGCGATTAATTTGGAAACTTTTAAATTAAAATTAAAATAAAAGGATGTCTGCCTTCAGCACTAAACAAAGAATCCTCACTGAACACGAATCAAGAGGCTCGCTCAAAGCCTGGTGTGAGCAGTTATTATACCATATCTCAAATGAAGATAAATTCGAACGCTATTTGGAGGACCTTAAAACCTGGTGCAGTGTCGCAAGTGGCATCCCCCACAGAGGCTTCATAACCGATGAACAAGAGGTTAATGGGAAAAGATTCTCGGCGGAAAAAAAAGCCATTAACCTAAAAGTACTACTCAGCTTTATAAACATCCATGCCCCTGTTGTTAGTAGTACCTTCGTAAAAGAAGAGGCGCACAGTATTGACGAAATCTTTGATAGACTCCGTCAATACTATGATTGTCGTAAATCCGGTACGACCATAATGAACATGTTTAAATTTAAATGTGGCGCCAATGAAACAAGAGAGGCTCTCTGGGAAAGATGCTACTCATTTATGGAAGACAGCTTGATTACAAAATCTTCAGCCATTAAACATTGCAGATCAAAATTAGAAAACGATGAATGCCTAACCCCTACATTACAGAACATTACGGTGATGATCTGGCTTGATGCAATCCATCGAGAACTACCATCCATTGTTAAACAAAGATTCGCGATCACTCTAAGGGACTCCACTCTATATTCTATTAGGGCGGAGATCAGTGATGCTATACCATCCCTATTACAAGAAATAGGGGACAGAGAAGGGAATATAGCATACTCTTCCATCAACAGAAGTAGAAGATCTGGAAACCAGAGAGGTCGCCTGACAAAAAGACCGAAATGTTGCCTCTGCGATGCAGCAAACAGACCAGGTGCAGAGACTCACTACTTCCAAAACTGCCCTTTTATGCCAACATCAGATAGAAGATTTCTTCGATCTAAAATTACTGATATTGAAATCTTATCGGAATCTGAAGAAGAAGACGAAGACTTCGAGTACCACGAACCCAACAGTAGGATGGTCCGAGTTAAACAACCTCAGAACCCCAAAATCAACAAGGTAGATATTGTATCATCACCGTGTATGGAAGTAGAAACAAACAAAGAAAACTCGATCATTATACTGGACACCAGTGCGGAAACTAATTTAATTAGGAAAAGCGAGGCGAGACGTCTAAAACTAAATATCCTGCCCACCATCCACAAAGCTAACATGGCGGACGGTGTCTCCCCCATGGAAATAGAAGGGGAAGTACACTTCAATGTTTCGAGAAGGTGTCCAATCACAAATCAAGCCCACTGCTTTCGCTTCGACGGACTTGTAGTTAAGGACCTGAACTGTGCCATTCTGGGTGGCATGCCATTTATGGACAGGAATGACGTTTACCTTCGCGCAAACACCAACCACGTTTACCTCGGTGATTGCTGTGATTTCAAATACCTCAATATAAAAAGACACGCTAATGTTAAAGCAGCAACTATATTGCGCGTCCCACGACAGACCTGCCTACTACCTGGTTCCAGCGTTGCCTTATCGATACCACCTGAATACCAGGATAAAATAGTTTCAGTAGAACCTAGATGCAATAACAATCAGGATGAATGGATCCAATGTGAGCTAGTGAAACCGGATCATGATATAATAACGCTCACCAACAAGTCCACCATACCCATACTCATCAAACGCCATGAGCAAGTATGTCAGATACGCCACACGACCCAATTATCACTATCCAGTGATACTTTGAAACCGACTCCAATAATTCTTACCAATGATTCCAAACAAACGGACAGGTCAGCAGAAATTTCTGTGGACCCCTCGAACATCCTTAGCCAGGAAGAAAAGATCATCTTCTTCACGACAAATAAGAAATATAATCAGGTATTTTCACCGGTAATCGGATGCTACAATGGAAGATCAGGAAATTTCCAACACAGGATTAATGTTGCCGTATCTCTACCACCACAAAGAAAGGGACGCATTCTATATAATATATAACCGGACAAATCTAGAGCGACTCCAAACCAAGATTGATGAACTATACGAACAAGGTGTCTTCGTACGCCCAGAAGACATAAACATCACAGCGGAATATGTAAACCCTTCATTCCTTGTTACCAAACCTTCAGGAGGCTTTCGGTTAGTGACTGCATTCACTGAACTGAGCCAGTACACCAAACCACAACCTGCTCTCATGCCCAAAGTAGATGACATCATAAGACATATTGCTCAGTTTAAATTCTTAATTAAAACTGACTTAAGTCAAGCATACTTTCAAATACCCTTGGCCAAATCATCAATGAAATATGTCGGCATCTGTACACCATTCCGTGGTGTATATGTTTATACCAGAGCGGTGATGGGTCTTCCAGGCTCTGAATCAGCTTTAGAACAATTAATGTCCAAAGTCCTAGGCGATCTAATGATAAAAGGATCGGTGGTAAAATTGGCTGATGACCTATATGTCGGGGCCAACACACCCCGGGAACTTAACAACGTATGGGAAGAAGTATTACAAACACTACATAAGAATAACTTATCCCCATCTAAAACGGTTTGCTGTCCAACATCGACAGAAATTCTGGGTTGGCGATGGACCAATGGAACCCTCAAAGCTACAAGTCATCGTCTAAATACCTTGGCTGCCTGCAATCTCCCTGAAACCATCAAAGAAATGAGATCATTCATAGGATCTTACAAATTCCTAAGTAAAGTTATATCTAAACATTCAGATTTTTTAGCACCTCTAGATAAAGTCTGCGCAATGGGCTTGTCAAACGACAGAATCAAATGGACATCAGATCTGGAAGACACATTCCTCAAAGCCAAAGAACACCTTAAACAAGCCAAAATCCTAACCTTACCTAGAAGAGAGGACCAACTACAGATAATCACGGACGCAGCTACAACCTCTGCCGGCTTAGCGGCATCCCTTTTCGTATTAAGAGGAAACAAACCCCACCTCGCAGGTCTATTCAACGCTCGTAAAACATCCAACCAAGCAGGTTGGCTAGCTTGTGAGTTGGAAGCTCTGGGCATAGCGTCGGCTATCAAACACTTCAGCCCATATATAATTCAATCAGAAAACATCACCGAAGTACTCACGGATAGCCGACCCTGTGTACAAGCATATGAAAAACTCCAACGCGGCGCATTCTCCGCAAGCTCCAGAGTCACGACGTTCCTCAGTGTCATATCTCGATATCCTGTCAAATTATCCCATTTACCAGGTAAAAATAATATATCGGATTACGCCAGCCGAAATCCTATCCATTGCGAAGGAAAATGCCAAATCTGTAAATTCGTCAGTGCCCTAGAGGAATCCGTGGTTAGAGAAGTCACCGTAAAAGACATACTAGCTGGTCACTGTCCTATCCCATACATGACTCGCAATACGTGGATTCAAGCTCAACAAGACTGTCCAGACTTACAACAAGTATATCGGCTACTACGCGATGGCAGAACTCCATCTAAAAAGAAGAAAGGGTTAACCACAATTAAAAGGTATTTACAACATTGTAAACTCTCATCAGCCCCTGCAGATGGGTTAATCATAGTTATGCGGGAAGAAGCCTTACGGCCTGCTAGACAAAGAATCGTCATTCTCCAAGGGGTATTAGATGGACTTTTGGTCGCTCTACATTTACAACTCCAACACGCCAGTAAACATCAGTTAAAACAAATCTTTAATATGGGATTCTATGCACTGGATACAGATAAAGCCATCAATCGCACCGTAGATAGTTGCCACACTTGCGTATCACTAAAGCAGGTACCAAGTCAGTTAAAAAATCAATCGTCAACAAAACCACCTGACAAAATTGGGAGCTGGTACGCTAGTGATGTCATCAAACGTGAAGGACAACTGATATTATTAGTTCGAGAAAATGTTTCTTCCTTGACACAGGCAACATTATTACTATCGGAGAGCAGTCAATCTCTTAAGGATGGCCTAATCACCACCATATCAAGATTCCGTCCCCCGTCAGGAGATGAAGTAAAAATCAGGGTCGATGGCGCTTCGGGATTTGAAGCCCTACTCACCGATAGTTCACTGGAATCGTTCCATATCAAAATAGAGGTTGGAGAAATAAAGAACATTAACAAAAACCCTATTAGTGAACGTTCAATATCAGAATTCCATACAGAACTATGCAAATTGAAACCAAATGGTGGCAAAATAACAGACACTGAATTGGCCATAATAATTTCCAATATGAACAGCAGATTCAGAGAAAATGGCTACTCTTCACTAGAAATTTGGACAATGAGAGACCAAATCACAGGAGAAAAACTACCAATAGAATACAAAAGCCTGATTGAAGAGAAACACCGAAATAGATTAAAAAGACATGAATCCTCAGCTAAATATAAGGGCCGAGGCAGAACTACCGAAATAAAAACCGATACTAAAGTTGGAGAGATCGTCTATCTATACCAAGATAGAGTTAAAACCAATGCTCGCAACAAATATATGGTGATGGAAGTTGAAGATCAGTATTGTACTGTACAAAAGTTTGCAGATAAACAATTTCGGGGAAAAAGATATAAAGTGAAGAAGTCTGACATTATCAAAGTTGAACAACACCCTAACTACCACACCATTGATCAAAACAATACCGAAAGTGAATACGAAATAGATAGTCCCATACATGTCGAATCCGAATCATCAATAGATGAACAATCGGACTCTTCCAAGCACAGTGACACACAAAACACACAAGATGACAGTATAGACCATAAAGATCCAACCGAAGAAACCCCCCTGGAAGTAACTCCCGAGGAAATTACTTATACGCGTCGTCCGTCACGGATCCGAAGACGTCCGAAGTTCTTGGAAGAAAATTATATATTATAAATTAGCTCAAACAAGTGCGTAAATTCGGATCATACCCGTACAACACGGAGGAAGAGGAAAGAAGGAAATAAAAGGACTCCGTCACATCACGTGACCTCCTTGTTTACCTTAAATACCCTCTTCATATGAAGAGTCGAGTTCATCTAACAACTCGCTACACTTCGACGTCTCGTCTCTGACATAAACTGTTTCTCCTGTGAATTATTGTTGAAACCTGCCTTATCCCCGGAAAGGCATCTGACCACATACATACGTAGCACAAACTCTTTTTGGCTTATATATAGAAAAAGAAACAAAAAAATTGCCAGAGTAAGGAGTCTTATCTCTACACGAAACCTGCTTTATTGTGAAATAGACCTTTATGTCAAAGCCTATCAAATGCTTTTGAGCTGTCAAAGCTATTGCTCTAGAAGTGAAGCCATCATCAATAGATTCACTGATCCCGTGTGATATTACCATCAACATATCAGCTGTTGATCTCTCAGAACAGAAACCATATCAACTCGTTGCTGATTAGGTTGTTTTGGTGATTGAAGAAGGACAACTGAAGTTTTTTTTCTCTGTGTGTGTTTGACTGGAGAAAGGGTCAGTGCCAAATGAAGAATGCAACAGAATTGCAAAAAAATACAAATTGTATAAATAACTCTATCGTTGATACATGTAGCTTTATTTTATTAAAATTAGATTGATGTTGAACGTGTATGTTTACTTAATTACATCGCCATGATAAACAAAATGAAAAACACTACATAAAATCATTAATTTTTCTCGAGGATACTATTTAAGAAGAACATGGTGTCACGAGTTGACATGTGGATATAGTATTCTGCAATAGGTATTGATTAGGCATGTGATATTCCAGATCTGTATCTTTTAATGTAATTTTAGAATTAGTATATGTTTATGATATTTGGTACTTTACTTCCATCACAAAAATTGAACTTATCAGCATTGTTATCGATTTATAAATAAGTTGCAGCTGGAATTGTTTTAATAAGGCATAATAATCATTATGTATAGAATGATATTGAATGTTCATATTTACTGTAATTTAATTAGTTTTATTTAATGATACCTTAAAAATTGTCTTTCAGTGCAATTTTGCTATTATAAATGATGCAATGCTCACTTTTCATATCTAAAAAATTAAGGTCAAAATTGAATTAGAATAATTGTACTTTTACTTCTTATTGTCTTAATAGTGATGAAAGCATCTTATTTTCCATTGTCTTCTTATGATGAAAGCATCTTTTGTGACATTTTTACTGTTTTTTTGTCAGTTGGTTTCAAAGTTGCCATGTTGTAATTTACACGTTTGTGCTTCTTCACCCTCAGCAGCGTAGTGTATTCTGATGATCATCAGTGAAAAAGAGATGTAGAAACCAATTCTTAATGTGTTCTATGCCAATCTTTTAAAATTAATATTTGCATCGTGAGTCTAGGAAAGTAGACATACACGTTTTATCATTTAGATAGAATGGATATCTTGTTTCAATTGATAACCTGAATTGTTCAACAATGGTAAGAAGGATTCTACTAAAGTCAGAAATACTAGAATTAGATTCAACAGCTTTTGATAGAAATAACCTCACAACTAAATTTATCGGTATCATTGATATGGTTGAAGTTCTGTAACTTGTTTCTTTAGTGATTTCTTCAAATAGACTCAGGAACTGGATTTTTTTTTTCAAACAAGTCCTCATTGGTAATTTGTTAAAGTAGTAATCTTATTAACATCACACATTACAAGAGTTTTTCATTGTTCTTAATTCATTTTCAGCATGTAATATGTTGAATTCCACCATGTGATCACATCTTGAATGAGTTTGTTTTTCAAATTAAGCTGATCTTGTATTTCAGATAATTTACTAATTGCTGATATTAATTAAAGTGAGAATCTGTATTTCTGTTAGATGTCATGGTTGTATTTACAGACCGAGTTACAATGTATGACAGTTATTCTAAATCACATTCTCTGACATTAGCAACTATAGTTGTTCCTTAATCCCGAAAACTAAGAAAACTTTATTGAAGATTTTATATTCATCCAGAACATTGTGCAATTCTTCACTTATTCTTGCACCTGTGTGTGCACCAGGGAATGAAACAACTCTAAGCACAACTCTGAACTGTTCGAATTCATTTAAAAAACAATCACCTGTCAAACTCAGAAAGGGAACATTATCTGTTGTAGTTGTCCAAATGTCTGTAGTTCATAAAATGGTGCTAATTTCAGCAAGAGACAGTTGAATTTTTGTTTTACTTTTATAAATATATTGAAAATTATTTTACAGTGAAGTACATTTTGGATGGAATGCTGTAATTTGAAAGTTTTGCAATAAGCTTATTAAATACAATATCAGATGTTACAGAATATTGTTGAATATCAACAGCAATCATTTCTCTTATCAGATAATGGATCTCGAGTGACTTGTGGTCATTAATATTCCAAACTTTTTTTTTGGCCAATATTGATTCTATAGTAGTTTAGTGTTTCACTGGAGGCTCGTAGTTGCTGCGACTTGTTCCTGGAATGTCTGTCTCTGAATATTCATTGTGCTTCTATTTCTTATCAGCAACTTTTGCTTCTTTTGAATGAACATTTCCAAGATGGTTTAACATATTAGTCATTGTAAAAGATTTAATGATTTGCCACCCTTTGATGTAATAGATTGACATAACTTGCAAGCAGCTGTATTCTTATTCTTGGGATTGATATCAAAAGACTTCCAGCTGAAGTGGTTGCCATAATGGTTGAATGTTGTTGTCAATATTTAGTTAATTTTTTACATATTGAAATTACATATTTCTGATATCTAATTAGTAATTTATCTCAATAAAATATACATTATCTAAACCACAAAAATAAAACTATATATGTAATGGTAGCAAGAGTCCGAAAATGAGGAACAAGAGTATGACTGATGAAGAATGCTTTATTTCTGGTTCACACATCGTCGCAATTTACTGTACAATTCCTCAACATGAAAACTGAAAGATGAAGTAATAATTTTCTTTGACAATGATTTAAAATAAAAAATAATAATGTTAATTCGATAGGAAGAGAAAGGACTGAAACTTTTCTATATGCTTATATTTATTTGACGCACATCATGCCTGTTATTTGATAATATGGTGTAGAGGATGCATTATCTTCGATAAATTTTCTCTGGCAAGCAAAAAGGGGGTTAATTTGTCTTTGTTTACAATATAATTAATATTAGTATCATTTATAACAACAAAATTTGCTGATATATCAGCATAGGAAAACTTATTAATCAGCCGATTAATTGGCAATCAGTAATTGGTCAATTTGATAATTGGTACATCTCTTATATATATATATATATATATATATATATATATATATATATATATATATATATATATATATAATCATATGATTAATAGGGGAAGTTTACTTGGTAAATGCAAAAGTAAGATTCAGTCCAATAAACGTATTAATGTTTATATTATCCCAACCAAGTAAAAAAAAACTTGATACAACAGTGAGAAGCATAAATAAAAACTGTAAATCAGAAATTTACATGTACAATTTTTTTTTTTGAAAGAATATCTCCAATAAAAAAGAGGTGGTGAAATATCCTTATTCTGCAGAGTTTCAAACAATGTGATGTTCTTCTCGTCAGAGGATAGAAACTGGTTAGCAGATTATATATATAGCACAGAGCTAGAATTTGCTGGTTTTAGCACTTTCTGAAACTGCATTTTATGATGGTTACAAAATGTATAATTATGCTTGTAAAATAATGTTTGCATATAGTGTTTGTGTAACATAAGTTTTTTAAAATGTTCGTATAAAATTTGTCAAGGGGGATAAACAAACAAGAAAGAGGGTAAAAAAATAAAAATAAAAATTCCAGACTGGACGGGTTGAATCCAAGATGTGATATTGTCCTTTGTAAATATCATGAATCGAAAGATGTATATATCCATTTTGGAGTTTTAAAACAGTTGGAAAAAGATGCTGGTGAAGATTTGAAGGGAATTAATTTTAAGTGGTGGCCATTTTTTTAAAACCCCAAATCTGTTAAATGGTGAAATTAGATCCATTGTAAGGGAAAACAGGAATAAACACAGAAAGTCAGCACCAAGCACTCTTTAATGCTAGACTCCTTGCTTCCATTAGTAATTTGAATGAAAAGTGCTTGTCATTCTTCAGTAAGTAGGTTGACTACAGCGGTCAAGTTTTGTGGAAAAGGGGATAGCTACAGGGGACAGGTTGGGTTAAAGGAATAGAGAAGGAATGGGGGAAAAGAGAAAGAGAGAGACTTGAACATTTTTTTGTGCGTGAGTGGGGGGAGTGAGTGTTGCTTATAGGGGAAAGAGGCGAGGATAGAGTTAAACATGCATGGATATAAGAGAATTTAGAATACCATGTTGATAAAACTAAATTAGTCGGATTAATTCTAAAAGATGGTATTAATTAAGTTAAATAAAGGTTGACATTAAGAAGTATAATTTTTTTAGAGAAAAAGTGTATTATTCTCTTTATTACGACTAGACGAGATATAGATTTATAAAATCAGGTAATCCAAAGATTTGAAGATAATTTTAAAATAATAGTATTCGCAGTGTAGCAGAATCAATATTTCTTAACAAAGCGAAAGGTTTATATATATGTTTATATATAAGGTTTATATATATATATATATATATATATATGTATAATGTATTTCTTACCTTAAATCGCATCATCTTTCCTGTATTACTTCCAAGAAGATAAACATCATATTTTCCAACATCTCTTGCTTTCGGTAATCGTACAGTGGCTCCATAAATGAGAGCATCACCTACAAAGATGCTGACTGTCTTTTTCTTATCTCCAGATTCAGGTATCCATCCTTTCCCACCTGGTCGGATAGCAGCTTTATGTTCTTCATTACTGGACACATCAATATCCCAATTTCTTACCAAGGAAGAATCAGCCAGACCATCTTGTTTTACACACAAAGAAGCTGAAACAAAAAATAAGATTTACACAATAATATTTTAACATTTTAATTCAATGGAATCTTTTAAACAAACAAGCAAAAAACAAACCTACAAAAGTAAATAAAAAAAGATAAAATGTTTACAAACAATTATAGACTTACCTGTTTCTGTTGAAGGCTTGGGTGGTGTTGTTGCTGAAATGTATTTAATTTATGCAATAAAATAATCTTGTATCACAAACATATTTGAAGATATGATATCTCTTATTTAAATATGTAATTTCAATTTTAATAATGTAACTATATGTACAATTGTAAATGCATGCAATTATATAATTATATGAGAATTATGCAAAAGCAGAATTAAGGATATCTTAGAGAAAATTAATTTGTTTCTGAAATTGATTAACAAATGAAACAATGTTAGTAGTGGAAAGCTGATTGTCCAGAGGCATGTAACAAATTGACCAATGGAAAAACAACACAGATCATAAAGAGTCAAGCTTGTTCATCTATTAGCATATAGAAGATAATTATGGAAAATCATGACCATATAAAGATGCTTAATAAAAAAGGATTTTTAAGTATAAAACTTTCCTTGTTTATTTCTCCATTGTTGATAAAAAAATTGTTATATAACATACACTCTATATAAAAAAAGACCAATATTTAAATAAAATATATTTATATTACTTTACAATTTCAATATAGAAAAATAAATTCAATGATATACTTACTTGCTTTTGGTGTTGTAGCTAGAAAAATAAGTAAAAAATAGAAATGAAATAAATGTATTGAAAGAAATATATACAAATATATTTTCACTTTTCAAAGTCTATCATACAATTTAAAATTAACAAAATAAAATAAATAACATTATTACTTATTTTTTAATATCACATTCAATTTATAATTATGATATATAAAATGGGATTACAACGTAAAAGGGAGGTAATCATAAAAGGGTCCATGATAAGAGTTATCGTACTTACTCTCAACACCCCCACTTGCTCTAAGCATATTATTATCACTTTTTTTTCTTTACAAAAACAAAGATATGTGAGAGCAGATTAGTGTCGGTTTAGGGTCCGAATAAAAATTTTTAAAACTTGTCCAGCTTCATCCGGGTTGGAGGTTTTGTCATGATGTCAGCGATCATGTCTGCTGTGGAACAGTAAATTATTTGTATTTTGTTATTATTCAGAGCTTCTCTGATAAAATGGTACTTAATGTCGATGTGTTTACATCTCTGCCGATGAATGGGGTCCTTAAAAAGTGCTATAGCGCTTTGGCTGTCGCCGAATATTTTGATGGGGACGTGTTTTTGATGTGGATCCATTTCCTTGAATAGTTGCACAAAGTATAGTCCCTCTTGGGTGGCTTTTGCCAGCGCTACGTACTCAGCCTCGCATGTGAATAGAGCGACCATAGGTTGCTTTTTGACTTCCAGGAAATAAGTGACCCATCCTGTGTTAGGCTAAAGCAATATTCGGATGTACTGCATCTATCTCGTTGATCAGACGCCCAATCAGCATCACTGTATGCGATTAGATGGATTGGGTGATTTGTTTTCGCATAGTGCAGTTGGTGTCGTGTTATACCATTTACGTATCTCAGTACGTGTTTAGCTGATACCCAATGCTTTTCTTGTGGCTTGGACAAATATTGTGACAATTTCCCAACAATATAGCATAGGTCTGGTCAGGTGCAGATCGTCAGGTAAATTAGAATCCCGACGACGTTGCGGTATTTCCTGGGGTCAACCATGTCATCCTCTTCACCAGCTAGATCCAGTTTTTGATTGCATGGGGTCGTCCTAGGTTTGCATTTGGATGTGTCAAACCTTTCCAGTCTTTTTGTTGCATATTTTTCTTGGTTCATCTGGATATGACCTTCGGTTATATTGAAGTCTATTCCAAAATGGTGCAGCTTTTCGAGGTCTTTCATTTTAAATTCCGATGTTAATGACTGCTTGATGTCGTTTAGTGAGTTGATGTTATCGGCAGCAATGATTAAATCATTAATCCATGAGATGATGATAATTTTTTCTTTGCCGTTGTGTCGCATATAGACGCAATGGTCCACCAGATTTGGGGTAAAGCCGTGTCTGCTGAAGTAGCTGTGCAGGGTTTGATTCCAGTTTCAGTCTGATTGTTTTAGGCCATACAGGGATTTGTTCAGTAAACAAATTAGTTTCTCGTCTGCTTCCCCTTTTGTCTCGAATCCTTCCGGTTGTTCCATGTAAATTTTGTGGTCAATTGAAGCATGGAGATACGTCATTTTTATGCCCGTTTGGTGTACTATTAGATTGTAAAGTCTCGGTGTAGTCTACTCCCTTAGTTTGGTTGTACCCTTTTGCGACGAACCTGGCCTTGTAATTAGGGGACCCATCAGCGTTTTCTTTGATTTTATACACTCATCTACTGCTTACTGTCATTCTGCCTTTGGGTAAGGGTGTTAGATGGTATAAATTATTTTCCTTTAGGGAGTCAATTTCTTCCTGCATCACTTGGATCCAGTGGTGTGTCGCTGGGGAAGTCACAGCTTCTCTGTAAGTGCGTGGTATGCCATGTGTGGCCTTATGGCAGTAGTCAGTGTCGATTAATGTGTGACCACTCCCATCCTACTATAGACTTGGTTTCTTTGTCAGTATTGGACCGTTCAGAGTTTTCCCTTGACTTTAAATTTTTTATTAAGTTTCTTGGGGGAAAATTTGCGTCATTATCGCTTGATGGGTGGGTTTGTGTTTGAGTGTGTTGGTCGTTAGTGTTGTTGGTGATTTTTCCATTTTCTGGGTGGTAGATAAGATATGCTGGGCTGTTTCCATCGTATCCAACGAAGATTCCCTTCTGGCACCTTGGGTCCAGCTTTCTTTTTATGTTGGAGTAGGCATAGCAAGTGAACCGAAAATGTGCATCCGTGATAAGTCCGGTTTTCTCCCAGTCATCTTGTAGTAGGGCGTCTGTTTTAGACGGTTATTGAAGCATCTGTTCCATATAACTGCAGATGCCATAACTGCATAGCTCCACAGTGTTTTTGGTAAGCCGCTTTCTATGATGAGGCATCTTGCCATTTTGAATAGAGTTCACCAGTTTCTTTCGGCCATTCCATTTTGATGAGGTGAGTATGGCGCTGAGGTCTTGTGTTTTATGTTGCTACAGTGGAGTAGTTTTCCGAAGTCATTTGACTTGAACTCCAAACCATTATCTGACCTCAGTATTTTTATTTTGCCATATGGGGAAATATCTGTGAGAAATTTTTCAGTGGCAAGTGTGGCGTCACTTTTGTTTTTAATAAAATATACAAATACGACACCAGAAAAGTCGTCAGTGAATGAGATAGCATATTTATTCCCATTTAAATTTGGTGGTTCTATGGGTCCGGCTAGGTCTGAATGTACTAAATGCAGAATATTTGTCGCTCTTTTGTTGGGAGATTTATTTCTTTTCTGGAGAAATTTTCCTTGGATGCAGACGTTGCAGTTTTTGTTGTTTGCAATCTTATTTTTTTATTTTCATCCCTTTGATCACATCGGGTAGTTTTGTTATGTCGTCGTAATTGCAATGGTTGAATATTTTATGCCACGTGTGGATATCGTGGCATTGATGACAACTGTATTCTGCATTTTCTTCCTCCATAATTTTTAGGTAGTATAGTCTGCTGCACATGTGTATTTTGAATTTCATACCATTTTTGTTTTAGTATATTCCCATCTTCTTCGAAAATAACTGTTGCCCCATTTTGGGTCACAGTTTTCACAGAAAATATATCCTGTACAAGTTCAGCGTATCTTCATTTCTCTCAGTGTCGCTTCCATCTCTATTAATGGCATCCTTTAGGCCGAGCATGTGTAAATGACATTAAAATTTTGTCTCTCAAATTTCGTATTTGGTTTCATCTCCGCCAAATAAAAGTCTGTTCCATTGGCTTCCATTATCTCTCCTGGGCACATAATCTGTTGCGAATTGCATTTCAGTGGAAAGAGAAAAGGAACTGGAACAAAGATTTGTGACGGGTATAAAGAGAAGTATATTTTATTTTGGGACAGGAAGAGGAAGCGGGGAGTAAAAAGGGATTATGGGATTACAACATAAAAGGGAGGTAATTATAAAATGGTCCATGATAAGAGTTATCGTACTTACTTTCAGCACTAGCTTTAACTAACACTCTGTTGATGGACCATAAAAAAGACATAGGAAACGTTCAACTTTAAAAATTAAAATATACATGTCTATCCAAAAGCTGTATAAAACCAGAAGAATATTTATTGGTTAAAGCTAAAACACAATATGTAAAGCTAGAACACAATATCTCTGTGCATAAAACAAAGACATGTGAAATTGTTGAAATTCACCAAAATCTTCCACAAGTTTGTGCATTTACCTTGAAATGTTATAAAATTAATAGTTTTCTAAAATTACCTTACAAATTATTTTTGGGCCGGTTGAATTGGTTTGTGCAATATTTATGAGTCATCTTCATTTTATTAACCTCAAATACATTGTATAATTCTATTTTTAAAGTTTTCATACTTTTTTAGAGTGCTGGAGACAAAGATGTGTTACAATTTGACCAAAATATGTCTATTTTTTCATACATTTTGCCAGGAAAAATCATTTTTAAGTGTAGTCCAAACCATATGATTTTATAAAATATAATTTTATATGATTTGCAAATAACTAGAGATTTGATATGTGGACTAACCCGGTTTACAAGTTATCAATTGACTAATATAGGCATTAATTCGTTCATAAAATCCTGGAAGTTGTTTATGGTTAATATAATTGACTTTAAAGCTTTTTATTAGTCCAAATGGATCAATAGCTATACTGTAAATCTAAAAGAAGATATTACATTGTACAATACAAGAATGAAATATTATTTAGTTATGATCCAGTCTGCAAAGCCCTTATGGCATAACAGATAAAGTATTAGATAAATTCAGTTCTAAGAGACATTCTTCTGAAAGTTGAAGGTTCAATCCTCAGTGTGTATTACTTAAGAGTAATACCTGATGATGGGTGATGGAATGCAGGCATGTTACCTCTGTGGATTAAATAAACTGTTCCATTCAAAATTTCATGCAGAAATTCCAAAGGTCGAGAGGATAATACATCTGAGAATAGCACTCAATATGAGAGCAGTAGTCTGAATAATCGAAATCATAAATCTTCATTTAAAAATTCATTATTATTTTTTCCTTGTATGATACACAGATTCCAATGCTTCTCTAACCCGAACATGCCTTTAATAATACCTGCCCTATTATGTTGTTCTATAAATTTTGCAAGCTTTTGGAAGTGGATCTACATTTCTGCAGAATTGTGCAATCCAAGTAAGTGAAGTCAAATAACCATTCCAATATTATCTTGGAAACGATAATAATAAGAAAATTTAAAACATGGTGGCAACTTACAAGCTGATTGGAAGCAACCAATGATGGAAACAGTTATCCGCATGAGGCAATCAGGCTTCACTGCAGTAAAGTGGATTTTGATTGAATCAGCAGTTGTACCAAATGGAATCTGGACAATATCATCTGGTCCATTGTTCTGATTTTAGAGAGAAAGACATGATACAAAAATTATCTAATGTATTTAAAGTACAGAAAAAGGAAGAAACAAACATTAGCATTCAGACAAAATTAATTTGATAATTTATTGGAGAGTTTTTCTTTTTTTTTTTTACATGGGGATAACCATTTATCAAGGCCCGGAAGCCACTCGGGGATAAGGGTTATTTTGTGTACAATAATCAATGGGATAATATCGTAGTAATAGTTGGTACTGGAGATTTAATAAAGTGTCTTACTTAAGGGGGCGATTAATCAGAAATTTGTTTATGTTGGACTTGAAGACGTCCAAGTTGTGTAGCCAGGTGGAAAACAGGCAAACGGAAGAGAATTCCACAGGCGTGCACTTCTCAGAAAAAAGCTATGTTCATGGAATCTACGTTTTGATTTAGGCACAGATGAAGGGTGAGGGAAATTACTGACAGTGGTTTTAGCTAGACGGGTGTTTATCATGAAGGATTGGCGAGGGGGGACCAGAGACTGGAGCTCAGACGAGCACTTGCCATGGAAATAATGATAAAATAAAGACAGGCTCGCAATGTCTCTTCTGTGGGAGAGAGGTTGCAGGAAAGAGAAGAGAGCATCCCTCACCAAGCCACGAAGTCTATTTTGTACTTTGTCAAGGCAGGATAGGCTGTTTTTTGAAGCTCCAGCACAGATGTGGCAGCAGTACTCCATCTTTGGGCGTACTTGGCTTTTATACAGATAGAGAATTGCATCAGTAGTAAGATATCTTCTGGAGCGGTAGAAGGATCCCACCATTTTCCTAGCGGCCTGGGCAACAGACTTGATATATGTGTTCCATTTCAGATCAGGAGTAAAGGTCAAACCCAGGAGCTTGTCAAAACATGAAACCTCCCCTTCAATTGATGCTAGATGAGGAACAGAACGTTGATGATGTAACGTTAGGAGCTTGGTTTTAGATGCATTAAAAGTAACCAGCCATCTCTTCCCTCACAGAACCACGCGCTCTAGATCAGAGGAGAGGGAATCAGAGAGAGCTTTGTTATTTACGGCCTTTGATGTGTTGCCGTAGATGGTCGTGTCGTCAGCATAGATGTCAACGAATGATTTAAGTATGTGTTTTGAAAGATCATTGATGTAGATCAGGAAGAGAGTTGGGCCCAGAATGGACCCCTGGGGGACTCCAGCATTAATACTGTGAGCCTCTGATTGCTGCTCATCAACCACTACTCTTATGAACCTATCAGAGAGAAATGATTTAATGATTGAGAAAACATTTCCAGTTATACCGTAGCTGGAAATCTTGTGAAGTAGGCCCTTATGCCAAACCTTATCGAAGGCCTTTGATATGTCAAGAGCAATTGCCCTAGAAAGGAAGCCTTTGTCGAGAGATTCACTAACCCTATGTGATATAACTGTTAGCACATCACGCAGAACGGAAACCATATTGCGTGTCACTAAGGAGGTTATTTCTGCTGAGGTGATTGACTACTTCTTTATTTAATGTGGATTCCAGTAACTTACTCATGACACACAAGAGACTTATTGGTTTGTACTGAGAGGGAGATGACTTATCACCTGAGTTCTTAAATACAGGGCATACTGACGAGGTTTTCCAAGGTGATGGAAAGCACTTCTCCTTAAGGCAACGCTTAAACATAATTTATCAATATTATTCATTTAATTACTTTGTTAGCTGTAATACATATTTTGGTAAACATATTTTTGTGGGTAACAAACGAGGTTCATGCTGAGAATTGAATCTCAATCATCTTAACATTTCCAAAAATAACAATCAGTCATTTGTTTTTTTACCAAAGAAGGAGAAATCAAAGTGTTTATTTGAATTTTTTGTATGCACTCATACTACTGGTTGCTTAAATAACGTCAAACCATTTGAGATAATAGCTTCCTAATATAGTCAGTCATGTTTAAGGGATTGATATCTGACGGTTACCTAATTTGCATGCTGTTTTGCAAAAGAATATCTCATTCAGTTAATTCTTTTTTTTGTTTTCTTATTTGTGCATTGTTTTCATTTTACTATATCGATTTTTACATTTTTAAAATAATGGACTTAACTCTGTGAAGACTTACTTCCCTTTGTTCGGTCTATTTGTCACTTTTTAAAAAGAAGACGCAAATTTTTTTTAAATTTCAATCATTCAATTAATGAAAGACAAAATAGTCCTGTCCAAAACTTGGTAGGAACAGCTTGTGTGTGTGTGTGTGTGTGTGTGTGTGTGTGTGTGTGTGTGTGTGTGTGTGTGTGTGTGTGTGCGTGCATGTGTTTCTTACCTTAAATCGCATCATCTTTCCTGTATCACTTCCAAGAAGATAAACATCATATTTTCCAACATCTCTTGCCTTTGGTAATCGTACAGTGGCTCCATAAATGAGAGCATCATCAACAAAGATGCTGACTGTCTTTTTCTTATCTCCAGATTCAGGTGTCCATCCTTTTCCACCTGGTCGGATAGCAGCTTTATGTTCTTCATTACTGGACACATCAATATCCCAGTTTCTCACCAAGGAAGAATCAGCTAAGCCATCTTGTTTTACACACAAAGAAGCTGAAACAAGAAAATAAAATTTACAAAATAACATTTTGACATTGTAATTTAATGGATACTTTTAAACAAAAAAACACAAAATTAAATAAAAAAGATAAAATGTAAATAATTATAGACTTACCTGTTTCTGTTGAAGGCTTGGGTGGTGTAGTTGCTGAAATGTAAATAATTTATGCTTTAAATTTGTATTATTCGAACTACTGTTCTCATCTTATTCTTACAATGTCTCATCCAATATAATCTCCAACTATCTTCAGGTGTATCTTGTCAAACTTGTGGGAGAGGAATAGTATGTCCTTGCTCCCTCGGTCTTGACCAGGTAGAAGTCTTAAGCAATTCACAATTGTATTCTTAGAACATTCCAAAGTTTAACAGAAAGATTCCTGAAGAAGGTTGGAGGTTACTTGGTTGTGAGAATAACACTCAAGATGAGAACAGTAGTTTGAATAATCTAAATAATAAAAATTCCAAAACATGCTTAAAATCCACTGAACCATTAAAGTTAAGTTTCTTGGAATTTCTTAACTATAACATTGAATTTCAAATAGAATTAGTTAATTTACAATTTTTATATATATACAATTTTAAATATTTATAACAGTATATGAAGGAAGAATTGTGTCAAATATTTTTTTTACTAAAATCTATATATATATATATATATATATATATATATATATATTCTTGGTAAAGCTGAATACCGGATATTTCTAATTAAATGAATTTAATTCTGAAATGATCTAGCAAATGAAACAACTTATTCAATGTTATTAATTGAAAACTAAAAAAAAAAAGAAATGCATGGGTGCACATTGGCCAGAGCCAAGTAACAAATTAATCATTAGAAAAACAACATGGGTCAACATTTCTTCAACCATCCAGCATGTGTTGACTGGGAAGCTAAATTCCTCTACTCTTTTCCTGATACTAAACCTTAAAGGATCCGAGGTTCAAGTAAATGACTAATAAAATATGCAACTTATGTAGAGATATCAAAAAGAGATATTTATTTTAAGTAAACACTAAATATGGAAAATATAATGCATATACAGACATTTGATAAAGAACAACTGTTTTTATATGTTTATTTTTCCATCACTGGTAAACAGGTCATATAACATGCATTCTATATATATATATATATATATATATATATATATATATATATATATATATATATATATATATATATATATATATATATAAGACAAACTACAATCAGGACAAATATTTAAAATAAAATGTATTTATATTACTTTACAGTTTAACTAAAAAAATTTAAAATATTCGATGATATACTTACTTGCTTTTGGTGTTGTAGCTAGAAAAATAAGTAAAAAAATAGCAATTTGATAAATGTATTATAAGAAATACATCAAATATATTTTAGTTTTTAAAATTATTTTGTTCATTTTAAAATTTACAAAATACATAAAAATTATTAACTTATATTTCAATATCACATTCAACTTAAAACATGAAATAATGAAAAGAAAAGAATGATTGATTTCAAAAGAATTAAATGTTACAACAGGACATTAAAAAGTTAATAATAAATTTAATTGTTTCTTTGTTTATCATTAATTTTATTTGTATAATTGCAATTGTATTGAACTGAACTGCACTATTGATTTTAGCATACGGCACAATCACATTGACACACTGGTTCTTGCCAGATCACTGAAGTTAAGCAACATTGAGTTTGGCCAGTACCAGATGGGTGACCATTTGGGAAGACGAGGTGCTGCATGTACCGCGAGGTAAAATACCAGGTTGAGAAACTGGTGCTGTCTATCTTTCTCTCAAGGCTAGATGGGACTCTCTTAAGCCATGGTAGGCATCTCATCTAGTGATGGCATCATGATAAAAAATACCCTTGATAGCCCTGGCGAAGCATCAAGTCTTCAGCTACCGACAAGATTTGAATTACACTACAAACTTGTATAATGAGTTCAATTTTAGCTGCGGCCATGCTGGATGAATGATTTTAACACTCTTTGCTTCTGAAAACTAGGAGAGGATCCATTTAATTTAGAGTTATACTGAATATGGAATATGATATGCTTTATTCAAATCTACTGCATTCACTTATATATTTTTTATGTTATATATATTTTTTATATATATTATTTATATATATTATGTTATATATTTTTTTATTCACCCCCAAACAAGGCATGTTGCCATCGAGATGTAAAGGAGTTACTGTGATTAGAGACCAGATGTAAGTTAAGTGAGGAGTTATGCATCAAAATATTTATTCATAATACATTTAAATTTCTGTATGTTGCTACTGTTGGAGAAACAGACCAGAGAATGAATTTTAAAAGCAAGCAGTCCAGGTGTGTGCGTGTGTGTGTGTGGGGGTTACAGCTAGTCATGTTGGTCAGTGCTTTTACGCTGAGATTGCAAGGTTACAGGTGCAGGAAGTTCATTTAAGCACATTATGTGGAAATACTTGTAAAACAAACACAACAATTCAATAATGCAGCAATAGGGTTTGGACGTGGCACAGATCTGAAACACTTTTTTGTACTCTGTCAGAGAGAGAAATTAGTGATTAGTGCAACACTCCGGATGTGCCAACAATACACTGTGCATAGTTGAATGGTGGCTTTACAAAGATATAGGATACTTGCAGATGTAAGAAGCCTTCTAGCTCAGTAGAGGGAGTCTGCCTTCTTTGCAGAAGACTTGGCAGTATTTTTTATGCATTTATTTCAATTTATGTTATCTCTAAATATTAAGCCAAGGAGTTTTAATGTTGGATTCTTGAGAAGAGTGTTATCATCCATGTCAATTGGTCGTTGGAAAAGGTTTTTAGAATTGCTAAAGAAAAGAAGCTTTGTCTTGATAGCATTCAATGTAACCATCCATTTTTGACCTCATTTTACTACTGAGGAGTCGGGTTTATATGATTGAGAAAGGCAATGGATAAAAAAATGGCAGCTGAATTAATACAAATCATTCCCAATAGGTATTATGTTTTACCAATAAATTACCAAAAAAGTGTTTATATACAGTCAGCTTAACAAAGGAAATATTCAACATTAAAAATTAAAATGTGCATGTTTATGAAAAAGCTGTATATCAACAGAAGAATATTTTAATGCAATCCAAGTAAAATTGCAGAAGCATTCCAATACGAATTAACACATGATTCTTGATAATAAGTAAAAGAAATTTAAAACATGGTGGAAACTTACAAGCTGATTGAAAGCAACCAATGATGGAAACAATTATCCGCATGAGGCAATCAGGCTTCACTGCAGTAAAGTGGATTTTGATTGTATCAGCAGTTGTACCAAATGGAATCCGGACAATATCATCTGGTCCATTGTTCTGATTTTAGAGAGAAAGACATGATACATAAATTATATAATGATTATTAAATTACAGAAAAAGAAGAAAAGAAACTGTAGCATTCAGATACAATTAACTTGATAACTTGTTGGAGAGTTTTTCTTTAAGACATAATTTACAAATATTATTCATTTAATTACTTTGTTAGCTGTAATACATATTTTGTTAAACATATTTTTGTGGATAACAAATAGGGTTCATGCTGAGAATTGAATCTTAACCACTTCCAAATATGACAATAAGTCATTTTTTTTTTACTTGTGTATCAACAAAATTGACTCTGAAATAAGAGAAATTATAGTGTTTATTTGAATGTTTTGTATGCAGTCATGCAACTGGTTGTTTAGAGAATTTTATTATTTAATGCTTTATTCTATTTAGAAGCCATTATTGCTTTTATCAATAGCTGGGGAGCATCCATAGACAACTGTTTTGTTGTATTACAGCTCTTCAGACAGATTAGATATGGCCAATTTCTTCACAGTGAAATTCAAATTCCAATCATCAGAGCACTTCCAACTGTGATAATCAATATACTCTTCTCTGCATGATTAAAACCTCCTACAAAACAGACTCCGAATTCAAAGTGAAGTACATTTATTATTATTATTATTATTATTATTATTATTTCTCTTCATTATATATATATATATATATATATATATATATATATATATATATATATATAACTACTTCATTTACTCACATAAAATTAATATACAAAAGTATAAATTTATGCATAAACTTCAAGTATTTACTTCAAAAGTGCTCAATACGTAGGTAGAGCTAATTAGTAATTTATAAAATATATATGGCGATTAAGCTACACTGAATATTCTGCATTTTATCCACTCTAAGCCTGAAGAATCCTAGAGTGGATGAAACGCGGAATGTTCAGTGTAGCTTAATCACCATATATATTTTATAAATTACTATATATATATCATACACACTAGCAGGACCCATTAACCGGTATTGCCCGGTGGAAGCCTGCCCTCACAAAAAGTAAACTACGGTTGTTGGTGGCTACTGCTGTCCCTGAACAATTGTGGACACTGGCGGGCATGGCTGAAATAAAATAACATGGCTTTCACTGGTGATTAGTGCTGGTTTTGGGGGAAAACATTCAGGCAATGTTTGAATTAAAAAAAAGCAATTAAAGGAAAGCGTAAATCAGTATGAATTAATAAAATTATGAAAAATGGTCCATTAGAATATTAATGGAAAGTAAAAACAGAAGTATTAGAAGTTAGGGATTCTCATTATATATGGACTATTTAAAGTGATCGAAATCAGTGGTAGCAATCCAAGCTGTTTCCATTTGTTGTTCAAGTTTTCCTCTTCTTTTCAACTCTTCCACCAATAGTATTAAATTAAATTCCATTTTTATATCGTCTGTTTCTAACGTGTAAAACAAAACAATTACGATTTTTTCACTTCACTTCTTTGAGTATTATCATGTTAAGAACGGCGTTTGGAATAGACATCCCAAAATTCCCATGCAAAGAATGGCTTTCGGAATAGACACCACCAACCTCCCTATCTTAAGAACGGCATTCAGAATAGATACCCTCAACATTTTCATTATATTTGGACTGTTTAGAGTGATCGAAATCAGTGGTACCAATCCTGGCTGTTTCCGTTTGTTGTTCAAGTTTTCCTCTTCTTTTCAACTCTTCCATCAATAGTATTAAATTAAATTCCAGTTTTATGTCGTTTCTTCTTAACAAGTAAAACAAAACAATTCCAACTGTTTTTGCTTCACTTCTTTGAGTATTGTCATATTAAGAACTGCGTTTGGAATAGACTCCCCCCCCCCCATCCAACATCCCCATGTAAAGAACGGCTTTTGAAGTAAACAACCTTTTTTGGGGGAGGGGGGGGGAATAATTCCTCAAATTTATCCTTGATAATTGTTGTCAGCATACTCACCTGCAAATTTTAAAAAGAAAAATTGGGGGATGGCAGTGTTGGTAGGAGAGAAGTAGATTTGCTTATCGCGTGTGCATACAGTGAATTACAGTGCATAATACAGGTCTTTATGTCTCTATAAGTACTTGCCTTCGCAAACTTTGAATAAGATTTTCTTAATCAGCATAGTCAAAAACCTTTATAGCTCGTCATTCTAAAGAAAATTGTGGAGGTGGAGCTAATGTACAAATTCCCCACCCCCACCCCACCCCGCCAAAAAAGTTAACATGTGAGCAATCTTGAGAATCAATCCGAAAAAGAAAATTAAATAAAATATTATGTAGAATTCAAAATTGGTGAAAACACAATTATATAACAAATAATTGTTTCCCTATGTAATTAAATTTATGTTAAAACTGTAGCGTAGGTAATTAGTGTGAAAAATTCTTCTAAACTGAGACAATTTTTATTTTTGTTCCTATCCAGAGAGACCCTTTTTGGAGAGCTAAATTTTCCCCACATTAATAACCAAGCTTGTGTCTAACTTTGCCCTCGTGGGGAAGCAAGTAAATAGGAACAATATTTAAAAAAAAAACAAATAAAAATCAAAGGGAAATAACCTAAAAGACAAATAAACCAGAATTTTTCATTTTGATTTTTAAAAAATCCAATTTATTTACCGCCTTTCTTTTGACAGCTTTGCCTCCCTGGAGACGCAACGAAAATTTTCCCATCGTCAAATATTAAGTTTCCAGATGTATATATATATATATATATATATGGTCTTGCTTTTGTTTAATTTTCAGCAAAATCTAATGATTGGAAAAGATTCTATTTTGGGCAATTTTGGACTAAAAATCACCATTTTTAGTCCTTTTGACCGAGGATGAAACCAAAACTTTCCCAGGATAAAATATTATGTTTCCAGATGTAAATACATGTGGTCTTGCTTTTGAGTAATTTTCAGCAAAAACTATTCTATGTACTGAAAAGTGCTATTTTTAGCCATTTTGACCCCCTTTTGACCTCCTGGCGAAGCAACCAGAATTTTTCCAGGGTCAAATATTATGTTTTTAGCTGTATATCATGTAGTCTTGTTTTTGGGTTATTTTCAGCAAAAGCTAATGGTTGGAAAAGATTCTATGTCCTGAAAAGTTATCTTTGGCCATTTTAACAGTTTTGACTCCCTGGGATTGCAACTAGAATTTTCCCAGGATCAAATATTATGTTTCCAAATGTGATTTTGCTTTTGGGTAATTTTCAGCAAAATATAATGGTCGGAAAATATTTTATGTCCCGAAAATGTGCTATTTTTGACCACTTTGACCACTGGGGACGCAACCAAAATTTTTATCAAAAATCTGAGAATGCTACATTTCCTCCCTTGCCTAGTTGTAATTTCATGCAAAATTTAAGAAAAAATGTAATGAGTAGTCATTGAGAATTTTTGGAACGAACGGACAAACAGATAAACGGATGACGGACGAGGGTGAATTCTAAGGTACAAATCCGACTAAGTCAATGGACCAATAAACAACATCTACATAAACTGCAATACATCCAGTAGTCATGCAAGATAGCTCAGTGATAGAGGTTTAGGCTTCTTACCATCGGGTCCTGATTTGCTAGATTCAGCCAATCTGATGAGTTGGAGATGACAAAACACGAATCAGTGGATAATTTTAAAAACAATACATATGTCGCTCCCCGTTTGGAATACCAAATTGATCAAAGGGAAAATTGCTCCCAACTTGCATTTAGGTAAAAATGCACTTTCATATAAATAATTGAATTCATTCAAAAAGTTTTGCAAACAAAAATAAACAAACAATAATATATATATATATATATATATATATATATATATATATATATATATATATATATATATATATACTAGCAAAAATACCCGTCGTTGACTGGGTTCAAAAACAGCCTACAGAAAATAGACTCTGATTTATGAAAGTATGATAGGTTATGAAAAGGAAAGGTTGTAAAGAGATAGCTTCGAATTTGGGGATATCAAAACCAAAGCAAAATATGATGAAAGTAAAAATAAAACAGATAAACCCCATAATTTATTATACCATACCTGTTCACACTTAAACACTTATCACAATATTCTGTGGATCTATATTAAAAAACCTTGTTAAACTTTGTGACATATTTCCATTCTATGGAGGTTAGGCATGAACGAACACCCCATAATTTTATTATACCATATTTCTTCAAACTGAAACATACTTATCAAAGTATACTTATGCAGATAGATATAAAAAGTCTTTATTAAAGTTTGTGCCTATTTCCATTCTATGGAGGCCAGGTGCGAACGCAGACCCCAGAATTTTATTATACCATCCCTATTTAAGTTAAAACATACTTATCAAAGTATTATTATGTACATCTATATCAAAAATACTTGTAAATGTTTCTTTTTAATTTTTAAATGTTTTATTTCCATACTTTGTGGACCAGGCACGTACGCAGACCCCACAATTTTAATGAATCACCGTTCTGCCAGATCAAACATACCCATTCCTGTGTCACGATACATCTGTCATTATATGTGATCAGTTTTCTATAATAGTCAACTATATAGGAGACTATTCGTGACCAGACACACACACAGACGATCAGCTTTATATATATATATATATATATATATATATATATATATATATATAACCTATTTTTCAAATAAATATTAACAATTATTTTCATATATACAGATGCTTCAGCAATCATCAGTATAGAAAATGATAATTACTGCTTGTCATGAGATTCGAACCCAGTCACAAAGTCACCCTTATATGTGTTTTGTGTATGTGTCTGTGTGTGTAAGGGAGACTTTGTGACTTGGTTTGAATCTCTTGACCAGCAGTAATTATCACTCTTACACTGAGGATTGCAGAATCATGAAATATTTTAGATATAAAAAATATTTGAAAATATTAATGCAATATTTTGACTTCTGGTCATAGATTTCCGTCAATATGGCATTTATAGGTACTGAATCTCCTTCACTTAATTGCTGATGAGTTGAGGTAAACATATTAGCATACATAGTCAATGGTGGCTTTGTGATTGGGTTCGAATATCCTAATCAGCAGTAATTATCATTTCCTATGTTATAACTTTTCTCTTGATTATTAACTTTCTTATTTCTATTTGCTAGATTTGTATTAGGGATTTAATATATATATATATATATATATATATATATATATATATATATATATATATATATATATATATATATATATATAGTTCAATATATCATTTTTTCCTGTCCTGGGAGTTAGTGTTTGATTCTTACCTTAAATCGCATCATCTTTCCTGTATCACTTCCAAGAAGATAAACATCATATTTTCCAACATCTCTTGCTTTTGGTAATCGTACAGTGGCTCCATAAATGAGAGCATCACCAACAAAGATGCTGACTGTCTTTTTCTTATCTCCAGATTCAGGTGTCCATCCTTTTCCACCTGGTCGGATAGCAGCTTTATGTTCTTCATTACTGGACACATCAATATCCCAGTTTCTCACCAAGGAAGAATCAGCTAAGCCATCTTGTTTTACACACAAAGAAGCTGAAACAAAACAATATGCACTTTAATTATTTGTGACTATATAGTGTGCCTGTACACCAAAGGCAAAACATATTTTTCGTTGCTCCAGAATTTTCTACAATATTTTTGTAATTAAGGTCATATAGAAAAAAAAACAAACTATTCCCATCTTGTTCACAAGCAATATTTATATTTCAAGTTAGCTGCAGTTTGGTGTGATGTTATTAGGTGAATAAGCAGATACAGATTTTCACTTAAACTATGTTGAATTCAATTATTTAGTGATGTGAATATAACTTCTTTTATGCATATAAAAATCGATACTTGTTAGTGTATATAGCGATACTTGCTAACAGTTAAAACATTGAAGTGACTTTCAATAACGTTTACACATGTAGAGACACCACTTTCGATTTGATTCGGGATCACTAGAGACAATTTTCAGTTAAGTCCAGAAAATAACTGAAATATATTAGAATATAAAAACGAAATTCATACATTTTCTCTCCTTTTATTTCTCGAAAATTAGATTAAACAAAATACATCAACAAAGAATGTATTTAAATCATGTTTTAACCTTAAATTATTTTTATTGGTATTTTGTAAATTTAAAATAATTAACTAGGAATGAAATTAACCAATATTTGTTAAACCTATTTGCTGTTTTAAAGTTGCAATCTTTTTAAGTGGGCTGATATAAGACTTTGAAGGCATCCATAACTTGTTATAAATAAATCATAGAGAATTTAATTTTCCAAATAAGATGTTGAACATGTTCAGTGGTGGTTTTATTTTATGTGATATTCGATGATAACAAATCGACTGTTACTCTTGTATCTAAATTCACACAAATAATAGACTTCATTTAATTTGAACTTACAACGCATTCATTTGATGTGTTTTGTTTTCCCTTTTATTTTCTTTACATTAACAAATTGACTGTTACAATTCAAATTAAATTCAAAGAACAAGCAGAATTTCTTCCAGATCTTGATTCACATGTTTTCATTTATGGTTTCATGTTCTTTAATTCTCGATTATACGAGTAAAATGTTGACTCATTTTTCAATTATACTTAACTCACAATGTCGCCAATTGACTAGAGATGAAATAAGATTTAATTTTTACAAAATATTATGGATATAAATATGAAATAATTAATGCTGACTAACCTGTTTCAGTTGAAGGATTTGGTGTTGTAACAGCTGAAAAAGATGGATAAAAGAAGTAAATATTTTAATCTTATAAATATTGCATAGAAATTAATATTTTTCAATTCATTTCAATCTGTATCTATTTTAATATTTTAAATAAAATGTGTAAATTGAATAATTTAATAAAAAATTTAATGAAGAAATTCTTAGTACACGTGTATTTAGATGTAAAGATGCCATATAAAATTATATGAAAAGTCTTTTGATTTTTAAACAAAATAAATGAAATCTCATACTTACTTGTTGGAGCTGGTGTAGTTGCTATAAAAATTAGAAATATATATATATATAGATATAGAGTAAACATATCATGTAAGGCAATATATTATATATTACATTGCTTTTTAGGTGACTCTTTTGATTTTACTTGAAACAATTAATTTAGCCAACAGGGCTCGGAATAAACATAAAAAAATCTCAAAGAGGAAAGCGAAATTTATACAAGTGTTGAATCCACATTTCTGAAACCAGGGCCACAAGAGATAGGTATCTCTTAACTGTTTTACTAACAAGTCTAGCAGTCAGTGAATGTTGAATTTGTACATATTTCCACTTGGTGATTAATTTATTTTTATGTTTTTATTAGTATTGTAAACCATAATTTCCTCGAATTTGCATCAAGTGACTAATAGCATAGTATTGTGGAAGATAGAGCCCCAAACAAGTGTTGAAGGATTAAAAGAATTAAAACGAGTAAAAGATGCTTCTTAAACCACAGATAATTATTAATTGCATTTTTCGTTAAAATCACAGAAAAGAAAGGAACAAAGATACATAAATCAAAGCAGCTCGTACTTATTCTAGAGAAAACTGAGGTTGAGGGCCAGGAAATAGCGCTAAAACATGAGAAACTGTAAGGAAAAAGATTACTGAGGTGAATAAAAATAATTTAGAAAATTCTTGGTTTATGTAGTTTAAAAAATTGGAAGAAACCAAATGGCTAAAAAATATGTCACAAAAGAGACAAGGCCAACTGAGTGAATGAGGAATGGTTGAATGACAGATAAGCAAGGGCATATATATGAGTGCAGAGTGAGGAATAGAGGAAAGTCAAGTTAGGAAAGTCAGTTAGTGCATCAATTTCTTGCTAGATTATCGTCTCACTATAATCAGTTGCATTTTGTAACTCTTTTATGCCTGTCCAGGGAATTCACTCCAGTGTGGAAAGTGACAGAAATTTAAGATACAGTCTCTAACCTTTATTATGCATAACAACTTGTCTGAAGTTTTGATTAGAGTAAAAAAAAAAAAAAAAAAATACAGAGGTTAACACAAAGCATTTGCCCAAATATAATTCCATTACCCACCAATCCTAATTCTCCTTAGTAGATTCTGAGTGGGAGAGGAACTTATCATTTTTTGTCCCTAGATAAAAAAATGAATTATATTATGTACAATACTTGTTTTTTGTTATATAAATGGAGAATAGAAAACGAATTGTGGATGCGTTTTTGGCAGCTCCACAACTCTCGCTTCCCCTATTACTTCCCATATTTCCTCAAGTGACTGAAAATACTATACAACATACACATATTTGTGCATGATGTTGCCAAACTTATTAAAAACCTTGATTCCAGTAAAGCAACTGGTCCTGGTAGCATTCCAATCATAATGCTGAAAAAGTTTCAAATGGAACTAGCTGCGATACTTACAAAGCTGTTTAAAGGTTGCCTTAAGAAGAAATGCCTCCCAATACCTTAGAAATCTTCATCAGTCTGCCCTGTATTTAAAAGTTCTGGAGATCAATCATCTGCTTCTCAGTACAAATGAATCAGTCTCCTGTGTGTCATGAGTAAGTTGCTGGAATCTGTGATAGAGAAGTTGTCAACCATCTCAACAAAAATAACCTACTCAGTGACATGCAATATGGTTTCCATCCTGCTAGATCTATAATTAGTGTGCTAACTGTAATATTTCAATATGAATCTCTTGATGGGGGATTGGTTTTAAAAACAATTGCTCTTGACATATGAAAGATTTTTGATAGGATATGGCATACAGATACACTAAAAAAAATATCCAACTACAGAATTGCTGAATAACTCCTCTCAATTATTAAATTCATTCATTATAAGAGTAGTCATCAATGGGCAGAAATCAGAAGCTCATAGTATCAATACTGACATCCCTCAGTTCCATCCAGGGCCCAACTCTCTTCCTGATCATCATCAATGATCTCTGAAATCATATTTTTAGATCATTCGTAGACATTTACTCAGATGACACTACCATCTATGACAACACTTCAAAGGCTGGCAATGACCAAGATCTTTCTGATTTTCTCTCTTCTGATTTTGAGAACGTGGTGCAATTGGAGAAAAGGTGTCTAGTTAATTTTAATGCATCTAAAATCAACCTTCTCTCTTTCCATCATCAACGCTTTAATCTCCACTTGGCCTCAATTTAATTGCAATCCTCTACTTGTATAAGAACCAAAATGGAGTACTGTCATCACATCTGGGGAGGAGCTGCTCAGAGCACCCTTTTCTGCCTCGACAGGATACAAAACTAACTTTAGAATTTGGTGGAAGATGTCCCTTTCACCTCTTTTCTGCCTCTTTCTCATAGAAGAAACATTTTACATCTCTTTCTCTTCTCTATCATTATTTTCATAGAAAGTTCTTGGCTGAGATTCACTGTTTCCCACTGTAAGTCATTCGCAGCAAACACTCGACTATCTACAACAACTATCAGTAATTTCATTTAATTTCTACCTGTGCCTAAAACTAAGGCAGAAAATTCCATGAGCAGAGTTTTTCCTAAAACTGATCATTTGTAGAATGCAATATCACAAATCTGCTTCCCAACTGACTATAACATGGTCGTTTTTAAGTTCAATGTAAACAGGTTCTTGAAGAGCTGTCCTCTAAAATAAATTAACTTACCAAATTTCTATTACGATACCCATTAACCCTTATCCTTGAGTGGATTGAGCCTTGAGTGGTGACTTATAAAAGAAGACACACTGATCTGAGATACTGATGTATTCATGTTTAGCTGAATTATTTCTCCAAAATTACTTATATATTTCTTTTTCTACTAGAAATGTAGCTGATTTTATACCCATATAAGGTGTGTTCCCCTTCTCTAGATAGAGGCCAACCCTAATGACCAAATTGGTTTCTGGATATTTGATCGTAATCACAGCATAGAGAGAATTTGGTACCGACCAACAAAGACAATTCAACACCACTAATCTTCATCAGTAGAGAGATGACATTCTACTAAACAATGTTTCGGTGCTTCGAGACAAGACAACAACCAGGTTTGGTGACATAACATCAACTCTGACGTCTGGTGAAACAAAGTTATAGATGAGTTTTTGTACAAATTCAGGCTTCACTGACCACTACACTTGTTAGTAAAGCAGTTAAGAGGACCAGATTCGAATGCTTTAATGTCTTATTTTTCTCTTTATGATTTTATAATATCAGTTCTGCTTATTTAAGGTTATTATCTGTGCTAATAATATATATCTTTTCAATTTCTTATCTATTTTTTTTTACTAGAAATGAGACATCCTACTGCATACCAGACATTCACCCGTTGTATCAGACACTCTAATTGAGAGACCTTTTTAAGATTCTATCTGCCCCTTTAAGTGCAATTATTTGTATCAATTTTACATTTGGTTAATTGGATATATTAACCAGGTAGTCTTTTAAATTTCTCTTCATGAGACCAGTTGCTCCTATAATTATTGGAATGAGTGAAATCTTCCTAAGATTCCAGTTTCTTTTCATTTCGTACATTAGATTTTAGTATTTTATTATCTTTTTACTCCCAGCTTTAAGTCCACATCATTAGAAGCATTGACTTTTGTCTTATATCATGATATCAGGTTTAACAGCTGTTTTCTAGGTATGTAGTTGTAAGAATTGTATAGTCATAGTGGATGGTGTATGACTTATTTCCAACAGAACTTGCTGCTACACTGGATATTCAACTTTTTACAGATGGTCCAGAGGAGATATTTACACACTCTATTGTGCATATAATATATGTGTGTTTGCGTGTGAAATCAATTTAACATAATTAATGTATTGAAAGTATAAAAGTATTAATTTCTTAATCCAAGAATTGCTAAAAAATTAAAGCTTTTTTATCATGTTGCCAGATTATATGCGTTCTTTACTAATGACGTTAGCTAATTTTTCTTTTTAGGACATTAATGAATAATGTCATCGTTATAAGTCTTATGGACTAAAATAATTCAGTTTTTAAAGGAAGCGAAATGAAGTACATTTTTAGACAAATAACACAAAGTGATAATTGTCAAACATGAATGGCTAATCAAGATCAAAAATCGATTTTGCAGATGCCTTTTTATTCAACCCACCACTCAATAATTCCCATCTTGTACCGGAAATTATAAAAGTCCACAAACTTTTCTGGTCGATTGTAAATTAAAGTTGCAAGGTAAAGTGAGGAGTTGAAAATATCAGAAAATATTCATCATTCTGCATTAATATTTGTAATTGAGAAAACTAAGTTCAAAGCGAGTGCCACATTTGCTCAAGACGACCAAAAACAAAAATGCATTGAACATTCAAAGTGTTGTTTACAACCGTTTGCAATGCAACAAAAAGGAGTTTTGTGTTAATATCTGCCAATGGATGAAACATGGATCCACACTTTACTCCAGAGTCAAATCATCAGTAATCAGCTGAGTGTACAGCAGCAGGTGAAAGCCGTTCAAAGCAACCAAAGATGTAAACATCAGAAAGTTTTAGTCTTCTTTGTTTTGAGAATAAAGAATATTTTTTTCATAAATTACTTTGAAAAAAGGAAAAACCATCAGTAGCGAATATTATATAGCATTATTGATGCATCTGGAGGAAGAAATCGCCCAAAAGCAGTCATAGACGAAGAACAAAAAAGTGCTCTTTCAACAGCACAATGTCACAGGTCGTTTGAAATGATACAAAACTACAGGAATGGCATTTTGAATAGCTTTACATGCACCTTAATCTCCAAATCTAACCCCTCAGCAACTAATGGTTGCTTGCAAACTAAAAGATTGCTCTTGGGAAAGAGATCTAGTTTAAATGAAGAAGTGATATTAGAAACTGAAGTGTATTTTGAGGCCAAAGACAAAGGCATCAAATTGTTAGAGAAGCATTGGAATCAGTGTATCACCCTTGAAGTTGAATGTATTTGAATTTATGTCGAATTTTGTTTTATTAGTTGTTTTATTAGTTAGTTCGGAGACACTGAATTATTTGGTTGATGCATTACTATTTAGCTCTGATTCGGAAAATTCAACGAGATAATTTGATATATAAGAAGATAGAAGCAGTTAACTATCAGTATAAAATATGTATATCTGTTTCACTTAACATTTTCCAAACAGAATATTAGTTTTCTTAATTCTTGAGGATTTTTCATATTTCTGCACATGCTGAACGTAATAATAAATTCCTCTGTTCTCTCTTCCTGCTATTAATATTAAAAGAATCTGAAGTTGAAGTAGACTTAGATATGTAACCTTTACACAGATGTCAAAAACAACCGTTTATTTTAAGTCATGGAAGACAACTATTGGAAAACACCATCCATATAAACACGTTTAATTAGAAAGAGTTTGTTTTACAAAACTCTTTATTATTTCTTCATCATTGATAAAAGCAGGCAATATTAATTGAACTGCAATTAAGAAAACTATTTTAAAAATATATTATATTACTTTACAGTTTTACTGTAAAAAATAAAAATTCAATCATATACTTACTTGCTTTTGGTGTTGTAGCTAGAAAAATAATAGCAAACAATAAATGTGTTGTAAGGAATATGTAAAATATATTTTTGGTTCTTAAATTATTTTTATACAATAAAATTAACAAAATACATGAAATATTAACTTATATTTTAACATCACATTCAATTTATACTGATGCTAATATAAAGCATGAAATAATGAAAAGAAAAAGCGATTGATTTCAAAAGAATTAAACACTACAAAATGGCATTGAGAAGTTAACGCTTCATATGATAGAATTAATGGATTAGTTTAGATTGGTTTTATTGCAAGTGTATTGGACTAAATTGCATTAATAATTTCATAACTTCTGCTCCTCCAAATTTAAAGGAGGACTAGGGCATGGTTAGACCTAGACAGTTTATCAAATAAGAGAGTCTGAGTTGAAATTTATTGCATTCAGAAAGGCATTTACTGCTCTGAGAAAAGCAAACACTATTGTTTAATGGATGAAATTTCAGTATGTACTTTGTTTCCACCTTAAACTAAAAAGTATTGATATGCCATAAAAATGACAAATATTCAATTTTAAAAATTAAAATATGAATGCTTATCAAAAATCTGTATATGACAAAAATAATATTTGCTAAAATCAAATGATGAAGCAATTTAGAATATCAATAGATGTAGAATTGTGTAATCCAAGTAAGCGAACCATTCCAATATTATTTTGGAAACGATTCCTGAAAATAAGTAAAAAAAAAATGAAAACAAAACAAAACAACGGAAACTTACAAGCTGATTGGAAGCAACCAATGATGGAAACAGTTATCCGCATGAGGCAATCAGGCTTCACTGCAGTAAAGTGGATTTTGATTGTATCAGCAGTTGTACCAAATGGAATCCGGACAATATCATCTGGTCCATTGTTCTGATTTTAGAGTAAAAGAGATGATACATAAATTATATAAGATGTTTAAAGTACAGGGAAAAGAAAGAAAAGTAGTATTCAAATACAATTACCAATAATTATCATTTATTATATTATATACTTGCTGGAATACATTTTTTGGTAAAAATATTTATTGTGAATGACATTCAAAAAATGATTTTATGTGTAATGAGTACCGTAACACACACTGTTTTTGATTTATAAAAAAACAAAAATCAACGGAACAGAAAATACAACAAAATTTATTTTTCATACTTCATTCATAGTTTAAGTTTATTATTAAAATAGAAATAATGAATGAAAAATTGTTAGGTACTTGTACAGTTTAATCACGACATTAAAAAATGAAAATATTAAGAAAAGGTTATATTATACGTATTCGTTATAGAATGAAGTTTCCCGAAAAAAAAATTTCACTTAATTTGATCAAGTATTTTTTTTACAGCGAAAAAACAATTTGTTATGATACCGAGCAAAAGGTAGTCATGTTTCGATTTTTAGAAAGAAAAGCTAGTATTAAAGATAGGAAGGGAGTGTCGGCGCTTTAAACTGAGATATCTCCTTGTGGCGTGTTCAAAAAATTCCAAGATGTCTACCTTTGTTGCGCTCTCATAAAAATGTGTTTTTCCGCTGAGTAGTCCACGCTAATGACTGATATACGTAGAAGGCATAACAACTGGATGAACTGATGGCATCAGTCATATAAAGCATGAAGCAGTTAACCTAAAGAGAGAGAGGGAAAATTTTGTTACAAAGGAGTCACCACTTATCAAGGCCTAAAGACCACTCGAGAATAAAGGTTAATGAGTGTATTGTAGTCACTGAGACAAGAGCATCGTGATTATTAGTGGTGGAAATTGGATAGAATTTGATTATTTAAGGGGACAACTCAACAAGAACTTATTTACATTGGACTTGAAGATGACTATATTGTAGTCAGCTTAAAGTAGACCAGTGGAACAGAGTTCAACAGCTTGCAGTTCTTGGAAAGAAGCCTTGTTCATGGAATTTGCATTTATATTTAAGCACAGATAGAGAGTGGGGAAAATTGGGGATCGGATCTGAATATACAGTTGGCCAATTATTAGTATCTAGCCAAAATATTCTTGGATCAAATAGTAATTGGGTTGTGATTGTAACTCTTCTTGGTTAATGCATTAATTGTCCCAACATTATAAGTGAAAAGTAGCACATGAATCATCTTGGTTAAATTATACTTTATACTTTACGAAAGCTGGGTAGTAAAGCTACAATATAACAATACAAGTTAGATAACTAAATATAACTAACTCATGAAGGTTGTAGTATAATCCTTTGAGTTGTTGAAATTGGAGCAAGGAGTTTCATTGCAGGATCTCTGTATCAGCTCCTAGGCCGGCTTAGAATTAAAAGCCAAAAAGTGTCACAGCTATATGGCTTTGGAAAAAAAGAAATATCACGTGGTGATATAATAGCAATCAAAAAAGTGTCCACTGTATAGTTATGTGAGTGACAAGAATAAATAAAAATGTTGATAAGACAGCATGTTCAACTGTTAACTATTTTATTTGTTTTGATTTTATAAAAAGTTTATAGAGTCAATGCAGTTCAGATAATGTGGCCTTACATCAGTGATGTGGGGCTGATAAGTGAAAAAAGTCATTGATAAGAAAGGCCCTGAAATGGTGCATATTCTCTTCTGATGACTCAACATTATCTAGAGACCATATTCCATTAGTGAAAATAGCCTATGACATGATTGTATACAAGCTAATGAGGTAAGCTGTTTATCTCAAACAAACTTCTGTTGTACACTCCCTTTATACTGAGTTTCTGCTTCTGTTCTCGTAGCAAGTTTCATTCTATTCACCTGATTCTGATGATGATATGCCAATCTGTCATTCTTGAATCAAACATAATAAATAGTTGGTATTTGATTCTTACCTTAAATCGCATCATTTTTCCTGTATCACTTCCAAGAAGATAAACATCATATTTTCCAACATCTCTTGCCTTTGGTAATTGTACAGTGGCTCCATAAATGAGAGCATCACCAACAAAGATGCTGACTGTCTTTTTCTTATCTCCAGATTCAGGTGTCCATCCTTTTCCACCTGGTCGGATAGCAGCTTTATGTTCTTCATTACTGGATACATCAATATCCCAGTTTCTCACCAAGGAAGAATCGGCCAGGCCATCTTGTTTTACACACAAAGAAGCTGAAACAAGAAAATGAAATTTACAAAATAACATTTTGATATTTTAATTCAATGGATAGTTTTAAACAAAACAACACAAAATTAAATAAAAAAAGATAAAATGCTTGCAAACAATTATAGACTTACCTGTTTCTGTTGAAGGCTTGGGTGTTGTTGTTGCTGAAATGTATAAAATTTATGTAATAAAATAATCTTGTATTGCCAACAAATTATTTTAATATACATCTTTAAGACTTGTTCACACTTGTTATTAGCTATCACATTTTTCTATTAAAAATCAAATGAAACATTAAAATCAGATTAATTGTCTGGGAATTTCCTAACCATAATACCGTTAATCTATATAGTTCATTTACAGTTTTTATAATGTAACTATATGAATTAGGTTGGCTATTAAGTTCTTTTTTATTTTGTAATCTATTGTTTTGATTTTTTTTACTTTGTTTTTGTCATTCATTAGTAGGTAGACAAGCTTTTCACACTATTCATTAGCGAATGACAATATAGGTTCAGTGTTACTAATTGTCAGCATCACTACATCTTCCTGCAACATAAAGTTTTTATGCAACTGGTCTTGTACGTTTCATGATTACTTTGCCCCCCCCCCCCTCTCTCTCTCTCTAAACATTTTGACCCCTCCCTTTACTTAAAAATTCACCAAAAATAAGGACATCAACCAATTTTAATAAAATTTTCAGTATTTATCAAATAATAATCGCGGAATATAATGAAGCAATTATTTTTATTTAAATCTTAGTGGAAATGTATTATTTTGTTTAAACAAAAAAATACCTTTACTAAAGTTATGGTTTTCAGTAGTAAATAAAAAACGCAAGAATTTATTTTTGCTTTTTTTTATATAAATAAAGCATCGTAATTTGTAACAATAGAAATAAAGTAAAATAATTTTTACAGGAACATTATGAAAAAAGCCCTAAAGTCCGTACTAATGAATTCGATATAACTCGAAGAAAAATGATTTTCTAGAACTACCGATATTACCATTGAATTAAGCATTGCTTATTTAATATTTTCACACACAAAAAATTATAATTGCAAAAAATATTTCTACTTTTTTTTTAAATTGCAGATTTCGCATAATTTTTATATGCAAGCTTTTAATAATTTCCTTGCCCACAAGACTGTGAAACTTTCGGCATAACATATTTTTTTTTATATAATATTGAATAATAATTAAAAAAAATTTAATTTAAAAACAGGAATATACAAAAATAATTAAATTAAAAAATGAAAAAATTTATACAAACGTTCCATGTCGGTAACTACGGATGCCCATTCTTGAAAAGAAAAGGAAACCTGTCCGTTTTGCCTCCTCCACCTCTGCCCCCTACCTTTTCCCTCCAACTACCCGATGTCATTTTCAGATACGTTTCAAATTGTGTAAAGTCGACTTTAAATTTCACGTAAACATTTCGATTAATTAAAACGTAAGTTTGTATTTTTTTTTTAAGTGTTAATTTTTTCAATAATTATAAATTGTTTCCTTTCCATTTTGAATTCTCTATAGATATTAATAAATAATAGTGTTAACTTTTTTTTTGCAATGAATAAATTGTCAGTATAATTAATGAATTTAATTAACATTTATGCCGTTTAAAGTTTATGAAAGTTTAAATTCTATTAATAATTATTTGAACTTCTATAATGAATAAATTGTCATTGTAACTTAGTGAATTAAATTCACTGAATTTAATTGAGTCAATTAAATTGACCTTCCAACACATTTGTAATCATTATTAAAAAATAATTTATAAACGCATTTAGAGTAGCCGACACAGCAAAAACGAGAAAAAAAAAACCAACAATAACAAAAAACAAAAATAAATATTACCAAAGGCAAGCTATCTTTCTATATAACTAGATCAGTTTTTTTGTGTGTTCTAACTTATTTTTAAGTGTTTTTTTTTAATTATATAAATAAAGCTATCGGAAAGCCTGCAGAATTAGAACTGTTTTGGAGTTGCATAACTTTTCGACTCCAAAATAGAGTCAGTCACAATTCTGGGACACCATAATGGGTTCATTGTATTCTATGATCATTAATTAATAAATACTGAAATTTTCATAAAAATTGGTTGATTTCCTGAATTTTGATGAATTTTTAATTGCAAAAAAAAAATAAATAAATAAATAAATAAAATTCGATAAGCCGGAACATTGTTAAATAATAATGAAATTATGTCATTAATGTGCTTCCATACTTCTTTGAATTTTGCCGCCATGACTTTCTTTTGACACGAAACTAATCTTATTGCTACCATGATCATATTTTTGGATAATTGTTACCCTTTTTAGCAAAAGTTAAGTACATTTATTGTATTAATTTATTATTTTAAGACTTTAACTTAATAATTCACTTGGAAATAATTCCAGAAAACTTATATTTCAATTGCCAGAAAAATGTAAACATGATATTTGTCAATTTTTTTATTTTTTTATTTTTTTTATTTGTCATAATGAATTTTTACGTGAAATATATGGTTTTTAAGGTTTGAGATAAAATTATTCCATGTATTTTTTTTATTTCACACGCTATTTTTTCTTTGAAAAATTAACTTTAAGCTGTAATCTTTTAAACATAATCAAAAAGTAACCGAAAATTTAAACAATATTATGATTAACGGGCGTTCAAAACCAGGTCCCATACCTAAGCAGCCATTAGAATTGCCCGTACCTATTAAAAGCTAAATTCACAATACAACTATTTTTTCTTACTCTGATGCTAACCAGGCATACTGAATTACCAATATCATTTTTTTCAAGTTTATTTAAACTAATTTCTGTTTGTCATTATTATCAAAATGATAAAGAAGGAGGTGTCTAAAACTGTTCGTTTTTATTATTCATCAATGAACATGAACATGTTAGAGACTTCATTTGTTTGGATTTTATTATTATTATTATTATTATTGGCTCACAGGGAGCTTTCATACAGATCATAAAGGATCTCTCCTTGAGAACAACCTGTGGTGTTCCCTGGACGCTGAGTGACAACAAGTCTCCCAAGATTACCAGTACTCTCTATCTCTTTTGATAACATTTGCAAATGAATTGGCATTATCACAACAGCTGCTTACCATTGATTTCTCACTAACAGTGGCCATTGGTCCTGGTTTTAGCACTTGTCCAGTGGAGGTCTGGTCAGAGCTCTCTCCCTTTAGTCTTTCCATCCTCCACAACCCTTCTCAGCTTTTTGGCATCATTTTTTTTTTGGGGGGGGCGGTGATGTGTAATGGAAGGGAATGGGGAGGAGCTTATAGATATGCAGCTTCATTGTTCTTGGTTCCATGTAACACTTCATGTTTTGTCTCTGCAGCAGCTCGTCTGGCTCGTCCACATCCAAGGGTTTTCCTTAATGTTTTCATTATTGTAATTCATTGTATCTTTTCAGTCAATCCTCTGATTCCAATTGCACCCATTCTTTTTTCAAAATTTTTCGGAATTGTTCCTAGTGCTCCTACTATTATAGGAACTATCTTGACTTTTTTCATCATCCATATCCCTTTCAGCTCTCTGGCTAGCTCTGTGTATTTGCTTTGTTTCTCCTTTTCTTGGATATTTATCCTGTGGTCAGTTGGAACAGCAAAATCTACGATTTGGCAGGATTTTCTTTCTTGTTAATTATTATGACATCCGGTCTTCTTACTTGGATGGGTTTATCTGTTTGTATGACCATGTCGCATAGGATTTTATGATTCTCGTTTTCAAGTACTGTTGCTGGCTTATGCTTGTAACATTTGTCTGTGCGTTTGAGATACAGCTATTAGCACAATTCCCAATGTACTGCCCTTCCCACTTGGTCATGCCTGTTCTTGTATTCCTTTTGGGCTAGTTTGCTACATTCACTTACTATATGATTTATTGTTTCGTCTCTTTGTCCACAGAATCTGCATTTGCTGTTTTCTTGCATTTTGTCGATCTTTGCTTTGATGTGGTTAGTTCTTATCGAGTCATCTTGTGCTGCAGTTATTAGAGATTCAGTTTCTCAGTTTACGTGTCCTTTTCACATCCATGTCCAAGTGTTTTCATTATTCTTATCTTTTGTCATTCTTATGAATCTTCCATGTAGTTGTTTCTCTTCTCATTTTTCTTTTATTTGTCTTATTCTTTGTCTCTCTGTTTTCTGTTTTGTTGATTTTTTTCTGTGTCTCTCGCTACCATGATTATCCTTTCAGTGTTTTACATTATGTATTTTTCTAGTTCTTTTTTGGTGTCAGTTACACAGTCTTCTATACAAACCAGTCCCCTCCTGCCGTCTTTCCTTATCACATAGAGTCGGTCAACATCGTCCTTTGGATCTAGTGCGTTGTGCATGGTCATGAGTTTCCTGGTCTTCTAATTGAGCTGTCTCAATTCTTTGGTCCAGACTATTTCACTAGTGATACTACCCATGTATTTATACCTTTCATTAGGTTTCTGCTATATAATTTCATGCCTTCTGTCATCTCCAGTTTTCCCTTTCTTATAACTAGTAGTGTGCACTTTTCTATACCAAACTCCATTTGGATATCCTTGCTGAATATCCTGGTAGTGTTTATTAGTGTCTCTAGTTCATTTTCGGTTCTTGTGAAAAGTTTCAGATTGTCCATGTACATTAGGTGGTCAATTTTTACCTCTGTGTTAGAGAATTTGTACCCAGCTTGGCACTTTCTCAGTATATTGTTCAGGGGCATCATGGATTATTATTATTATTATTATTATTATTATTATTATTATTCAACATTTTTTTTAAATTTTGATTTCTACCGACTGAGTATTAAAAATCTTATTAAACATTGAGAAGTTGTAAACAGCAAATGAGATTGCATTATTGATTAATTAGTTGTTATTTATTAAATATTTTAAATTCAAATTTAAAAAAAATGGTGGGAACTTAGTTTTACAACCCTATGCAATTTAAAATGCATGTAACAATATATGAAATAAAAATGACACAAGATTAGATGAAAACTGAAAGAAATACATGGGTGTGCAGTGTTCAGAAATGCACAATAAAATGATAGATGGAAAATAATTAGAGTCATGAGGAGACAACTTTCCTCAGTCACATATTTGAACTGAGACAATAAATTTCTCTGCTCTCTCTCCTTGATATTAAGGAATCTGATGTTGAAGTCAGCAATAACTAACAAAATATAAAGTTAATGTAGAGGTGTCAAAAAGAAACTTTATTTTAAGCAGACAATAAATACTGAAAAACGTATATATAGCATGGATTATATATACTACTGCATTGGCTTTTCAGAAGTCCACCTGACTTTGTGTCTAACGTCCTGCAGAGAAGGTACATAAATATAATTAAATAGGCTAATGTTTGTTAAACTACAATCAAGAAAAATATTGAAAATTACTTTACCATTTAACTATGCAAAAAGCAAAGAAATTCAATAATGTACTTACTTGCTTTTGGTGTTGTAGCTAGAAAAATGAATAAAAAATAACAATAAAATGTATTGCAAGAAATATATACAAAATATTTTCGATTTTAAACCTGTTTTGTACACTTTCAAATTAAAAAGAATTAAATTCTACAAAGCTAACAATTTATGAGAAAAAATTGCTGGTTTACATTGCCTTTTTTATCATGTTTTTATCATGTATAATTGCAACTGTATTGAACTGAATTGCACCATTGATTTTTATAATGTGTGCTACTTTAAATTTAAAGGAGAAGTAGGGACAGGAGTGGTTTAATTTACACATAATATAAAATCAGATAACATGGAGTAAAATCTACTGCATTTGTTTACAGTGTAAAATCATTTAGAAAAGGTATGAGTGCACTCACTCCCTTCTATTGAAAAAAAAAGCAGTTTTAATACCTTAAATACAAATTAGTATCAAGTGGATTTGTATTTTTAAGGACCAATCTAATGACAAATGATGATTAACTATATAATTATATATCAGTACCAGTGACTGAAAGATATGATTTTACATTAAAATGATAGGTAGACTGAATGTAGAACCTGTATGGACATTATATAGGCAATATCTACATTGCATATAACAATTAGAGGGATTCAAAAAGTTCCATACGAACTAGCATCAAATGGATTTGTATTTTTATAGACAAGTGCAATTCTAATCCAATCTTGGAAACAATTCCTGTAAAGTAAAGACAAATAGTGAAAACTTACAAGCTGATTGGAAGCAACCAATGATGGATACAGTTATCCGCATGAGGCAATCAGGCTTCACTGCAGTAAAGTGGATTTTGATTGTATCAGCAGTTGTACCAAATGGAATCCGGACAATATCATCTGGTCCATTGTTCTGATTTTAGAGAGAAAGATATGATACAAAAATTATATATATTATAGAATGTTTCAGTAAATCAGGCACTTGACTAAAGGAAAACGAAATAAGCAATAAATACAAAAGTTGTATATGACGAGACCCAAAGAGAGAAGTAGGGAGGCAAAAAGATCCTCATCCATTACATTTCAAAGATGATTTTGTACCATGCATTCAAGGTTGGAGATCTTGGTCTTTGTTAGCCTATGAAGTGTTGTCATAGATGGTTGTATCGTCTGCATAAATACTGATGAATGATTATAGAATATAATTTAGAAAATCAGTGATGAGGACCAAGAAGAGAGTTGGGCTCAGGATGTATCCCTGAGACACATCAGCATCGAATGTGAGCTTCGAATTTGTGCCTATCAATGACTAATAATAAACCTATCAGAGAGAAAAGATTTAATGGTTACGAGGACATTTCTAGCTATTCCATAGCTTGTGATGAAAATCTTTATGCCAAACCCTATCAAATACCATCGATATGTCAAGAGCTATTGTTCTTCACTGATACTGTGCAATATTACTGTCAGCATGTCAGCTGTCGATCTCTCAGAACAGAAACTGTATTGTTTTTTTCTGAAGTGATTGACAATGTTTCTATTCACCACAAACTCAAGCAACTTACTCTTGATGCACAGAAGACTGATTGGTTTGTACTGAGATGCAGAAGACTGATTCTCCATATTTTTAAATACTAGGCAGACTGTTAGAGGTTTCCAAGGTGTTGGGAAGTATCTCTCCTTAAAGCAATGTTTAAATATTTTTGTAAGTATGTAAGCTAGTTCCAGTTGCAGATTTTTATCACTATGATTGGAATATTGTCAAGACCAGTTGCTTTGCTAGAATCAAGGTGCTTGATAAGTCTGGAAACATCTCAGATAAATATATGGATGTTGCTCAGAGTATTTTCAGTCCTGGATATAAATTCAGAGAGTAGGCGATGACACAGAGTGGAGTTTGATGCAAAGTTCTTAGTGAAAAGGTTAGCTTTGTCAAGTGCTGACATTATCACCTTAGGTTTGTTGACAGTGCTTGGGATGGAAGATACACATTTGTTCGGAACCCTATTTATTATGCGTCAAAACTCATGGTAACTAACCCTTTGCTCAACTACTTTGGAATTGATGGTCTGATGGAATTGACTCTTGTGTTTTCTATAACTCTTTTGCAGTGATTGTTGGTGGCTTTAGTTTCAGAAAATCTATATGTACCACATCGAGTTGTATCATGGTTGGCTATTTGGTTTTTGTTGGAATTTTTTTAGCAAGTATGTAACTGTCTCTACTCTTAAGACGGATGCTATAGAGAACACATTCTTTTTGAACATGGAACATAGGGGTATTTCTGATATGAACATTCAAAAACTGTTCCTGTCGGCCATCATAGCAATACACTATGCAGTGGAGAGAGATATCTAAGGTTTTCTTACACTTTGTTTTAATCTTAATCGAGATAATGAGATAATTGAGTGATTGAAAGATCCCAGCAGAGATAGAATGGAGGATGAGCAGAGTTCACTGCAAGTTGTCAGAAAAAGATCTGAAGATTTGCAAATTGTTCATCAGCGTCGGGAATGTGAATGAATCTGTTAATAATTTGGATTAGACCATAAGCCAGAGAGAAATCATGACAATACGTTCCTTCATCATCTTTCTTGTTTGAGTGGACTAACCATTCAATGTTGAGAACATTGAAATCTCTACAGACGTAAATATTAGCAGATGGCTGATAGTCACTTTTCTCAGCGATACTCTCAAAAATAGTGACTCCATCTTATGAGGAAGATATTCAACAAATATGCAGGTAGTGCTGTAAGTGCTGCTCAGAAGCACATCTAGGGAAATTTAGGGTTTTCTTTGGAGATGTACTTGCCACAAGTGAAGCCATCCCTAATGTAAGCACATGTCCATGGCGATTTTAAGGGTCAGTTTTGTATGTTAAGTAAGAATAAACTTTAATCGCGAAACAATGCCAGTTTTGCACAGGAAGAACAGAATTCTTTTTCAGATTCCTTGATCAACAAAATAACAGATTAAGTTTACATTATCACTAAACTATACAATGACATTAGTTTCATATATTTAATATAAATTTAAAACATTAATTACAATATTTGGCACAAACCGACTTTTGTGGATGTAGAAATACATATACAGCCAGCCTCAGTTTCCTACAAACAAGGGTAAATACCCCACAGTTTCTTTCTTCAATTAGTTTTTTCACCGCTTTTGCAATAACACCTATTATTTTTTTTTCATTCCATTTTCACCCTAAACAAGGCACAGTGCCACTTTGATGTAGGGGGGGGGGGGAGGTGCTGCTATCGGGGCCATAAGTCACAAGGATACTATGTAGGAAGTTGAGCCGCAAGATTCACATTACATTTGAACTTCTGAATATCAGTACAGTTGGAAAAGCAGGAACTCGGAAGGCAGTTCCAAAGTCTAGCAGTTTTGGGGAAGAAGCTATTAGAGTAGAAAGCCTTCTTACATCTCGGGATCTTTACTGTGTAGGGGTGAGATTTTGCTGCTTGTCAGGTTTGTTGAGGGTCTTTACGCCAAAGGGTACAAGTACTTGTAGTTCGTCAGAGCATCCACCATTAAAATACTTGTAAAACAAGCAGAAGGATGCAACATTGTGTCGATGGGACAGAGGTTGAAGCTTGGATAACAGTTCAGAACCTATCAGGTTGGCGACTCTCTTTTGAACCTTGTCCAGGAGTGAGAGACTAGTAGCAGCCTAAATGTGACAACAATACTCCATACATGGGTGAATGGTGGTCTTGTAGAGGTACAGGATACTTTTAGGCATAAGTAACTTTCTAGCATAGTAGAGAGAGCCCACCTTCCTCGCAGCGGTCCTAGCAATGCTCTCAATGTATCTGTTCCAACTCATGTTCCCTGTGAATGTTAAGCCGAGAGGTTTGAAAGAAGTACTTTCAGGTAATGTATCTTTAGCCATTGCTATTAGTGGTTATTAGGTTTCTTGTAATTATTGAAGGAAACAAGCTTAGTCTTGGCAGCATTGAATGTGACCATCCATTTTTGTCCCCATTCCATAACAAATTGGAGGTCGTCCTCTAGTGTTTCTGCCATTTCCTTAGATATGTGTTCATTTTTTTCCCCCTCGTGCCTGTTATAGAGCGTAGTGGCATCAGTAAATATATCCATCTCAGAGACAATTTTATCAACGAAGTTATTTATGAAC
>NC_136494.1:43430215-43470215 GCF_053919585.1 Euprymna scolopes
TTTGCACTAGAATACAAAAATGAAAAAGAATCGGTAAAATCATTGTGTTAAACTTTTGTTAACCACATGAACGTTTGTATTCTAGTTATGCATTCATTTTGTGGAAATTACCACCCCCTCCCAGCTAATAACACATGGGCCCGTATTGAATTAAGTTAAACTCATTAACCGTAATTCGACTTTTGCCGAATTTAAATATGCATGTACACAGGAGTCTACAGTATCGGTTTCCAATCTGACACATTGAACTTAATTCCAGTAAGCTTTAATATTCTTTACCGTTAAAGAAAATAAGGAAACCCATACGTGAAAATGGTGCTATACTATATTATAGTGAAAAAGATTATAATACTGTGGCCGAACATGGATTAAGGATATCCAGTTGAATGTCAAAACAATCAATACTTATGGTATCATTAACGCTTATTCTATACTCGTTTTTATAGGAGATAAGAATATGCACTAACGTGCATGTATGGGTTTCCATACTTATATCTAACAATACATATATTGGCTTCTATACTTGTGACCAAAAAACACATTAACTATGCTATAAAGCAATTAAAAAATTACAATACTAAAATGTAGGGTAATGTGCTACTCTTTTCTATGGATTGCTCCACTTACTCTTGATCCTTACCTTATAATGCTGAGTGTTTACCAAGGAAATATCAAATACCATTTTTGAAGCTTTTTTATGCCTTGATTGTGGATTGACCCTCGTATTCCTGATTCATTACCAAACAATCTAATCATTATGCCAAATAGGTCGGTAAGAACATTAGCTCAATAGCACTAAAAAGTACAGCCAACCTGCCAAAAATCTATTGGGTGATATAAAGCACAACGTGAACAAATAGACTTCTGAAAATACAGATATTAGTTTTGTGAAGGATGAGCTCAAAAATATGAACAAACTTGAAACTATTTAATAAGGTTGGAATCAAGTTGTCGGTTGCTGATAATGCAAACAAGTTAACAAGTATGCAATGATAATGAATACCCATGTAAATGCCTAAGTAAAGATAATAAGAGTATATTTAATCAGAAGCTTCGCCTTTGTGTTTACAAAAGACATTCTTATAAAAAATACTTTTGCTATTTTTACCTTTGAGCTCATATCCATTTTCTCATAAGACGAAACAAATGACAGTTCAGAAGTAGGTACAAGGCCATCACGCTTTAAGAAATCATCTGAATTGAAAAAATGAAATAAATATTTTTTAAATTAATTTTAAATTGAGTTCTGAAATAAAACAGTTCACCATTAAGTAAATGTGTCAAAATAAGTTTTATATGTAAATATTATGTAGTTTCATTAGATATTCCCCCTTAATATAAAATTTCAGAGAATTTATTATATGACTTAATAATGTATTTTTCATGTTAGAGTCAGCCATAGTAAAAGATTTTTTTTCACAAGGAAGTCACCGCTTATTAAGGCTTGGAGACCACTTTAGGATAGGAGTTAATGAGTATCAGGCGAGACAACACTGTGATAATCGGTAGAGGCAGAAATTGGGTAGAGTTTTATTATTTAAGAGGACGGTTCAACAAGAACTTGTTTACAGTGGATTTAAAAACGACCATGTTATATATATATTATAATTTATATTATATTTTATACGTTATATATCATGTTATAGTCAGAGTTCCACAGGCGAGTAGTTCTAGGGAAGAAAATTTGTTCATGGAATTTGCATTTAGTTTTAGACACAGATAGAGAATAAGGGAAAATTGCTGACAGTGGTTGTAGCTAAATGAGTGTCTGTTGTGAATATTTTGCCAAGAGGGCTCATAGATTGAGCGCTTGCCATGAAAAAAATGATCGAGCAGACATCTCTTCTGTTAAAAAGAGAAAAGGATACTGCCTACTAGATTTCAAAACCAGTTTTGAACTCTATCACAACAAGAAAAGTTGCTCCTCCCGATATATGGCAACAGTACATCATCTTAGCACATATTTGGTTCTTATACAGATAGAGATATCCAATAGATTGCTCCATCCCTAGCTTGTACAAACTGATAAGAAAATTAAAAAAAAAAACAGGATTGTATTGGGAGTGAGATACTTTCTGAAACAGAAGAATAGTCCAACTATTTTTCCAGCCACCTTGGCAACAGGTTAGATATTCCATTTCAGATCATGAGTGAAGGTCAGTCCCAGAAGCTTGTCAAAGCAGGGTGCTTCCCCGAAACACGAGTCATTCATTTCAAGTGAGGATTAGAGCGTTATTGGAGAAAAAATAAAAGCTTACTTTTGGATCCATTAAAATCAACCATCAATTTTTTACCCAATTGCACCATGTGGAGAGAGACTCAAAGAGATCTTTGTCTTTGCTAGCCTTTAAAATCTTGCTGTAGATGATAGTGTCGTCTACGTAAATGTCGACAAATGATCTTAGAATTTCTTGGGAGATCGTTAATGAAGATTAGGAAGAGAACGGGTCATGGATACTATGAGCTCATCGATGACTACTCATCGACGACTACTTGTATAAACCACATCAGAGAGAAAGGATTCGATGGTTGAGATGACATTTCCAGATATTTTGTAACCAAACCTTTTCAATGCCTGATATGTCAAGAGCTATTGTTGTAGAGACGAATTCCCTGATCCTGTGTAATATTACAGTCAGTACATCAACTGCAGATCTCGCAGGACGGAAACCATAGTAGTTGTCAGTGAGTTAGGTGAAAACAAAGAAGGTGAGAAAGTTTAATAGTTAATCGTAATTATTACGAAACTAATTAATTAAAAATTCAATATAATTATTTTTAAGAAATACATTGAGATTTATTGATCTTGTAAAAAATCTCTTACTTCATTTAGAAATGATTACTAATGATTGCAGATCAAGTTTTAGATAGATAGATAAAGAGAGGGAGAGAGAGAGAGAGAGAGAGAGAGAGAGAGAGAGAATGGTGGAGAGACAAGAGAAAGAGAGTAGAAGAGAAGAGACCACCTATGCCATGCTCATTGAATTTATAGAGGAGATTGTGATGATTCCAATTAAAATATAGATTATCTAGTAAGTTTTTGCATGCATTAAAAGAATATAAAATGTTTAAATTGAATAGAGTTGTTTTCTTGATTATTATGTAGGGTTTCCAAAATGTTGCATCTCATTAGTGATTGGTAAACGTGCTAATTATCTAATTATTTGGTGTCAAAAGAAACTGAAAAATATAAGAATTAATTTTTGAGATACTTACTATTTGGATTGCCATCAAAGTTTCCACAAAGTCCTCTGACTTTCCCGGCCAAACTATCACCGAGAGTCACTTCCACATACGTTGATTCAGTGAACATAATAAGAATGTCTGGAGAGCTACTTTCAACCGACACGTAATCATAGTGTTTCATTACAATAACACCTGTGAATAAAAGGAAAGAAACGAAATAATTTCTATGATTATTATGAAATTTTAAACTTAAACATTATTTATGCATCTATGTAAAGACTTACATAGATGCATATCAGTCGTTAGAGATTAAGCAGCCACAAAACAATAAGTAAATGTTAAAGTAATGAAGTTTAAGTGGAGAAAAAGACAAAATTCGATTTGATTTTAAAGTGGTTAAAGTCCTTCATTCTGTTACTATTCTTCTAAAAAAATAAAAAACGCGGTAGTGTCACGTGATGAACTTCATTTACTAATATTAAAACAGTTCTAAGAAAAACCACCGATGTGTCACATATCCTTATTAAGGTGCACCGGTTTGACTGTCGTTGCAGTTAGGGCAGTTTGGCAATAAAAAGTTTCTACATCTTGAAAAACTATTTTATTCTTCTTACAAAAGCTAACACGTAGCACATTTTGAAAGGAAAATATATATTGCTTATGCAGCTCAATGCAATTATATCTTTTGCGGGCCAAAAACCACATGGAGAATTCTGATCAAACTTGAAGGAGTATTCCACCTCCCTTGTCCCCCCTCAAAAAACACGTCACCTGAACTACGGACTTTGATTCATCTGAAACGAAATGAAGGCATACCTGCAGATGTTCATGGCTATGAATAAAAACTCTACAGATTTTGTGGAGTAACAGCTTAAATATCAGCAATACAGAAACTACTAAGAAACTATGATTAAATTAAATTTGAAAAAAGATGTGTTCCTACCAACCTGATAAATGTCAACAGTTTTGATTTAAGCTGTTCTGTAAGGTGATGAAGCTTTTTGAAAAAGAAACATATTAGAACAACTGTATAGAATTTTAAAGTAAATGGCTTCATTGAGAAGTTCCGCCAGTCGGGTTAAAATCAACTTTAAGAGCCATGTGGAACCAATCAAAAGAGCTATAGAATTATACTTTGTACTACAGCAAAGAACCTCGAACAACAAACTAACTGAAATGTTTGTTATGTTTTTTCTTCTTCATCTTCTTATTTGGTCGTATCGATTCAGCAGTCACCGAGGACGCAAAACATCACTTACAATTTGCATACACAGTAAGAAACAACTAAGACACAGACAATCACATGGCATACAAGACTTGTTGAACACAGATGCGCGCGCGTGTGTATTATTTGAGGTTATATCATTAATGTCTCTACTTCTGAGCTAAAGTTCAGTATATCAGTGAAGACTCATGTGAAGACTCTTGTACAGCTGTCTCAAAACCCCACTCTCATTTTTCTTTATCTGTTGAACCAATATACATTTAATCGGAAACTGAAAGCATCCGATTATCTCTCAACAGTTGGAACTTGCTGCATCTGTGTGCTCCTCAATATACTTTCACTAGAAACTGACTAGATTTACCTCCTCCACAGTCCACTTTTTCCATTGTTATTCGGCCAGCCAGAAAATTAACAAACAACTGTCATGGTATCATTAGCCTGTGTAGCACACTGGGTCGGTTAATCTTTTAAATTGTTATTCACCTTCCAAGCTAATATTTTTCGGCAGTCTTGACCGAATAGTAATTGTTTATCCTCTGAGATAGTATATGACACTCTACGTAGATTTCTAGGACAATTTTTCGGTCTCTACAGAAACCACTTGATGAAAATTCTTTTGTATATCTTTTGCAGCCAAACTGGGAAATGATGTAAGAAACACATTTTTTTTTGTGTGTAACTTTGCTTGAACAAATTTTATGAAACAATATTGTAAGATACTTTTAAAGATTTTCGAACAACATAAATCATACAATGAACAACATATCATATCCATTAGGAATTGTACTTGAACTATTTCCTCCGATAAATTGAAACCTGCCTTTATACGACTATTCAGATTTTATTGGATAAGAATGTAAAACAATGACTTACCACTTTTTGTTTTTCCTTTACTTAAATCAACTGTTTCATTGTTCATTGTGACATCAAAACCGCTTGCTTTGATTTGCAAGTGTCCAATGTTAATTGTCAGAACCTATTAAATTAAATGCAAAGAAATGCATTATTGATAAACGTGTGAGGGGATTAAAATTATAAATTTATTCAAGAAAAATGTATTCATTTTGTGTAGATCTTTTTTTTTTCATATAATTTTATTTTCACCTTTTTGCTGCAGAGAGTAGATAAATCTAATGGAAATTGTATTGCCATGAACTGACAAAATCGTATTTATTTCACAATATTTTTTAGAAGAAAACTTATGTTGCGACGAATATACTTGAAAATTTTTTCATTGTGTCTTTTTTGTACAAAAAACAATTTTCACTAATTCTTTTCAGTTTTTTTTCACATATGTAATTAAATATTTACATAGCAAGAATCAAACAATTTTAGATATAAAAATATAACCTACACGAAATATGTTAAAGTATGCAATAATTCCTTACATATGAATTTTAACATAAACTATGATTTACATAAATTGGCACGGATGGGTTGCCAAGGTTCACTAGCTACATTTAGAAAACCTCACTTTTTTGCTTTGCACAGTTTGGACATATCTATGAGTTTATTGTTGTGTATAATTTAAATTAAATTGAATTAAAAATAAGTATAAAAATTGCCATTCTAAATTCTAAACTAAGACAATCTTGAACTTCTAAATAAATTACTTTTAAAAGATTATCGAACGTAAACACTAAAATGTAATACAGTCATTTCCTTTTATGCTTGACAATATGAGTGTCTACTGCCATTTTTCTAAGATTGGGAGGAAGTGATATTGTATAACATCTTTAGGTATCCTTTCTTTAAACTCTACCTCATAAACAAAGTGTTAGTTATTAGCACATGATAGAGTTTAATAAGAGGAGATGAGGCTGTGTAAGTCAAACATTGAGAAAAACTATTTCGCAATATGTTTTATTGTACAAGGATTATCAGAGAAGTCGTGTTAATCCCACTAAAAATAAGAAGAATATAAAAACAATCATCACATCACCAGTTCGTCAAGTATAACCCGATAGGAAGTTTGTTGCATCATTTTCTATCCCGAAATTGATCATGTTCATAGAGACCTCCTCGGTGTGTAAGAGTGTCGATGAAACTGAATAAACGGAATGCATTATTCATTATTGAATCCAACATACGCCAAGATGGCAGTAATCACCTGATTTATCCGAAATAGGCTTAATTCTATCTCACACTGCATATTTCACCCTAGATCTCTGTCAATTCAATAACATCAACACAGCAGCCGCTGTTCGAACTCTTTAGGGGAAAGAGAAAGGATTTCTGTCGCCAACACTGCTAACAACCATAACAGTCATCAGGAGTAACATTTGCTTCACAACGTTTTTCATGGTGATAACCCCAACAGAAAAGATGGTTTGTGAGAACACATTAGCCGAAGTAGATGATGTACATAATTTTGATTAAGAAAAAAGTATGCAAATGTATAAAAAATGGTTCCGTATTTAGAATAAATTTGGAAATTATTGTTTCCTTTTTGTTTTTTTGTTTCTTTTTGTGGCACAAAAAACGTTATGCTTGACTTTTTAGCTAAACTAATTAGTCGATAAAAATAACAGAATAAAAAAGTGTTTCTATTTATTATCGTGTCACTTTATTATACAGATGAAGTATTCATATTTTAACCTGCCTCTTAGAAAGTAATTTGATTTCTGAATTTGTTAAATGAGGATTGGTTGTTAGTTTCACAACTTTTCCGTAGTTTTAAATCTTTGTGATGACGGTTCAGAGAGGCCATGAGGTAAATGGTCGCGATTGGCGTGTGCGCGTTCCAACAGAGAGAGAGAGAGAGAGAGAGAGAGAGAGAGAGAGAGAGAGAGAGAGAGAGAGAGAGAGAGGGGGGAGAAGTAGGGAAAGAAAGAGAGCACACAGAGGCAAAACTTGACCCTGAGGTTTCTAAAGCGATGGTCGATGCAAATTAATCATGGTTTTCGACAACCATACTAGAATTGTCCACATAAACCTCTGGTGCAGTGAATAAAGACGTTAAGTGACAATCAGTTTTAACTGACAATCTTCTGGGGATCATAAGTTCAATCCTTATTACATACTAAGAATAAATAAAAACTTTTTAACACTTCTAACCGATTATAGCTGAATAGAACGAGAACAATAGATTAAATAAAGGATCTAATTCAACATTCTGTAAAGATTCTCGAGTTCGACCTAAAGATTCTCAGGTTTGAAGAAGGTCAGACGTTACATTATGTTGTGAAAAATAATCCGAATAATGCATAGAAAATCATTTCCGGTTTTAATTAAAGTTTAAATATAAAAGCCAAGCATTATAGTTGTTTTGTTTTCGAAAAGAAAGAAAACCAGTGATTTTCACACAAGAATCAGCGAATCAATAAAAGGGTGAGTCATGCACGAATTAATCGCGTGTGATGATCGCTCATCAACGTTATAATAACATGGTAAGAAGAAGAAGGCTGTGAACCTGTACCTTTATGCAATCACTCGATGATTTGCAATGTTCAAAATTTAATGAAACTTCCCAAACATCTTCATCTTCAACAAGTGTGTACGTGCAATCTCCTTGAATATTATAAAGTGCGCCATCAAATGTTCGCATCCGATTTGCTCCGTAACTTCGACACACTTTGTTTTCACTGAACAGATTTCTTTCGTAGTTAACTAAAAAGAGAAAAATAAAATGAAAACAATTTTTTAAATATTGCTTCAAGTAAATCTTATTTTATAGCTAGATTTGATATGCAAAATACAAATGCTTAAAATGGTTTCTATACAGATCTCTCTGCACATACACCCGCTTGAATTAATATAAACAAATAGAAATATTCTAAGCTAGTCAGATGCATTTCTCTGAATTTATGAAGTTTGCCGTTTTGATCCACCCTGAATGCATAAAAGTCAGATTTTTCTTTAATACAATTCACGACAGAACTGTAGAAGCCGCGATTACAGCAGTGAAATCGCTAAGATCTACGCTACCTGAGTCCCCCCTACACCTTCGTCGCTTTGTCGATTTTCGGGTTGCTATTTCAACTCACATATGCATAGTCATAAGTATACGCACATAGACACTAACGAACACACATACACGCAACTCATTAACTCTTTCACACTGTCATCGGCTCATCAAAATCAAATGAATAAATTTATTCGTTTTTATACTCTCAACTTTTCTCACCGAAGTTTCTAGAATGAAAACCAATGAACATTAAGTCTTATTAATAACTGTTAATCAAATATAATTGGTGTAATTGAGTGTAGGAAATTTGGATTACGATTTTTCAGATCCGTAGATAATTCACGGCTTTTAAATGATCAACTTTGACTTCCTCGATATCTCAGCGTATGAACTCTCTTTACTCTGCAAATATCTCTTTTGTGAATTGAGAATAGCTTTAAAAGTTTTCATTAAAATGTTTCTCTAAAACCGGCTCTTCCCAAAAATCTCCATCCGAAATTGGAACCCTTAATCGCCAAACTTTTACAACTCTATTTTTACCTGAAAAATATTTCACTGTATGAAATTAATCTTTTTAATTCTTTTTTTTTTTCATTTATTTGGGGAGAAGATTAAGTTTATTGCTCTTTATTAGTTAAAAGATTTTTAGAGTAGTATGTTAAATGTTTTATATAGAGGGGTGTCCTTTAATTCAATAGTGGTAAGTCACCAATATTATATACTAGCTGTACTCGGACACGCGTTGCTGTGGCTCAGTTTGTTTAAATGGAAAACAAGCAGCAACAAAAAAGACAAAATCTATGTTTCTTATGTTGATGCTCTCAATACATGTGGATACACAATATTAAGACTTGTAAATGGTTATTGAAAACGCCCAGCGAATTGTGAAGTGCAATATCTTAAATGAAAATGGTATATACGTTGAAGTCATTATTAAAAAATATCCCAGTTTTCACACATATTTTAGAAAAAATATTACTTTCAAATATAATTAATGAGAATATTCGTAAACATTTTTGGTTTCTCTTCGTTATTGTTGTGAAATTCGGAAATCGAAATAATGATGTTCAAGTGAAACCAATAGTATCTTATAATGAATTGTCATGTCGCAATAATGTAAATAGCGAAAACTCACGAAAAAACGATGAGGTATAAAGAAAATAGTTTTCGAAGAAATTAGAAATGTTAGCTATTTCCTGTGTGTTTACAGCACATGTCACGTGACCAAAACAAACATAGTCGAAATCATTTCTTCGTTGAATCTTGGAAGACGTAACTAATTGTGGCATGACAATTAGGTAGATAACAGTTTGGATTGTTGAAATCGAAAAAAATGTAGGTAGTTATCATTGCGATTTTAATTAAAAATCAACTTTCGATTGTCGGATTTCGATACAATAATGAAGAAGCATCCTTTTTATCGGCCTGCCTGTAGGCGCCTTGGCGATTAGCAATAGACTAACATCTTCTCAATGAGAGAAGGTAAAGCCTATGAGGTAGACCTTCTAGAACTGAACAAGTCCAGCAACATAACTTAATCAACGGGGGGTGCTATTTCAGAAATCGTCTAGATTCCGTTGATTTTGATGCGGAGGAAAAATCCCAAGATGTCTGTCTTGTAAGGCAGTACTTATTTTTACTCATTTTTACTCATTTTTACTTATTTTTACTTATTTTTTACTCATTTTTACTTATTTTTACTTATTTTTTACTTATTTTTACTTATTTTTACTTATTTTTAATTATTTTTACTTATTTTTACTCATTTTTTACTCATTTTTACTTATTTTTACTTATTTTTTACTCATTTTTACTTATTTTTACTTATTTTTTACTTATTTTTACTTATTTTTACTTATTTTTACTCATTTTTACTCATTTTTACTTATTTTTACTTATTTTTAATTATTTTTACTTATTTTTACTCATTTTTTACTCATTTTTACTTATTTTTACTTATTTTTTACTCATTTTTACTTATTTTTACTTATTTTTTACTTATTTGCCATCTGAGATCGGAACACGTTACATGGACCACACTGATATTTTACAGTTTTAATTCTTATTTTCTAATTCTTGTGATTATAAGCTGCAGAAGAATTCATATTTAATTGTTTACCCATTTTTTTTTTCATTATTTTAAACAAAATATTAAGGAAGCAATTATTCGATCCGTCAATTATTTTGTTTGTTGTTTTTTTTTTAAATCTTTTCTGATTTGCTAAAGCTGTTGACATGTTAAGTAAGAATACAAACGCATCCAAACTGGGATCGAATTTTGTATCTGTTCTGTCCAAAGTCAGAACGGAAGGAATCATTGTAAACTGGGACAACTTTCATTTTGCCTCATTTAATTTAGACAATCCATTTGAATTAAGATTCAATTAGACTAAAGATCACGAACTAAAAAATAATTCTTTATCTCAGGGCTTTTCTGACAATGACTAAAAAAGACTATATATCTTTTTAAAGGCTGTTTTAAATACCGACTAACATTTTGGTGATAAAAAAAGAAAAGAAAGTTTGAGAAAATTTTAATTCATTTCATTCAATAAAATATCTATAGAAGAAACTTGGAATTTATACACAATTCTAATATATAAAGTTATCTAGTGGAATTTTCACAATTAGACCCAAATAGCAATCTGTCTTACATATTGATACTTGATTTGCACTAGTCTATTCTTATATTTTTTATTTCTATTATGTCATTAGTACAAATATATTCCATTTAATTTCAGTTTATTACAGCAAAGAAAACTGTTAGAATGGAGACATTTTCCCTTAACAAAACAAAAGCATGTTCTTTCATTCTTAATAAAAAATAAAGTTTCGATCTTTCTCGTTTTAATTTTCCTGTTAAACAATTTATTTATTAAAATTAATTATTGATAATAATACTAGGTGAAATATATTTTTAATTTTTTCTATTAACACATGTATTTTGAAGGATTCAAAGGACCAGCTCACACTTACAAGGACTATTTAAATGCCTTAAACTTATATAAATATAAAAGATTGTTTGTTTGTTTTTACCTAAAATGCTCGGCAAAAATAAATATCTAAAGTACATTATGCTATAGCGATAAAAGGGACAATAATTCTAACTAAAGAAAGTAAGAATTTTTCGCCACTTATAAATCTTTTAAAAGACTAAAGAGATTTGCAACTGAAAGCAACATGGCGGATATCGCCAGACATTCAATATTATCTGCAAATAATTAAAGGTTTCTGCCGTGAATAAATTGTGTTTAAATTACAATGAGTTTATCTGCTCGTTAATAGAACATCCAATGATCCTGACATCACAATTTATCCAAATAAAACAAAATTTGGCGACGATATGAGACGAGATTAAATACCAAATATAAAAAAAAACAAAAAAAAAACGTGATAATTTTTAAAATAAACTTCGTCGGAGAATTCTTTTCTGCACAAACGGATTTTTTTTTTTGTGAACAACACTAATAACAATGAATAATTTCTCCGATTACAACACATTATATATTAAAGATGGAAGGAACTTAATTATACGAAGTTCTTTCTCTTTAGGTCTTAAAAATCAACATGTGTGTGTGTGTACAAAAACTGTTTATTTACTTTTAAGAATGTCTCACATAAAAAAGAAAGTTAACTTAATTACAAGAAATAGATATTGTTGAATAGTAGGGTGTACATATTAATGAGACGTTTATATAACGGCATATACGGCGACGACAATGATGTGAGAATCACTTGGAGAGTTCATATTATTAATAGGAGCTGATATAGATACAGAGGGTGATACATTATTCTGATGATGGGGACAAGCAACTTGCAATGTTGAATGCAGCGACGGCCAGCAAACGCCAAACAAAAATAATAACTGAAATTTCGAAAGACCATTTGGGAACAATGAGAATGAAGCTGATGGCCAACGAATGTCATAAACGCTCTGAATCGATTGTCAGGATAGAGGTCAAATGTCAAAATTCATAAGCGATTACATAACAATCGGCCGAATTAAGTTGAAGTTTTAGTTTTTGTTTTGACTGGCAAAGGGCAAGAGCCAATTCAACGAATTCCTGTGCGTGCGTTTTCCTCCTACCAAGTCATGATCCTTTCTCCTGATGAAACTAACCATTGCCACCACAATGAAGCTCTCGTTATAATTTTCATAAATCAAGAAGTTGTCATTCTTCCATATACAATAGTAATACTACAAAGTTATACAATATATGATATTAATTTCACAGTTAGCATTCCAAAATTACACTGTTTTTGGTTTGTTTTTCCAATTAAAAATAATACATTTGTTTTAATAAAACCTTTAATTTATGAAATATTACTTTGGTACTTACCATTCCAAAACTGGCATTCCGTGCACGCCCTTCCTGGCACACCCCAACTTCCTCCATTGTACTTTTTACAACAATCTGATTCGGATGTGATATTGTCTTGAGCCAATTGTGCTTTTGGTCCATCACAGAAGCGACCTTCATAACAAAACTGCTTTGTGTCTGTGATAACTATGTAAAGATAAAAGTCATTCTCAAAATCATTTTGACTAAAAAACACTTTTATTGCAACCTCAAAAAATACACTATTCTTTTATCATCAAAAATCTGTGACATTTGCATCACTAATTTATAAATTAATTAAATTCATAAATTATGAATGGATGTACTACATAATGCATTGATTAATGAATTGTAAACAGCTATTAAAACATTGGATATTATGAATAAATAGTTGGAATATTTTATTCTGCTGTATTGCTATTTGATGAATGGAATTTGAACAATGCAGTAGTTTCTGGTGATTTCTCTCGATGCCATATTAGTGGGAACCATTATGGATTTTCTTTCTTCAATGATTCACAAAGATAGTTTGTGTACTCATCTGAGTTCTGCTTTCACATTTCTACCGAACTTTTTCACATTTACCCAATTCCAAAACTAAATACAAGAATAATTCCAGATCATCTACTCTTAAGGTAAACCCCATACTGTTAGGTTTCTGTGTTAGTGGTCTGCGTTCTAACCTTCCATTCACAAGAGACCAAACCTCACTTGGTATTCCTGTGCGAAACTGACATTGGCCCGTCAAGTTCAAATAATTTCAAAATAATTATTGATTATTCTATCATGACCTAAAAATGTAACCTCCAAACCTCCATGGAAATTATATTTATGCATACATCAGGGAAGGGTTTCCATGTGATAGAGACATTTCCAATGAAGACCTTGCGTTGCCATTCATGTGTTTTCTATGTAGCCCTTGTTCGTGTTTGCTTTTTATCACCTCCACAATGAAGGAATTACTATTTTCGAAAGAATCTCTAAAAAAAATTGACAAGATCCTGTCCATCTATTCTACTGTGTTCATATCTGAGGTGCCTTTAATATACACGATGTTGAATGGTTACTCCATTACAACTAAAACTGATGATGAAGGAAGATTCTATTGTAACATAGACTGAATGCATGTATGCAAATACATGCAAAATGACGCCACCAGTAAAGAAAAAAAGAAAAAGAGAATGATCACGTGAATGGCGTTGAGCACGGAATGAAATAATGTTCAAGATCACGTGAGAAGCGTGGAAAACGTTCAAGATCATGTGGGTGACCTCACAATGTAACAATGAGGAAATAAATGTCGTTGTTACAAAGAAAACAGCGAGTTGAAGTTCTTTTCTATTTTTATCCACTTTGCGGCTGATGCAAACAACATGTGTTCGTTCCCAGACAACGGTACTTTAATTTTACTTTGCCTATAACCTCAGATTGTTGACACACCCACTTGCATACCTGATATTGATGAACATTTTGCAAACCTTCTAGATTTTTTTCTTGTCAACTTGTCCTGAACAGTGCTCATTTACTTTCTAGTCCCCCCTCTTAGGCATATCCGACTGGTTAACAGTTGGTGTTGAATGTTTTATATGCTTTATAATTCCAACAGAGATCAAATAACAAGCCATAGTTCACTCTGCTACCATAACTCACAGAAATTATAATTTTCACTTTTATCAACAAAATAGATGCCTTGAAACAAAAGCAGCCAAAAACCGTTCGGGTTATTGGAAATGCAAAAATAATCTCCTACTAAAGCCAGAATTTCGGAATCAAGACTTGTTTCCCGCGATTTTTTGAAAATAATAAGCAAGGTACTGAACAGATGTAAGGCTATTTTCCAACCATTATTAAGAGACCAGAAGTGATCTGATCAGCATTTGATAATGCACATTTGTTTTACACAGAACATTGCTACAAACTCAACTTTTTGTAACCAGGGCCATCAACTTCCGAAATTTCCCTCTGTGCCTGAAAATACTCTTTGTAATATATATATATATATATATATATATATATATATATATATATATATATATATATATATATATACCGATCCAGGATGTTGCAATACTGATCAGGAACGTAAGTTCAAAGCAAGGCAACTAGTTATGATAGAATTCTAGTAATTGTGATGAAGAAGCTGCTACTGAAACTTGCTCCAATCCTAACAAAATTATGCAATCGATATTTAAAGGAAAAATGCTTTTCATCTATTTGGAAAATCTCGTTGGTCTACATAGTATTTAAAGTTCACCGCAGCTTAGTATATACAAATCAGTCTCCTATGTATCATGAAAAAGTTCTTTGAATACATGATAAATCAAGCAATTATCAATCATTTTAGCCAAACAAGATACCCAGTGACAAGCAATACGGATTTCATCCTGCAAGGTCAACTGCTGATGTGTTAACTGTAATATTGCATAGGATCACTGACTGTCTTAAAGCTTTGCTTCTAGAGCAATATCCCTTGATGTATCGAAAGCTTTTAACAGGGTCTGCTATGAAAGGTTGCTTCATAAACTTGTCAACTATGGAATATTTGGCAATGTTTTTGTACCATCGAATCCTTTCTCTGGGATAGGTTTATAAAAGTCGTTCATGATGGGTAACACTCTGAAGCATAGAAAATCAATGCCGGTGTGCTTTAAGGATCTTTTCTGGAGCCAACACTCTTCCTAATTTTAATGATATTTCATGTCCTGAGATCATTTGTTGACATCTATGTAGAGGAGATGACTGTCTATAATTGCTGATTGTATCTCTTTGGACATGGAGCATATAGTGCACTGTGGAAAAAGCGGCTTGTTATAAACACCTCTAAAACATGCGCCTCTCTTCTTTCACTACCAAAGCTCGGATCTATGTTTCCCCCAAGCCTAAATGAATGGCTATCTCTTTGGAGAAACTCTTATTTTACTAAAATTCTATGTCTGATAGGGTTAAACTCAAAGTCGGTTATCATATGGGGAAAATAAATTTACCCAAAACAGGGCACCCTACGTTGGAACAAAAATAAAAATTAATTCAATATAGAAGGAATTTTCATTAATTGATCGAGAATAGAAAAGATGAAGTATAGTATCAAAACAAACACTAACTACATTTTGCTTATAGTCAAAAAGCCAAGTGTGTCATATTTTTAAGCATAAAGTTTAATGCTTTGCTTTTTAATTACTTCTCATCAAATCATATTTCATCTTTTAAGAGATTTAATGAAATTTTTATACAATTACAATATTTCTCTATTTATTTGATAGCACGCACAAAAGTTTGTTTTTTTATGCCTCTTCAACCTAACATTCTCAAATTTGTCAGCTAATACATTTTATACTAATACATAACTAGATAAATTCCAGGCCAGGTTTTTACATATTCTTTAAAGAAGATCCATGCAAAGTTATATTTATAACAAGCCGTCAACCATGCAATGAAATGATCCATAATTTAGGGTGGCCACGATTATCATATTTTCTTCTATTATTTGGATTATTCGGACTTATTTCACACAGCTTCTAAAAATGGTATTGCACAATACCATGCTATCAATCTTAAATGTTGAAAATTAGTCTGTTGACCTTTTTTAATATTACAAGAAAATGCAATGAAACAATTTCTTGCAATTTGATGTGTACTATTTATTTTATATGTTGGCTATTAATTAGGATCAACTACTGTGCCAGAGAGAAAACTGATAAGTTACTTAATTGAAACTTTAAACTTTTTTAACTATCAAAGCATATTTTAAAAAACAAGACCTATTAAACTATTTGGCGTTTTGCTTTAAGCTTCAAAATTATTCAATCGCGTTGAACCAAATTTTGCATAAAGCGTTTTTGGGATGCAAAAAATAAAGATATTATATCATAATGATTAAAAAAGACGTTGTAGAAACAACTAAATGTTGTACCAGATCTTAAAATCAATCATTTTGCAAATGTTAGAGGCAAACGGAGTTAAAATAAGTTCTATTAGTTTTGATTTTAAATATTTTCATATGAACTAATAAAGTGCATTTAAGTTAAAATATGTTTTTTGAATACTTTCACTTTTTTATCATAAAACTACTTTTATCATTGGTTAATGCCTACACTTTTAGAGTGTGCTTGTTGACTAAGCAATGCATAGAAAACAGTGTCAGTAGTAAACGACTTACAATTTACATTATCTTTGCATAAATAACCTTTGAAACCCTCTGGACAGCTACAGAGATTGGGACCAATGCACATTCCACCATTTGAACAAGCTGGTTCACACAGGGCTGAAAGAAATAAACATTTTATTTGAAATATCTTTAACATTTTAAAAGAAATGGTAGACTATAAAATAAAACTTTATTCTCTTTTCTTTTCGTTTTCCTTTTTAGTTTGTCTATTCTTTTAGTTTTTTTTTCTTTTCATTCTTCTCTTTTTAATCAATGATTTCGATAAAAAGTAATAGAAAGAAATGGCTGATTATAATTATCTTGCTTTGATAATCCTACAACTGTGTTGCCTCTCTACTTTGATAACTTCATCAGTTTGCAACATGACTTTTGGAACGCGACTGTTTAAAGAGTAAATTTACATTTCAGCATTAAATCAGATTTTATTTATTGCCATTCAAATTTATGGTGAATTGACTTTACGATTTGATAGAAGCAATCTGACCTTCTTTTGATATTTTATGTGTTCGCATGATAGTGATTTTATGAAAAGCTTTACAAAAACCAAAAAGAAACTCGAGTAAAAGCCATCTTGTCTAAAGAAATCTGTATTATATTTCTATAATATATATTTTATCTTGCCTCAAGAACAAATAATCGCTATTAACCATCTGTTATTTCGTTATTTACCAATTCATAAAAAGAGAAACACATAAAATTATCTGTCGCTAAAAACTGGTCGCTTTTTTTTTTTTTTAGTTTCCTTTGTTTCATTTTTCTTTGGTTTGAAGAATAAATAATGCCTGCTTGACACAATTACTGATATGACAAAGTATAATCTTAAGATCAATGTAAAAACTCTGAATGAGAAAGTTTTTTCCCCAGGTGGCAAATTAGTGGGTTTGTGCAAAATAAGTATATTTAATCTAAATTGCTGATGATTTAAATAATTTGTAGGTTTCATTTTAATAAGTATATGAGCGTCGTTCCAAAATCAAAGCTTCCTATTTTTTAACTAACAAAGTTGAAGAGCTACGAAAACGAGAGTATTAACATTAAAACAAGCGACTGTTTGTGCTCCAGAATTTATTTTTCTACATAATCATCATCATTCTCCATGCACTTTTGGCAGGAATTCAATCACGCATCTCTGCTTATAACACACATCTATGATAGGAGTTGCTTTCACACCGTCAATATCTGCAATAGAGACATGACACTTTCAAGTTATAATGCATAAGTTCAATCATCATAAAAATGCAATTGACATTCCCCTTTGATAAAACAATAGGACACATTAATTTTGTAATGCTCTTCGTAAACCTGGAATAATAATAATAATAATAATAATAATAATAATAATAATAATAATAATAATAATAATAATAATAATAACATATATATATATGTATATATATATATGTGTGTGTGTGTGTGTGTGTGTGTGTGTGTGTGTGTGTGTGTGTATACATAGCGTCAAAGAATGAGAGTTCAATATAGAAACGTTGTTTTAATTTGAATAAAATAAAATAGGCATCAAATGCGCTTGAAACCAAATCACAACGTAATATTAGGAAAATAAACAAATATTTTACTTGTTTGAAATTTATCACAAATATATTTCGAAGGTAGCCTTCATCTTCAGTGTGTTTTTTGTTTTTTTTCTTTTTCTTCTTTCTTGCCATGTTGTTAATTTGGAGAAAGGAGTCTGTATAGAGCCGCGCGTTGTATTTGGCGGTTGTATTTTGAATTGTTTGAACTGTGCGCAGGTAACGCGAGAATAACGTCAAAGAATATATATATATATATATATATATATATATATATATATATATATATATATATATATATATATATATATATCCGAGTGGATAGTAAAGATATGAAATATTAAAAAAAAAAACTTTAACTATCTTGGTAGCAAGATAAATTAGAATGCTTCTCTTGATGAAATCATTAATCGGATTGCAAAAGCAACCAGTGCTTTTGAGAAATTGTGCCATCGACTATGGGATGATAGGGAGATTAGCTTAAGAACTAAACTACTTTTGTATAAAGCAGTTGTGCTAAAGTCGCTGCTTTATGGATCGGAATCATGGACAGTTTATCGCATCCAGAAGCTTGATGTCTTTCACCAAAACTGCCTTAGAACAATTTGTGGCTTCACCCTAAGCAATCGGATGTCTAATGTGGACCTATACACGCGCTGCAGTATTGGTGGAATTAAAAGCTTTTTGATGCAATCACAGGTACGCTGGGAAGGACATGCCCTACATATGGAAGACGACCGGATACAAAAGCAAGTGATGTACAGCGAGCTCAACAGTGGACAGCGGAATGTGGGTAGACCTCTGCTTTGCTTTAAGGACAAGTTGAAAAAGAATTTGACATTTGCAAATATTCCTTTTCATGATTTTGAACGCATTGCTTTTCAACAAAATGAATGGAGATCTGTCTGTCAGAGGGGCATCAGGCAGTTCTCTGAAACTGAAATTAACCAACTGCGTATTAGACGTGAAAGAATCAAAGCATCTGTAAGTATCCCAGTCGATCATTTGCACAGTCTTCAGTCTTCATTGTTGCCTCCATTGTGGGCTTGTTTGCAGATCTCTTGCAGGTCTCGGATGCCATTTACGATTGCATAGATGTAAGCATGCTACATCGAATTAAAGATGTTCAAGTTGTCAACACCTCGTACGTTGAAATCGACTGGAGAGTCAATGATATATATTTCTTGCAGTTGAAGTTGGCCGTGAGCTTTGTTCCTTGCTAATGGAGTCAGAGATCGCTTTGTGGCCGGGTTTGAATCTCCGACCAGTTGTAATCGTGCCACCCTGCACTGATGATTTCCGAAAGGATGAAACACTAGTGTCTGTAGGTGTTTAAAAATTGTTATAGTAATAATAATGTCAAACCCTTTAAGAAATTGGTTCTTATTGTTGATCACTTTAAAGTTGAAATAAAAGTCAGTCACTTAAGCTCGCATGCGCAGATGATGATGTTATAATGATTAGATCATTATGGACGGATGTTACGACATTTAAAAATAAATGTATAAATTTCAACGATATTTCTCGTGGTTGAGATTGGCCATGAGGTTTGTGTCTTGCTAAGTGAGTCAGAAATGGCTTTGTGGCCGGGTTCGAATCTCTCAACCAGCAGTAATTATGTCACCCTGCACTGATGATTCCCAAAAGGATAAAACACTAGTGTCTATATGTATTTAAAAATTCTAGATTAAAACCGAACGCTCACTTGTATTTCAATATGGTCTTTTCTGATTACATACATACGACAGAGAAACCTTCTAGCTTATTACTTAACGCATTAAACGCACCAATAATGCAGTACACATGTATTTACACTTAAAAAACTCCTCGGCCTAATGTTCACAGAGAACATGAGCTGAACCAGATACATTGAGAGCATTGTCAAGGCTGCTGCGAAGAAGGTGGGCTGTCTCTACCATGCTAGAAAGCTACTTACGCCTGAAGCCACCATTCGCCCATGTATAGAGTACTGTTGTCACATTTGGCTGGTGCATCTGCTACTAGTCTCTCTCTCCTGGACAGGGTTTAAAAGAGAGTCGCCAACCTGATAGGTCCTAAACTGTCATCTAAGCTTCAACCTCTGCCCCATCGATGTAATGTTGCATCCCTCTGCCTGTTCTACAAGTATTTTAATGGCGAATGCTCCGACGAACTACAAGCCCCTTCGACGTAAATATCCTGACAAACCTGACAAACAGCAAAATCCCACTCCTACACAATAGAGATCCCTAGATGTAAAAAAAAAAAAATTCTACTGTAATAGTTTCTTCCCCGGAACTGCTAGACTTTGGAACTCTTTTCTTAGTTCCTGCTTTCCCAACTGTACTGACATGCAGAAGTTCAAATGTAATGTGAACGTACATCTCGCTGCTCAACTCCCTACATAGCATCTCTGCAACTTATTTTATGTCCCCTACATCCAAGTGGCACTGTGCCTTGTTTGGGGGTGAAAATGGAATAATAAAAAAAAAACGTTGCTTTGTGTGTGTGTGTGTGTGTGTGTGTGTGTGTGTGTGTGTGTGTGTGTGCTATTAAACTAATAGGCCGCATAAATTTCTGCACGCTTCTGCTTGTGTTTACACACTTACACGTGTGTGTGGGTGTGTGTTTGTTTTTGTTTACTGGCATGCGTGTGTTTGTGCTTGTGTGAGTGACATTACATTAATAGGCTGCAAAAACTTGTGGAAGCGTGTTTGTGCTTCTACACATACATGTGCACATGTACACACATACACGTGTGCATGCGTGTTTTTTTGTTTGTTTGCTTGAGTGCGTCTGTGCTTGTGTACGTGTGTGTGCGGGTGTGTTCGTGTGCGTGTGTGTGTGTGTGTGTGTGTGTGTGTTTGTGCCATAAAACTATTAAACCACTTAAACTTGGAATACATGTGTTAGTGTTTATACACATACTTGTGCATGTGTGTTTGCTTTTTCTTTTCTTTTTTACGTGCGTGTGTGTTTGCTTTGAATATGTGTATGTGCGTGTTTTCTTTGTACATATGTATTCGTGATGTTAACATGAACATGCAGCATCAGAACCCTACTTAATATATTTACTGTAGTACCGAAGACGGTAGTAAATAAATATTTACAAAAAATATTTTTTTAACTCAACGATCAAAATCATAAAAATAATATTTTAAAAACTTTCTTTTTTTTTTAACTCCTGAGTTTTACGTTTGTAATCGATGAGATTAACGTGATAGAAGAAAAACTAGGTGTCCTGTGTGGATTTCCGAGGGGGGGGGTATTTTCATAACCCTCAGCATTTCTTTTTTCATTTCCACTAAGCCACAGCAATGTGTTGCCGGTTACAGCTAGTAAACAATTTAAGTAGAACACTTTATAATTTGAAACAATGTAAACCTTTTTAAATTTTAATTTTAGACAACAGAAACAGATTTTTTTTTATAATTTTGATAGAAATATTGTTCACAGACATTTATTAATATATATACCTATAAGAAAATAAAATTGTGGGAAATTAGGCAAAAACAAGTCACTTAGGTTTATGACCCATTTGCGTTTAAAAACAAAAACAAAATATTTAACATTAGTTATGTTTTTAAAGTACATTAAAATATTTTTTAATATATATACATTATAGAAAAAGAAAATGGTATTTTCCTTTGTCTTCTATTTGCGTTTAAAAATAAAAACAAAACATTTAATATTAGTGTGCACCTTCAGAAATTTTTTTTTTACATTAAGCAACCTTTATAACAAATGAAAATAGCACCGAGTACCCGTTCGAGCGCAAAAAAAATCGCAGTAGCCAGGCCCACATGTGTAACGCTAAGAGAAAAAGGGGGTGAAGAAAAAGAAAGCACTTTAATCGTGAACTTAATAATAATAAAATAACTCCTTTAAAATGTATCAGGAGGCGTAAATGACTTCGTGAACCAATTAAAATAAGTACAAAAGTTTTGCACGGCTACGATGATGATGACGCTCCTCTCTCTCTCTCTCTTTCTCTCTCTCTTTCTCTCTCTCTCTCTCTCTCTCTCTCTCTCTCTCTATCTCCATGTATATTTGTTTCCATAGTCTCTCGCTCGCTGTTCTGTAAAACCTCCAGGTTTGTGCTTACATTCTTGTTTGTTTATGCAGATAAAAGTATAAGAAGCATTAATATAGTAAACGAAGTATTATATTTAGGAAAAAAAGGGGGGAAAAATGGTTTGTTTAAGGTTAAAATGATTGCAAGGTGTAGAGAGAGAGCGGCTATGTTTGTTAAGGTCTGGTGTGTTCGTTTATTTAAGAAGATGTGCATGCCTGAATAAGCGATTTGTCAACTCACAGCCAATGAGAATTGCCGGAACTGTATAAGGGAGAAATTATTATTTTTGTAACGGGAAAAGGAAAAATAATAGTTTGTGTATAGGTTTATGGGTCAGTTACGAAGGTAGACAGGGCGGTATATGTATAATATGTATATTAGTTCCCGGTGTTAATTGGTGGCGGTATGAAGACTTTAGATTTAGAGGGAAAAGTAGTAACTACTTCCTCTAAAGTTGGGGAAATTGTGATGATGGCGCTCCTAGAGTATAATGTAGAATTTTATTATAACGACTAAATATGCCTAAAATGTCGTTCTAAAGTTACATGAGAGAGTGGCTAATAGTCTAGACATAATACATTTGTTGTGGCAAACCTACGATACTTTGGTCCAAAGGGGAATTTCTGCAATCAAAATATTATATATGGATATATATAATTGGTTGTTTCAATATTGGAACAAACTTATTTGACAAGTAGCGATGAAATAGCTAGTTGACGAAAGTTTCTTACATCTTGTTTCATTATTTTTCCCGTCTTGTTTTTACTAATATGCATAACATTTATATTTCTGTCAGTTTATATAAATTTTTACTTGACTTAGACTTACTTTCCCGCTTTTATATATCGTACTATATCTAGTTTTCTATATATAATTTTATATATATACTAGCATGAGTGCCCGGCGTTGCTCGGGTGTTTGGATGTATGTGTTGAGCAAAAAGAAAAAAAATGGCATTAGGAAGGCAGGCTCGAACCCGTACCGCAAAGGAGGAAAAGAACGGGGAAAACGTGACGTCTTTGCTGTTACGACCACCGTCAAACCGGAAGTGACGTAGGTTTAAATTAAGGCTTGCCAATCGAAAAGAGGGGATGACTTTCGAAAATATCGGCGAAAAAAGCGACGGCTCCCTGTAGAAAAGTGGCCAGTTGATAGTGAAGATATTAATGTTCTTAGCCAGTTGTTCGGTATTTGTCGTCTGAAGGGTCGAGCTTAAAAACGATACTGATCTTGTGAAAATCTGTCGCCTCTGTCGAAAGTTTTAAGCAGACATGCCAACATACATACATTTATATATTTGTAGCTCAAATTTTCGACCCAAACCGATTAAAAAGCTTACCATATCTCTGAATACCCTTCTGTAAAATTTCAAATGTTTAGACTAAAAATTGTCTGAGTAATTTGGTAGAGACCACAGATGTCAATTTTTTAAAACTTTGACCCCTATTATGACCCCTTAAAATTTATTGTTTTGGGCTCAAATCAAGTTATTAAGTTAGGTATATGTCCAAGGAACCTATATCTAAAATTTCAATTGTTTAGACCGAAAATTGGCGGAGGGGTTTGGTAGACTTCTCAAAGGTCAGATCGGTGAACTTTGACCCCTTAACAGCCAAATTTCTGGCCGAAAATGCATTACAAAGATTTTCCCAAATCTCAATACCCTGTATATCAAATTTCGAGTCTTTTCGAGATATTGTGTAGGGAAATATACACAGACAGACACTTTCACTTTTACAGATATATAGATAGATTATAATACATGTCCATATATTATTTTTTTGTTTATTCAGAAAGAACACCAATGATGGATCCTTACATCATTTGAAAAAGGAAAAACAATGAAGAAACAGGTGGACAATCAAATGAAACAAATGCATGTGAAAAAGCATCATCCATGAACGTTGTTAAGGATGATAACCTTAGCAAGCGAACATTTCGAGACGAAATGGATGGAGCTAAAAAGACATTGCAATGAGGAATATTTACAATATGGTTTTACGAAATGGGTGGATTCTAATGGAAATGACATTTCAAGTGCTTAATATGTGATGATGTTCTTGCTAATGGGAGTTTGAAACCTTAAAGACAATTGGAAAAACAGCACAATTAACTTTCAAATAAATCTGTGGAATATTTTAAAAGAACTAAAAAAGATTTACAATCATCAATAAAAGTTCTTTGTGAATTTACAACTTTTAACGAGAAAGCCTTATTGTCCTCATACCGTATATCATCTAGCAAAAGAGAAACACATCAGCTAAAAAGGTTATTCTTCCTTCATGTTTGGATATTGTACTATGTTTGATGAGAAACCTGATGAAAAATTAACAGTAGCACCTGTCCGTGACAATAAACTATCTTGCAGAATTTGTTCAATTTCAGAGCATTTTGAAGAACTGCTTGCGGCAAGACTGCAATCTGGTATAGATCTCACAATACAGCTTAACAGAAGCACTGATATTGCAAATTGTGCTACACTTTCAGTTTATGTCAAATTCATGTGGTAAAGTGACATATTGGAAGACTTGTTACGCTGTCTTAATTTGATATCGTACACAACTGGTGCGGATGTATTCGCTGCATTAGAAGAGTGTCTTGTTTGGAAGTATAAATTAAACTTGAAAAACTGACAAATATGACCGGGAAGAATAGCGGTGTTATTAAAAGAGTTTTGGGTGCAGCCGATAACAATGCGGTTTGGAATCGCTGTTTTATACACCGACAAGCTCTGGTATCAAAAGGACTTTTTGAAAATCTGAAGGAAATGTTGAAAATGCAGTTAAAATTGCAAATTTTATATAAAGGAAGCTCACTTAGAATATATGAAATTTTCTGTTCAGAGATTGAAGCTGAATAAACTCATGTACTGTATCACACAGAAGTTCGTTGATTGTCACGGGGCAAGGTGCTCAATTAGAGTGTATGAACTTAGAACTGAGTTTCATATGTTTTGTCTCTACTTTTTGAAGATGATATATGGATTATCAAACTAACTTATTTAACTGATGTTTTCGGCCAAAAACCGATTAAAAAGCTTACCCTGTGTCTAAATACATGTTATGTAAAATTTCAAATGTTTAGACCAAAAATTGGCTGAGTAATTTCATAGAGACTGCAGAGGTTAATTGTTTTTTAACTTTGACCCCAATTTTGACCCCTTACATTTATTGTTTTGGGCTTAAATCAAATTAAAATGTTTGATCCATGTCCAAGTCACCTACATCTAAAATTTCAAGTGTTTAAACCCAAAATTGGTAGAGGAGTTTAGTAGAGTTTTCAAAGGTCAAATCGTTGAACTTTGACCACTTGATAGACAAATTTCTGACCGAAAATCGATTAAAAAGATTTTCCCAAATCTCAATGCTCCTTATGTCAAATCTCGAGTCTGTAGACTGAAAATTGACAGAGTAGTTTGGTAGGGAAATGTACACACACAGATACACACACAGATACGCACACATGCAATTTCACTTTTATAGATATATAGATTGAAACATGAAACATCAGGGAAAAGGTGGCAACATATTTCAACATATTGAATATATTGAAAGTTTTCATAAAATGTTGAGGGTATTGCAAGGAAGACTTACAAATGATCATCCTACCTATTATATGTTTCCTACATTGTTATAACACGTTGCTGGGAATGTTTTCGAAGACAACATATTAGAAGAATTAAAACTGGAAAGTCACATCTGAAAGCTTTAATAATTATTTTCCTGAAGTGAACTGAGAACCATTTAAGAAAAATCTAAAAAATTCAAAGAAGCGGAAGCTGAATTGCTGCATCTTAGTTGTTCCTTTACCTTTATAAACGATTTGGAGAAATTAAAATTGTGCTCATTTAAGAATAAAGAGGAATTTTAACAACTAAGTAAAAATGCTAATCAATCACTATTATTTTTCGACAACTATCTACTTGTGTGAACTGCAATTTTCCACATTAACTCAATCAAAGACTAAGAAAAGAAACAGGCTCAGATATCGGCACCTGATGTGCGTATAGCATTGTCTTCTTGTGTTCCCAATTGGAAACAGCTGCTTGTGAATAAACAAGCACATCCATCTCACTATTTTTTTTTAATATTATGTACTTTACCTTTCTATTGGAATTTCCTCTATATTTGTCCTTTTAAGTAATAATATTTTATTCACACAAATAAATAAAACAACGCGCAGCTCATAAAAAAAATATGCATACAAATTTTCGATGCTAAATAAATGAACCCAGTGAACAGTTTGTCTTATTACACCTAAGTATTATGGATCACGATGTAAACTGTAGTTCTTGCCGTGAGTCGCAGCATAAAAGTTTGAAAAAACTCTGCATATGCTCCCCTCCCCCCATAAAAAACAGAGCCCGCTAATCTTTCGATAAAACTCTTAATTTTAATTGTTATTTGTTCCTTTTCATTCCTAAAACATAACTAGAGTTCATCAAATTATAGGATTTAATGAAAAAATTGATGGGTTCTATTTGTTGAGGTTACTTTGTACTGATGAACAAATGATGGAAAAATTTTTATATCTTTTGCCAGTTTTCTATTTTTTTCTTTCTTTTTACTTCTCTCCTTCTCTCTCTCTTTCTCTCTCACTTTTTCTCTTTCTGAAGTTTGTTTGACATATAAGCTAAAAAGCAAGCTAAACAAAAAGCCAAACGGGAGGTAAATATGTGTATACTAATTCTTCATTCACTTCACTTGTAAAAATCGCTGCCACACATTGTTATGAAAGTTTTTTTTTCTGAGGACTAACAATAACAATAGTATTATTAACAACTATATCCGTTACCAAGTTATTACTTAATATTTGAATAATTTTTACTTACAATAAAGATATATTGTTTATGTAGCAACATGTATGTAGCAACATATTATGTAGCGCATGTTCCCATGCGGAAATTCTATAGCAAGCCCCACTCTCCCCAATGGTTTACTTCGACTTGCGCAACTGCCATTGCTCAAAGGCAGCATGCATTCCGCAGGTTTAACCGACATAAGTCCAGTTTAAACAGACAGAAGTACATAGAAGCTAGAAGTAACGTCAAGAAAGAAATAGCGACAGCTAAGAGGGAATTTACGGAAACCACTAAAAAACGCATCGAAGCACAAAAACTAGGAACTCGTGACTTCTGGAAAATCTACAACAGTATAGTAAATAATAGGCAATCAACAATTCCCCCACTAACCAACAATCACGAGGTTGTTTGCTCAGCAACCGAAAAGGCTAACATGTTTGCCAGTCGGTTTGCCTCAAACTCCACACTGGACCCTTCCAACCACCCCCTACCTCAATTTCCTATGCGGACAGACGCCATGCTAGACGATCTGAAAATCACCCCTGCTCAGGTGCATGCTATCATAAAAAACCTTGACACTTCAAAAGCATGTGGACCCGATCTCATCCCAGCTGTGCTATTAAAAAAGTGCTCAGCCGAAGTAGCTTCAGTTCTCTCCAAACTCTACAACAAATGCCTTAATGAATCTTGCTTTCCGGGCTGTTGGAAAACTGCTTCTGTGGTACTAGTATTCAGAATTCTGGCGAAAGAACTGACCCATTAAATTATCGCCCTATTAGCCTCCTCCCACTTTTTGCCAAAATATTTGAGACCTTAATTAACCATGCTCTAGTCCATCACCTTACAGATGCTAAACTTCTGACCGACCAACAATATGGATTTAGACAAGCCCGTTCCACAGCAGACATCCTCACTGTAATCTCTGAACGCATATACCATTCACTGGACAAAGCAGGAGAGGGCAGCGCGGTAGCTCTAGATATATCTAAGGCTTTTGACAGGGTATGGCATGAGGGTCTTCTCAGGAAGATTAGATCATATGGTATCACTGGTAGAATACTTAACATAATTAAATCCTTCTTAGATAAGAGAAAAATCCAGGTTGTCCTCGACGGTCGTACATCTAAACACTATGATATAAATGCGGGAGTGCCCCAGGGATCTATCCTTGGACCTCTACTGTTCCTGATATTCATAAATGACCTCCCCGACAAAATTGCCTCTGAGATGGGTATATATGCTGATGACACCACACTCTATAGCAGGCACGACAGGAAAGCAAATGAACATATATCTAAAGAAATGGCAGAAACACTAGAGGATGACCTCCAATCAGTAGTGGAATGGGGACAAAAATGGATGGTCACGTTCAATGCCGCCAAGACTAAACTAGTTTCATTCAATAATTACAAGAAACCTTCTCTACCACCTATAGCAATGGCCAACGACTTTTTATCTGAGAGTACGTCTTTCAAGCTCCTTGGCCTAACGTTCACAGGAAACAGGAGTTGGAACAATTACATCGAGGGCATTGCCAGGGCCGCTGCAAGGACGGTGGGCTCTCTCTACCATGCTAGAAAACTACTAACACCCGAAAGTATCCTGTACCTCTATAAGGCAACCATTCGCTCATGTATGGAGTATTGCTGTCATATTTGGGCTGGTGCATCGGCTACTAGTCTCTCGCTCCTTGACAGGGTTCAAAAGAGAGTTGCAAATCTGATAGGCCCTAAACTGGCATCTAAGCTTCAGCCTCTGTCCCATCGACGAAACGTTGCATCCCTCTGCCTGTTCTACAAGTATTTTAATGGTGAATGCTCTGATGAACTGCAAGCACTTGTGCCCCCACGACGTGAACACTCTCGACAGACCCGACAAGCTGCAAAATCCCACCCCCACACTGTAGAGATCCCTAGATGTAAAAGATCTTTCTACTCTGGTAGTTGATTCCCCAGAACCGCTAGACTTTGGAATTCCATTCCAGGTCACTGCTTCCCAAACTGTACTGACATGCAGAAGTTCAAGTGCAACGTGAACCAACATCTTGCTGCCCAAGTCCCTACATAGTACCCCAGTAGTTGTTTCCCCTGATAGTAGCCCCCTACACCAAAGTGGCAATGTGCCTTGTTTGGGGTGAAAATGTAATTTAAAAAAAAAAACATATAGACAGATAATGTGGTAATATTTTTATTATCTTTCAGCAGAAAAAAACATGCATGCGTAGAAATAATGATGATAATAATAATAATAATAATAATAATAATAATAATAATAATAACAACAACTTCATCGATTAGGATCTCTGTCCAACTGTCTCTTATCCTTTGAAAAATAGTGGTGTTTTTTGTGAAGTTTATCTTACTAAAGGGTATATATGACCAGATACAATATGCACTCAATGAAATATAAAATTAATTTAGTTGATTTCTCGAAGTTTTGTAGTGTTATGCTTGCACCTTACAAATCGATATTTAATGCATATTTATAGAAACGATTATATTTCGCTTAAATTTCTTCTAAAAGTACTTATCCCGGTAAAGGGAAGAGATTATAATTATAAGAAAACGTTTTGACATTTTTTGTTTCGCTTATCATAAACTGCAACATGCAGTTGCTTATTATTATTGAATTTTGCAGGATGTAACAATCCATTTAATTAGTAATGAAGAATCCATTTAATTAGTAATGAAGAATGGTTTCTTAGGGTCATTATGGTTATTTCTGTAACTTGTGTAACTCTTTCATTTTAAAAACATTACTAAAATGAATATCATATAAGAACATTAACATTATCTTTTAAAAAAATACGAGGGGCCTGCAATAAGTAATGCCCCTGACCCACTTCCAGTTGTCTGATCTAGCTGAAATTTTGCATGTGCAATGATTTATATCTCTACGGGTTATATGGCAAATTACAGCTCTGAAATAATTGTGGTTTCTGTTTTACAGGTGTTTGAACTGCGTCAGGTGTGAAATGGAGCCTGTTGAATGTCGAGCAGTGTATTTGAAAGGACGCACACCACAGGAGACTTTTGATGAAATGAAAGAAACATGGTGATAATGCCCCATTATATGACCTTGTAAAACGCTGGCATCGTGAACTCAAACATGGCCGGAAGTCTGTGGAAACAGCTCCCAGACCTGGTCGCCCCCCTTCTGCCATTGATGAGGCATCTGCCCGTCAAGTTGAGACTGCCATTTTGGAAGATCGGTGCATTACTATTTGCCAAATAGCTCAGGATGTCAAGATTAGTACAGGGTCTGTGAAAACTATCATTCATGACTATTTGCATATGCATAAGGTGTCTGCCAGATGGATTCCCAGGTCGCTCACACCATTCCAGAAGCGAGAACGCGTTGAGTGCTCGAGGATGAATTTGGGATGTGCCAAGAAGATGAGTCAATTTTTTCGAAAGACTGATTGCACAGGATGAAATCTGGGTCCATCACTATGATCCAGAGACCAAAGCCCAGTCAATGCAGTGGAAGCACTTGGACTCACCACCTCCAAAGAAGGTAATGGTGCAGCCCTCCTCTGGCAAGGTCATGCTCACAGTCTTCTTGACCAGGACGGAGTTGTCATGACAGATTTCCTGGCAAAGGGTGCCACGATTACAGGAGCCTATTATGCTTCACTTTTGAGGAAATTAAGGGAAGCTATCAAAATCAAGAGGCGGGGCAAGATCAGCAAAGGTACCCTCCTCCTGCAAGACAACGCTCTGGTCCACAACTCGCATGTCGCCAGATCAGAAGCACAGGCGTGTGGTTATGAAATCCTCCCCATCCTCCCTACTCTCCTGACCTTGCACCCTCTGACTTTCACCTCTTCCCAGCCATGAAGTTGTTTTTGAAAGGAAAGCGTTTCCCAGATGATGCAGCCTTAATTTCTGAAGTCACGTCATGGTTGGAGGACCAACCTGGGGTGTTCTACAAAAACGGTCTCCGATGAGAGAAATGCATAACTTTGGATGGTTCCTATGTAGAGAAAGACTAATAACTGTGCCAAGTTTCGTTGCTCTACTCCTATGGGAAGTGGGTAAGGGCATTACTTATTGCACGCCCCTCGTACGTGTCAAAACAAAACAATACTTTCTTGTTTGTATGACGTATCCAAAAACGAAAATATGAATTTTTATTTATTTTTCTTTTGCATTCCGCATACACTTCATCTCCTGTTTTTTGTTTTTTTTTTCAAGAAAGTTTTTTCATAAATATAAAAAGTATAAAGTGTCTCACGATGCAAGCATAAGTATTTACTTTTCCGCATACCAGCAAGGCTAAATATCACTATCACTATGTGTTTACCTTGCTTGCTACTATAAGCCATACCCTTCTGGCACTGTCTATATGTGCTTACATTGCATTAATAGCATAGTCATATTTCTGTCTTTTCCCCGTTTGTCATGTTTATTATTTGCTATCTTAGGCTGCATGCAAAGGCACAGACACAAAATACGACAAATATTTCCTTTTAGTTCGTCTTCATCTTTTAATTAAAATAATGTTGTTCTATTGTCTGTTCTTTAAGCAGTCTTCACATAATTTTGTTTTTGTATACTTTCGATTGTATGTTAGTATATAGATGTTTGGCCACATTCACTTTTTATTATATCTATAGCATTTAATGAGGTTGCTTCCTTTTTTATCATCATATGTATATTTTACCATGAAACCTTTTTGAAACAAACAAAAAGACGAATTAACTTACAGTTTGGATTCTCTTTTTGGGGTTACATTTTTTAATTACATTCTCATTTTTTTTTTTAATAATTGTATTATATACATCAGCTGATACTCTGTTTTTCTGTTTTTCTCTACTCTTGTCTATCCTTGTCTATGCCTGGAAATTGTGCCATTTGGTAGCATTGCTATTTTTAGTGTGTTGACTTTTTTCAAAATCCTATCTAAACTTTTGTGCAAGATTGATGTAATAGATACCGTCGCAGATTACCGAATTAACCGTACCGAGCTCAAACCATATCAGATATTGTGATTTAATTAAGCATTAATTTACTTAAGAAATTATAAACCAACAATTTCTATCTAAAAATGTTTGATATAAAACAAACAAACCAAACCATATCTATTTTTTAAAATATTTTTATTAAAATAATGCAAAAGAAAACTAAAATAAAAAAATTACCTTGATTACACAAGACACCTGTATATCCATTGCAGCAAACTTTCTTTTGTATTTGCATCACTCTGCATGGAAAGAATGACAAGAATATTAAAATACCAAGATTTAAAGATTTGCACAAACATAAGAATTTAGATATCCGGATTGTGAAAGAAGGATAAGTCATCATCAAGAAAATACCAGTTTTGTGACGAAAGAGTAAGACGATCATGTTAAGAGTATTTTTAATTATGCTAACAAATGAAAAGAACGAGGTTTGCTTGACACTATATTTAACGTCACTCGAAAATCACATTTTTTCAATCATAAATAAAACATCTATTTTTCAAATGTAAGTGTTTCAGAATAACATACTTCCCATTTAAGCCATACTTAGTCAGAATGGTCTAATTGACAGTGACAGTTTTTGTTATTCGTATAATGGTTAAGAACCATTTTCTTTAGATACAAATATTCTTTGTCTCTTGGCAAATAGATGTCAACTAATGCCGAGCAAAATTGGAACTGCAACACATTGATGCCTTTCTTATACACCATGTAGTCTGATAGTATTTTATATATTCTAAGAAAGACACAATTCGAGTGATCTTCAATTAGTTCAAATCGTTGTTAGCTTTCACTGAAACTTCCTGAAAATAAAACTTACGTTTCCACTGATTATTAGAACTTTTGGCACCAGTATCATTATAATACAGTCTCTCTGACCTGAGTATTTATCCCATCCTCCAGCTGTAGATATTAGATGTATGTACCAATATACTACGAAACGGTCGATCGTCTTCAGACGAGCTGAAGGAGGCTTAGCCCCTCCCCCTGCTTATTAAAAGTATGCTCAAAACTGGAGCACTATCAAAACTTCGTTTTCTCATTGAGTATTCTCTAATAACTGATTTAAGATGGATTACCTCTTAATAAAGGTGATGGTTATTTTGAATCAAGATTTGCTAAATCCTGTTGCCGCTGTACACTTCCAACCTACAACTTAACAATTAAACATAATAACAAGAAGCTTGTTTTGAATCAACAAATCTCTCGATCATGTCTTTGCCATGCTTATGTCAGTTGTAGAAAGCTTCAACATCCATATTTGGCTCAGTCTTTGTCAATGTTCCACTTTTCATAGATTTTTTAATGTAAATTGCATGTTATCATAGATATCGTTCAATAGTGTTCCGTAACTTTTTTTGTCTCTACGTATATATAAAAGGCACTTGATATGTTTGTGTGAATGACAGATAGAGAGAGAGAGAGAGAGAGAGAGAGAGAGAGAGAGAGAGAGAGAGAGAGAGAGAGAGAGAGAGAGAGTTCTCTATGGAGTCCGAAACGGTTGAACCGATTTTTTTTAAATTTCACACACGTTTACTTCATATATCTGAGAGTGTTGTTAGAAAAGTTTTGTATCGGAATGTTTTCGATAAGAATCAAATATCAAAAAAATCTGACTATAGCGGGAACAGTCTGAGTTTGACGAAAACATCACAAATGCATGTGAGAAGTTTTATCACCGCACAAGCAGAAGGACCCGATGTATAAAATCAACAGTATGTTCTTTGATAAAACAGAGTCGCATTCGAAATGAATGTTTCCGTTTAGAGCACAACTAAACCATGGTACATGACTTTTGCATTTTAAACTTTAATTTTTGTAAAATCAACAGTAGGTTATGTACAGTGCAATATAGATTACAATGTATTGTGGACTAAGTCATTGCGGAGTGGGGGCATGTGAAGCTTCCTCTCAGCACATCACTGTGGGTCCCTAACTAAAGCAATCAATCAATCGATTTGATTGAAAAATGAGCGATTTCACCGATTTTGATGACAAAAAAGCATTGGAAGTGTGGAACGTTCGTGGCATTCAATCCTAAGCAACGTCGGGTCTCCCTGCTAGTATTAAACTGTGTTTAAAATGAAACAAAAATCTTTTATCTATTACACAACGTTTTATACAATCTTTCCGACTGTTTTCCTCATCTTGATTGTTGTCATTTTAACTTTCTTTTTGTCGTAGTCTGTAATATCTAACTTAAAAAAAAACATGAAAAAAAACACTTTTACTTACTTTTTGTATATACACTCCTCATCTGGATTGGAAAGCTGCTCCAGAAGGAAATCCTTTATGGAATCATCAAAATGCTTTTTAGCATATGTCGCATTGGTGTCAATGTAGTAACCTTGTGTCATCATCTCGATGAATTCAGAGCAGGGTTGTAATTTGATTTTGGATTCAGTCGAAATTTTTTTACAGAAGTGGGAGCTAAAGAATAGAAGCAAAAATTAAAACAAAGAACATTAAACATCTTGAAAGAAAACGTGAGCCTAATTTTTTATAACATTGAATAAACATGTTCATTAAGTTCATCTTTTATTCAGCCTTTTTAGGACGCTTGTTATTTCAATCGTTTTTTAACTTTATATATACTCGATAAACAAAAACTGAGAAATAGAAGCAAAAAGAATAAGACATCTCATGAATAGAATATTGTGATAATATTCATATTTAAAAAAAAAAAAACATTATAATTTTAAATTATTTTACTAACTACAACAAGACCAGGAGCTAACTGAACTATTATAATGTATTTTAATAATAATTCAAATAATACAGTCAATGGTGACTCGATGGATTCTGTAGAAGCTGATGAAGACAGCTGCAAAGCAATGATCTCAGCTATTTGAGGTGACTCTGTAGCAGTTACAAATAAAACTTTATTTTCTCTCGCAAATGCAAAACGATTTGGCCACACACTGACCAATTAGCTTGCAGGGCACTTTAATTACATCTGTCCTCTAGGGAACTTCTTTGGGCCCTTTAGGTATCACGGTCGGACAATAGAGAGAACCCTGAAAGCAACGAAGAAAAACAACATGTGTGTGTGTGTGTGTGTGTGTGTGTGTGTGTGTGTGTGTGTGTGTGTGTGTGTGTGTGTGTGTGTGTGTGTGTGTGAGGGGGTTGGTGTCACTGAATGCTTCAGCATTAACGATCTTCGCCTGCTGGCCGACCTTCAACAGTGCAAAAAACTTTCAACTCTTCCTTTTCCTAACTCTGGTCAACTTTCTGCCGCTAAAGTAAACCCTTTTGTTGTTTTGTTTTTTTTATTACATGCTACGTTTTTGTTGACTAATTAATCTATAGGCGTGCAATCTCATATCTCTAAAGCTTGTTCTCAGTTTGAAGTATGGTTCTGTGCAGTTCTAGAAGGATAAGCTTCCCAGGCTTTACCTTATTGCCCTTTGAGAAGAGTTTAGTTTATTGCTAATCACCCTAGCATATACAACAGCGAGAGTTACTCAAGTAGACCAATGGCAGGGCGCAACACATGTCTGCACGCCAAATGATTGTCGAGGCCTCAACTCCTCAAGACAAAATGCATAAAACATAGTTGTGCGCGTGCAGCTGTATAAAGGGCATTTCTGTTGTGTGCACATTTGCCTTTCTACACCTACGCAAATATTCCACCATAAATAGCAAAACTTGGTAATTGTCGCGGACGGTGTGGAAAGCACCCTACGTGACAGAGGTGTTGACTTTTCGTCCAATCGGTGCTCAGAAAAAAACGCATTTTTGTAAATAATTTTCTGATTGTCTCCATGAGCCAGTCGACGCCCTTATAAACTCACCACGCACCAAAAGTAGGCTGTCGAGCCCAGCCCAGCATGCTGAAAACAAACAACATGGACTCCGTCCTGGTGACGTTAAACTTGTGCGCACCCATCATTTAATTCTCTACGTATAAGGATTTTACCTTTATCTGATGTTTTTCTGAAGTAAGCAATTGAATTCTGATGTTTTTAATTTCATTTAAAAGAACATTACTTCACCAGCCAGGATGACTTTCTTATTAAATTTTATGTTTTTAATTATTTCTGAAAAGAACTGGTTTATTCTACTTAGGATTTTAACTTTTCCTACTTCATTTCCTAAAGAACATTTATTACCTCGGTCGCAGGAAGAGACTCCCAATTAAGGGAAACTTTCTGGCTTTTTCCATTTATTTTTAATTTTGAGGAAATAAATTTTATATAAAATTTGTTCTCCACCTTGGTCATCTTTGTTTTGGTTGTTCAACTTATTTTTTAATTTTTCCTGAGTTTGCAGGGTTAACCAGTCCTGCAACAATCGCTTAAAGTGCCCCTATTGGGGGATGCCAACGAGACTGCCAAGTCAATTTTTGATCGGCTCTTCTAGGGCGTTGGTTTCACTTTCTCGACCTCGTGTCACATCTTCTCGCCGTGATGTGGAACAACAATAACAAAATCGTTTGTCAAATGAAGTCAGGGAACCGTTATTACTACTGCAACTTAGAAGTCGCAACACTAATAAAAGTTTCATGTTTCTTTATTTGAGTGCCAGTAATTCTTTGTTTATCTGGTAAAATTCTTTTTTATTTATAAATGTTTGAACATAAATATATTAATTAAATCATATATATATATCAGGTACCAATCACTGAGTTCCAGATTTTGAATTTGGCTGTGCCACATTAATAAGTAACTAGAGGTAACGAAACACTTGTCTATGAGGAAATGAAGGTTTCAACTTAACATTAAAACAATATTCCTCTGTAGAAAAGAATGAAGTACTTTCGGTTATCAGTTTGATAAAAAAAAAAAATGTATATAGATTTAAATATGATATAATTTGTCCCATTCTAAATAATGGATTTAATAGCTCAGTTGATAGGGTATCGTACCCCCACTATTGAGATTCAGGTTTTGAACCAGGTGCCAAGCTACACTGATAAGTAATAGACACGACAAGCTACACTGATGAGTCATAGACACAACAAAAAGATATACATATACGTGGGTATATCTATATCTATAAAAAATACGGTCGGGTTTTCAAAATCAGATCAACAAAGCAATCCGTCTGACATATTTCTTTTCCGATTCAGGCTATCCTTTATTTTTTTTTTTTTGTTTGTCCCAACAATATTATTGGCTCAAATATTTTGTAATTTGATTCAACTCAGTGGCGTAGCATTAGTTTTTGCCGCCCGGGGCGGTCAGAAAATGTACCCCACCCGCTGGCATATAATTACCTGTTTTGTCCCCCCCCCCACTGCTGGCATATAATTACATGTCCCCCCCCCGCTGGCATATGATTACCTGTTTTGTTTCCCCCCGCCTACTGCTGGCATATGACAACCTGTTAAAACCTTCAAAATTCCAAAAAGTCCTCAAAATATTTATTTTCATTGAACTAATGTTTACACAATTTCCTTCAGATTAATGTTTGCACAATTCCCTTTTTTTAATTTTAATTTAATTTAACAATTTCTTTTCAATAATTTGAACAATAATAAGTATTAAACATTAATTTGAAAGGAATTATGTAAACGTTAATATGAAACAAAAGAAACCAAATATTTTTTTCAAAACAAAACCGTATTATTCAAATTATAAAAAATGTTAGATTAAATTATTTGGCTACACAAACAAATATAATAATAAATTTAAATGAGAACATTTGGACACCTGAAAATGTTATTAAATGATAAAATCATTTTTATTTACTTTTTGTTGTTGTTAAAGTCCGAATTTTCGCAAAAAAACATGGCTGTATCAAAGATAGGATAGTCCGATGTAGTTTTCTTTTCTTTTTCTTCGTAATAATATTATTAAGAGGTCGAGCCTCTCGAAGAGAAAAAAACGTCTTGTATCGGTGCTTTCTGAAATCATTGTGTGTAATCGCTTGGTTTACGCGAAAAATTTAAAAAATAGAAAGTCACACATTTTAAAAAACATTTTTATAAATTTAAATGAGAATATTTGAAATTTGAATTTTTAAATTTAAATGAGAACATTTGAAAACATTAAAAGGTTAAGAAATGATAAAATCATTTTTTTTTTTACTTTGTATTGTTGTTATTTCCGAATTTTCACAAAAACATGGCTGTATCAAGGAGAGGATAGTTCGATGTGGTTTTCTTTTCTTTTTCTTCATAATGTTATTATTAAGAGGTCGAGCCTCCCGAAGAGAAAAATAGTCTTGTATCCGTGCTTTTTGAAACATGTGTGTAATCGCTCGGTTGAAGCACAAAATTTAATAAATTTTTTGTTGTTAATGTGATGTTTCAAACCTTTATAAAAATAGTTAAAAAAACGTTTTGAAATGAATTTATTTATAAATTGAAAATAAGGCTATAAATTTATTTTTGTGAGAGAAGCATCAAGTCGGTTGAAAATTTTCAAACATACTTTTCGCGCTTTTTTTCAACAAAGTTATCAATAACTCTATCAAAATTCACTCTATCGACAAGTTCCCTCTCTATGGAGAGGATTGCCAAGTATGTAAGTTTTGTCTGGCTCATTTTTGATCGAAAGTAGTTTTTTATGAGTTTCAGTTTCAAGAAAGAGCGCTAATAGTTCGCGTAAGGAAAATGCGCAGCAAGATCACAATATTAGGGACGGAATCCACAAGGTAGTATCTCTGTATAATGTTCAAGAGGTCCTTTTCCTGAAGCTTTCACAAAATACTGTAATCTCTTCCTTTCAGCAAAGAATTTATATTTTTCTATATCTTCGTCAACTTCACCAAGCTGACAATCATAATTACCATCAAGCAGATTTGACGGTGTAAGAAAAGCGTATTTACTTGCAAGATTGGGAACTTGTTGAAATCTGTATGATATTTCTTCAGTCACACTTTCTATGACAGGCAGCATTTTCCGTCTCAACTCAGTGCAGCATCAGTCAATCGTTCACCACCCATTCGTTTCTTTTTGCAGATACGATGCTCCATGCTTATCTCCATTTCAGAGCAAAGTTTTTTGACTCGTCTATTGCAGTGTCCACCATCTTTTCTCTATTCTGAAGAAGGCAATCTCAACTCCGTCAGCCTGACAGAACTTTGTTGCAGATCCAGACCCTTTTCTTGAAGATACTTCTGGGCATCATTGATTTCTGGGAGAATAGTTTTCCAAAAGCTCAAAAATAAAAGAAACGGAAAGGACAATACCGAGTTGAGAATTAAAGATGCATCTGATCTTATGGTTGCATTTTCTCCTTCTTCTGTGAGCTGTTCCAGGGCAATGACGACTTCCAATAATTTTTTATAACCACATCATTTACAGCATCTGCTCGACTACTCCATCTAGTTTCCATAGTCCGCTTGATACTTAGACCGGTCAACAGAATCAAGACATTTCAGCGATGTATAGATGCAGAAAAGAGCCAAAAATATAACAGGGTAAACCACTACAGAAGCGGCATATATACAAGCCAGATTTAATGAATGGTTAATGTATGGCACAAATAGAGCTTTTGGGTTGATTTCAGAGAGTCATTTCTGCACACCCGATTGGTGGCCTGTCATAATAGCAGCGTTATAAAATGCCTGGCCAATACAATCACCAATCTGAATTCCATCGTTCTCCAGTTCTCTCAAAATCAGTTTAGAAATGTCCTCCGCTCTTTTGCCTTTTGTCTCGATGGAGCGGAGAAGCGACTCCTCCACTGTCACTTTATTTTCGTCAATTTTTACCTAGTGCAACACCTCACTCGTCTGGTCCTTGTGAGATACATCAGGAGTGCTATAAAAAAATTCTGCAAAAATATTTGCTTTCTTTGATCCGATTGATGATTTTCTGTCTCGCCTGCTTTGGCAAAATTCTCACAAATTCATTTTGAATTTCTGGTGACAGATAAG